>NC_065916.1:2374156-2694475 GCF_905147045.1 Nymphalis io | reverse complement strand
AACCAATCCATTTATTCAGCTGATTTCTTTTAAACATATATAAAAAAAAACTTTTATATTTAACTCAGTTTCGCAATTTTTATTAGAGGTCCCGCAGTAGTCTTAGTTCGACCGTTATTCAATGGAGAAAAAAATGTTAATAAAATTGCATGAAGTGGATAAGCGGTGGTAACCACTTACCATCAGGCGGCCCCCTTGCTACGTAATACAATAAAAAAAGCGCTTCTGACACGTACGTAGGTGAGCACCGAATGCAAGGGAGCGACAGAGACACAAAATTTTTTGGTTTTTGTAATGGATATTAATGATATTGTTTTATTTCCAGACACAGATACGAATAGAGAGATTGGAGAGCCCACCGCTGAAGTGTATGTACTGTCAGTGGCGCCTCGGTGAGTATATAATGTATTTATTTATATATACATTAAGTACAAGACGGGGGCGGCTAGTACAGTACATTCTTCCCGACTTCTTTTACTGGTGGGTAGGGCTTTGTGCAAGCTCGTCTGGGTAGGTACCACCCACTTATCAGATATTCTACCGCAAAACAGCAGTACTTGGTATTGTTGTGTTCCGGTTTGAAGGGTGAGTGAGCCAGTGTAATTACAGGCACAAGGGATATAACATCTTAGTTCCCACGGTTGGTGGCGCATTGGTGATGTAAGCGATGGTTAACATTTCTTACAATACCAATGTCTAAGTGCGTTTGGTGACCACTTACCATCAGGTGGCCCATATGCTCGTCCGCCTTTCTATTATATAAAAAAAAGACTGCACTGGCCGTCGTCGCGTTTGGACTCTACTACCACTTACCATCAGGTGGGGTAGTAATTTGCCCTCCCGGAAATATATATATAAAAAAATTCACGTAATAATGTCTAATGGCTCGTTGTTACGATTTAATTAATTATATTTAAAATAATTATCATACTCACATACATAAAAACGTACACGCACATTCACACGTTCACGTTCACACGCGTACGCAGACGTGCACGCACACGCGCACGTACAACAAGCACACATACATGTACACACAGACTCATAAAACTCTCTACCTATAACAATTATTTATGTCGTCAGCACCGTGTTTGTCTGAACAATAAATATTAATAATAATAATAAGATATTATTATATAACAAGAATATATTTTTCTTGTCAAAGTTAATTGAATAAAAAAATCAAATTATTTTCTATTTATAAGTGATCGCTTAAATCTCATCGATCGTCGAGCTTAAAGTTTGCTTATTTGCTTAATATTATTTTTCAAGCGAGAGTGAGGCCTTACAAGAGGGCAGGCGGGCGGAACTGGCTCAGGCGAACGATCCCTCCATCAGGCGTTTCCAGGTAAGCAGCCATTTATATAAATAATTATATATATTATTTTTATAAAATTATAGATCATTCTATCAGTTAATAAAATGGTTTCATATAAATGACAGGATTAATATATAGACTTGATAGTCTATAATATAGAGATCAGCCAACTGCGCAGGAGATATTACAGTGCACAAGTGTGTGCGCAAACACAGGTGCACTCTCTATTCCCTAACTCTCATAATCCGATGGGACGGCAATCCGACACGACCGGAAAGAGTTCGGGCGCAGGACCAACGGTTTAACGTGTTTTCCGAGGCACGGGAGTGTACACACTTCCAACTTCCAGACTCCGGGCCGCTACTGAGAATTTTCTGACGCCAATAACTTTTTATTGGCCCGACCTAGGAATTGAACCCATTACCTCCGGGTCTGCGGCCTTATATCAAGGCATTAGACCAACGAAGTAGTATTATACAATAATAAAACAGATCTCTGTATACCGCATGGAAAATGTGCATCGTAGGTTTTTTTCTTGACTCCTCCTGTAATTAATTATAGTAATTAATAAAACGAAAGGGAATTGTTTTTTAAATATATTTGTTATTGTTAATAGTTAATTATAAAAAACAATGTTTATTCCAGGTGGTCTGCGGTGGCGAGCTGCGCGCGTTACTGATCCGTGGGCCCCCCCTCGCGCACCAGCCCCTGCCGCCGCCACTCACCACCGTGCACACACAGGTACCGTACATTGTACACTCACTTATCACATATTCTACCACCAAGTAGCAATACTTGGTATTGTTATGTTCCGGTTGGAAGGGTGAGCGAGCCATAGCGAGACATTGTTCCCAAGCATCGCATTGGCGATTTAATTTAGCGTGTAGACTAATCTTGAGATACTGTGAGTAAGTAACAGCCTGTAAATGTCCCACTGCTGGGCTAAGGCCTCCTCTCCTCATTTTGAGGAGAAAGTTTGGAGCTTATTCCACCACGCTGTTCCAATGCGGGTTGGTGGAATACACATGTGGCAGAATTTCGATGAAATTAGACACATGCAGGTTTTCTCACGATGTTTTCCTTCACCGAAAAGCATGAGATGAATTATAAACAGAAATTAAGCACATGAACATTCAGTGGTGCTTGCCCGGGTTTGAACCCACGATCATCGGTTAAGATTCACGCGTTCTTACCACTGGGCCATACTGGGCCTTGAGATACTGACGTTTATTATTCTGAGACGGATCCAGGTATGAGGCTAGCCAATACTCACCGACCGAAGAAATAATATATTTTTATTTAAGACACGTCACAATTGTTTGAGTGCCCTGTACTGACTGATCGATACATTATAATAATCTTATAAGAAATTGTTATGATTTCGTCATCGTGTCAAATATGGAGTACAACTAAAAAGGCGATGTGCTGACGGCACAAACGGATAATATTTCTAACAACGCCAATGTCTATGGTCGTTGATGGTGCGATGCTGGGACATTTGTATAGTTAATATATAATAGTTATATTTTTTTTTTATTTACAGGTCGATTACAAGCATTGTCTGGTACCGGATTTGCAGGAAATAACTGCCTGCTCGTTCTACTGGGGGAAGATGGACAGGTACGAGGCGGAACGTCTGCTTGACAACAAACCCGAAGGTATTACCACGTTACATAATTATTTTTAGTTTAATTTAATTAAGTCCAGATGATTGCAGTCGTTTTCACTTGGTGGTAGGGTTTTGCAAACCCGTCTGGGTAGGTACCGCCCACGCATCAGATATTCTACGGGTAAGCAGCAGTATTGTTGCGTTCCGTTTTTAAAAGGGTGAGTGAGCCAGTCTAACTTAGTTATCAAGATTGGTGGCGCATTGACGACCTTAACAGTAACAGCCTGTTAATGTCCCACTGCTGGGCTAAGGCCTCCTCTCCCTTTTTGAGGAGAAGGTATGGAGCTTATTCTACCATCCTGCTCCAATGCGGGCTGGTGGAATACACTTGTGGCAGAATTTCAGTGAATTTGGACACATGCAGGTTTCCTCACGATGTTTTCCTTCACTGTATAGCACGAGATGAATTATAATCACAAATTAAGCACATGAAAAGTCAGTGGTACTTGCCAGGGTTTGAACCAACGATACAACGCGTTCTTACCACTGGGCCATCTCGAGTACTCAACTTTAACCGACAGATAATTAAATAAGTGTATAATGTGTTTCCAGGCACGTTCCTTCTCCGCGACTCGGCCCAGGAGGAGCATCTGTTCTCGGTGTCGTTCCGCAAGTACGGTCGCTCGCTGCACGCGCGCATCGAGCACTACCAGCACCGGTTCAGCTTCGACTCGCACGACCCCGCCGTGTTCGCCGCGCCCACCGTCACCGGCCTCATAGAACACTACAAGGTGACCGGACCTGCGTACGGTCTATAACATAAGACTCATAACCAGAATGTGCAGCGCGTTTCGGTAGATGGTTATATTTAGACCATTAATGTGACATTTTCATTGTACATGTTATTATTGCATGCATATTAAATATTTATTTGGTGTATCAGCCGCTATAATTTATATATTTCAATTTAAGAAGGAGTAAAGATAAACAAACCTTATGTTTACGTATTCCATGCGATATAATCACCACAAACAATTCTCGATTAATACAACACCATTTCACATTACTGATGATTTTATCCCAAAGTTTCGATAACAACTTTTTCACGCTGAATACCACAGACTATTTGGATCTTGATCAATGATATTGTATCACTCAAGGTCAAAGTTCTTTACTTATCTGTACTCCCTCTATGACAAGATTGGCTATGGTCAAATGCAGTTCTAACACCTCGTGGCCCCCCAGCAGGACCCCGCGTGCGTGATGTTCTTCGAGCCGATGCTGACGGCGCCGCTGCCGCGCACCGCGCCCTTCTCGCTGCAGCAGCTGGCGCGCGCCGCCATCGTCTCCCGCCTCAGCTACGACGGTAACCACTACCCCCTCACCATTCGCCATCACACCCCTCGCTATTTCACATCCCTTGTCAAATCAAGGATTGGTTTTAGGTGACGGTGGTGGTCATCTAATCCCCCCACTCTCCCACCGTCTAGCTAGTAACGTTTCAGCGTCCCGGGTAGCAGTCATTCTGTTATCTTGTCGAGTAATTCTTAGTTCTGCATTCCCCACTCTGATCTCTTCCAGCTCGTATCACATATAGTAAGATGACCTAGTAATCGCTTGTGGACACACGCTTTTTTTTTTTTTTTTCTTTTTTTTTTTTTTTTTCGCTGGAAAAACGCGTTTACGCGTTTCCCCCACTTGAAGTGGGGGGGTATGTGGGACTCGCCGGCGCCAAATATGCGCCGGAATACCCACTAAAAAACCAGCGGTACCCACACCGCCTTTTCGAGGGGCGTCGCGGGATCGCTTGCGCATACTACCGTGACGCCCCGACGGTTGGCCCGCTTCTGCAGGCCTCCAAATCTTAGGGGGTTCTCAGGGTACAAAGACCCCCTATCCCCGGCAACACTTAGGGCGGGAGGAGAAGATGCGCATAGCGCCGACGCCTTCTCCCCGGTCTTCTTCGGCGAAGCGAGTCAGCGGAGGCCCTCTCCTCACGCTCCCGCTCCGCTGCCTCCTTCTGCGACATGACATTTTCGCAGAAGGAGACCGTCTCCAACCAGCATCTCTCGCTACCAAGCATGGCGTTTATCACACTCGGCAGCGAGAGGTCTTCACTGACTAAGGCCGCTAGGGACAGGCGCTGAGGTCCCCAAGCGGCACACTCCATCAGAGTGTGGCACGCTGTTGTGGACACACGCTTGCTCTAACCAAAATCAAAATATTTTTATTCAAATAGACTTTTACAAGTACTTATGAATATTGAATATATTATTGTTAGATAATATCTCGTACCTAGTCGGCTAGACTTCATCGGGGCCAGCCCAGTAACCCACCGAGTAACGTTTCAGGCGTGGAGCAGCTGCCGCTGCCGGCCCGGCTGCGCGCCTACCTCAAGGAGTACCACTACCGGCAGCGCGTGCGCGTGCGGCGCCTCGAGCCCGACGCCTACGAGCCGCAGATGTAGCGCTTTCGGTGGCGCGACAGGGCCCTCCTGCTCGTGCTGTGCGGGGTGTGTGCGCTCGTGAAAGTGAACAGCCTGGTCGCGTTGTATTTTAACCTCAGTATATACGGTGACTGTGATTAGTGATCGGGACGCTTTATAAGTATTGTGTATGAGATGGGAGAACATAACTGTGTAGAGAAATCCCCACTCAATCCTAGTGGAACATGAGTATTGTATGGGTTATTCTCTTCTCCGTCTTCACTTCGATGGAAACCGAGTCTGTCTATATTGGTTGTGTGAAATGTTCTCCGTGTGCACGTTCAATCATCGGCCATCGATAAGGACTCTATTTAAAGTGAATTTAAATTGATTTACAACGATAGAGCTATTGTCATTTGTTTAATTATCGCTGCAGATATGTTTAAAACCTAACATAATTAAACATAACAATAACGTCATGGTTGTTTTGACCGAATTAAGTGCAATAATTAAATAATGTTAATAGTTTCTAATGTGATATCCGAGTCAAGAATCCGGAATTAATACATACCAGGAACAATGTAACAATGTTACCTTTGGACTATACTTTAATGTGGTCAGTGGCTGATTTACTAGCAAATTTAATAGGCTTGTGCCTTGGGAGTCTTCGAGACATCTTTCCGATGTTCTTTATTTCTTACCTTCCAATGTATTATTAACAATTCATGATACAGTTTTTTTGTTTTAAATGGAACAAATGCTAAGAAGTTATTATACTTATTAAGAAGCGTTGGTTGAAAATTTAATTTAAATTTTAATTGAATATTCTTACGTGCGAGGTTATAGGGATAAGAGTTGAAAACTTTTTAAATGTGTAAATCTGCCACTGAGGGTTGCTTAGAAGGGATGTATGGTTGGGCGTAGGCTTACATCTTTTTAAATTTCCAGCGTATACATTCAGGCTTCTAAATGGTGTTAACAATTTATGCGAGTAATGCGATCACTGGCTTTTCAGATTACAGTCAAATACAATAGCCGATAAACTACATTTTCAATCGATTATATAATAACAATATTTATAATTATATTTAACTATTCACATACTATATATATTCGTTCCTCATTGTTGTAATATTAGCCGTTTCATATTGCTTCGTCAGCTTTGATATAAAGTTTAATAATCAGCATACCGTATAAGCTTTTCTTAAAGTGCTATAATAATTAGATTTATGTCATTAGTGCTATGTAATAAAACTGTATAGTACATTCCGATGGTTACAGTGGATATTTACAAATTCCATGCAATTATCGCTGTATTGTACACCACGAACAGTTCTCGATTAATACATCTCTATATATAACACGACACTGTTACCCTTAACAACTTATATACATTTTAATATACTTCCGAATAACTCCGCCTGCCATTGGAATTTACTATATAAGTATTATATTTAAGGACAAAATTTGCAATAAAAAATATATATATATATATATATAATTTAATTAATTATATATAGTGGCTCATGATTCTCTTCCATAAATGTAAATTGGTTACGAATTAGGGGAAAATATTTACTACGAGAGTATTAGAGTTGTGTAGTTATACTCGCAAAAGTATACTGTTACAATTGATATTAATTAGATTTGCAATGAATATTCAGATACTGTCTCTGTATTATAATAATAATATATTAGGCCTTAGCCCAGCAGTGGGACAGTAACAGGCTGTTACTATTTACTTTATCTCTGTATTTGCCAATACCATACAACAGTTACCACCGGGCCATCTCGGCTTTTTAAAAAAAAAAAAAAGCCGAGATGGCCCGGTGGTAAGAACGCGTGAATCTTAACCGATGATCGTGGGTTCAAACCCGGGCAAGCACCACTGAATTTTCATGTGCTTAATTTGTGATTATAATTCATCTCGTGCTTTACGGTGAAGGAAAACATCGTGAGGAAACCTGCATGTGTCTAATTTCACTGAAATTCTGCCACATGTGAATTCTACCAACCCGCATTGGAGCAGCGTGGTGGAATAAGCTCCAAACCTTCTCCTCAAAAAGAGGAGAGGAGGCCTTTAGCCCAGCAGTGGGACATTCACAGGCTGTTACGGTTACGGTACAACAGTTTGTTCCAACGGCAGGTTGAATAAAGATTACATAAGATATAAGATAAATATATATATATATATATATATAGATTTATATTATTTGTAATGCAATACTATTCCATTTCAATTTACTTGGACAATTTATTCGACATTCGAAATGTAATTTTTTCACAATTCAACAATGAACACCACAGATAATTTATATTTCGACCAATATTGTAAAATCATGGTGAGATTTTTTTATGTACTTGTGCCATTGGAATCAGTTATTCGTTTGGATAAATCAATCAACCAAGGTGCGCCAAAGCTCCCGACCCTCCGCCTTCCGCATCCAGTCGGTCCCCGCCACCTTTGTAAGGTCGTCGGTCCACCTGGCTGGAGGGCGCCCTACGCTGCGCTTGCCGATCCGCGGTCTCCACTCTAGGACTCGTCTGCTCCAACGGCCATCGCTCCCACGACATACGTGACCAGCCCACTGTCACTTCAGCCTGCTAATTTTGAAAGCTATTTCGGTGACTCCGATTCTTTTCCGGATAATCTCATTTCTGATCTTATCCTTCAAAGATACTCCGAGCATAGCTCGCTCCATAGCACGCTCAGCGTTTGGATAAAAATGCCGTCAAATACTGAGCAATATTCGTAAAACATATATATTTCTCCCGTTATCATATATATATAATTTGTATTATATGATTATATTGAATCGTTGCAAATCTAATTAGTAAGCCCATTTTAGAGTCAACGGTATGCTTATTAAAGTAATTATAACAAAGAACGATAAAATTGTAGAAATATAAAGAGAATTAACATTTTAGATGATAAAATTGTTATAATAACTACTGGCTTTATTTATAAATATTGTTTCGTGGTGATTTGTCAAACGATGCTGTGTCTCGTTCCGGCTTATGTCAAATCAATGATGACAGAAAGAGATGTCGATGTCAAGGTTTTTGTTTCGCTTGTTGGTAGGGCATTGTGCAAGCTCGTTTGTGTTTATCATATATTCAACCGCAAAACAGCAGTACTTGGTATTGTTGTGTTCCGGTTTGAAGGGTGAGTAAGCCAGTGTAATTACAGGCACAAGACGTCACAGACATAACATCTTAGTTTCCAAGGTTGGTGGCGCATTGGTGATGTAAGCGATGGTTAACATTTCTTACAATGCCAATGTCTATGGGCGTTGGTGACCACTTACCATCAGGCCCATATGCTCGTACGCCTTTTATATAAAAAAAAATATAGTAATAAGACGTTATGTTCCCAATGCTGTTGGCTGACTTGTCAGTCTGCCTATCTAATATGATTAAAAGTAAAATAACAGCCTGTGAATGTCTCACTGCTGGGATAAGATCTCCTCTTGGAGATTATTCTAACACAATGCTCAAATTTGGGTGGGGAAACACATTTGGCGGAATTACAGCGAATATTTCTCACAGCGCCAATGACCATGAGCGGTGCTGACCACTTACCATCAAGTCGCACTTTAGCTATTAAGCCTGAAAATTTAAAAAAAAGTAGTTCAACTAAACACCAACTTAACAATGTTTATATTTAAAGTATATAATGAATGTATTCGATGTAACTAACTTACTAAATGTGTAAAAAACTATTTTTCTAAAGTTAACTATTGTTTTTGCCGCTACATGGCATTAAAAATTGAAATATTTTTGGACTGATACGTTTCAATTTGTATGTTATTTATTTGTAAGATATATATATAATATATGTAATTCATTATGTCTTGATGTACGGAGACAGTGAAGGTCATACAATGGTTCTCAATATGCAATACGAGTTCTCCATGAAGCGAATTAGTATATGCGACGTGCTTTCCAAGGCACGCGACTGTACTCACATCCAACTTCCAGACTCTAGGCTGCTACTGAGATCTTTCGACGGAAACAGCTCGATAGTTTCTTTATTGGCCCGACCTGGGATTTGAACTCAGGGTCTAGGGGTCTGCGGTCTTATATCTAGCCACTAGACCAACGAGGCAGCCAAAAATGGTGCCCGATATGCCTGACCTGTGACCCATCACGGGTGATAATGACCACTTGACAACTATATTTAAAAAGTATAATTAATTAAGTGTTAAAGTCGAAACTATTGAGAACCGCTGCAATGATCTAGTGCATGGTTTCCGGCAAGTATATAAAAGATTTCGGTTAAGCGTTTTTAAAATGAACAATATGCGTTGTGATGAACGAAAACCTTGTATAGCTTATTCCAATCGAGAAAAGAGTAAAGATAAACGACCCATAGATTTACATATCCCACGCGATTCGCTACAGCTCTGCTGTATTGTACACCACGAACAGTTCTCGATTAATATATCTCTATATATAACACGACACTGTTCCACTTAGCTACTTATATACACTTTGATTTCACTTCCAAATTTCCGATAACAACTTCGCTGACATAAAAAAAAACTCTTCTTTCGCGAATCCATAGTGAATACCACAGACTATACAACACGTCGACCAATGACATCGCGTCAATTCAACGACAATGAGTCGTTTATTTGTCTTTACTCTTATGGTTGGAATAGATTATAGAATATTGTACGTGATTAATAGATATATACGCGAATACCATCTTTATATAAGCCATCACTATAAAATTGAACTATGTATAAATTATATTATTTCATATATTTATTTTGTATATATATGTATGTATTAAATTCATAAATATATATGAAGCGTTTGGGAATAAACAGTGTCTTAGAATATAAGAATTTGAATATATACCGTAAAGTATTATATAAGCTAATGAAATTATTGTATATCCTGTATGGTAGGTTTGGTCGCTAAGCGAATGGGTTCCGGTTTTGATCGACCCTGGCTCTCGATCAGGCTAGAACGATGTTGTCTTTCAACGCCATCTGGTTTACGCTTTCACTTAAACTGAATTTCAGTTAATTTTCTATAAATAATAATTATCACATTTATAAAAGTCAAACAATGCGATAGTGTTGTGTGTTACCCGTTGAAAAAAAAAAAAAAAAGTGAGATTTTGCGTACAAGTTGTCAGACAGATTTATAATAGAGTACGTGAGACTTGTCTTCTCACTCTCACGCGGTATTCGTTGCTACGTTACTAGGTTACGTCATATATTACGTAACACCTCTCCCCCCTCACACGCGGGAGGTAACTCGTTGCAACGTTACGTTTCACCGACTGACAATGTCACGGACGCATTCTCGGAGCGGACCGACCTAGTGTATGCATGTATTGTACGGTAAACCATAGATTTGATATGTTCGCACTGCTTTAATATTAAATACAAGTCATTTATGTAAGAATGATAAATAATGATTCGCTTGGATGATGGCCAACTGCGCAGGATATATTAGTGGAAGTATCTGAGCAAACATAAAGCTTCGTATTCATTCCTTCGCTCTCGTAATCTTTGCGTGCTTTCCGAGGCACGGGATTGTAACTATGACAACTAACAAACATTGGGCGTTTACTGAAAATTTTTCAACGGAATATTCGAATACTAATTTAAAGCCTAAGACAGGCCAGTACTGGTCCAGTCTTACGTCTAATGGCTGATAACAATTGCATTGAATAAAAAGCTGCATTTAATAATAAAGCAGTGTGAATAAAGTCTTTAGAATGATTAGAAAGGTCATGATAAAAACTATAGACATAGATAATGATTTAGAAGGCTTTGAAGAATCACAGATGACGAAAAGCATATCTCCTTCGGTTATTCAGTCATTTGAAAGTGTGGCGTCTATAGCTTGATAGTATTCATGGTTGAAATTCCGTAGTCTCTTTATAATAATAGTACTATAACCATTTGGACACCATAAGGGCAGTCCAGAAGTATTTCGAGACGGTATATTGATATTAGACGAATGAAACGAATCGTTTTTTGTACGTTAGTAATCGATCGTTTTCTAGTTACGAATAACCAGCCTAGCCTAGTGGTTAGAACGCGTGAATCTTAACCGATGATCGTGGGTTCAAACCCGGGCAAACACCACTCCATTTTCATGTGCTTAATTTGTGGTTACAATTCATCTCGTGCTTGACGGTGAAGGAAAACATCGTGAGGAAACCTGCATGTGTCTAATTTCATTGAAATTCTGCCACATGTGTATTCTACCAACCCGCATTGGAGCAGCGTGGTGGAATAAGCACCAAACCTTCTCCTCAAAAAGGGAGAGGAAGCCTTAGCCCAGCAGTGGGACTTTAACAGGCTGTTACTGTTACTGTTAGCCGTTAAAGTTTACGTTAGATACATGCGACTATGATTTTTCTATTACGAAGACAATTCTACCGTCCGTAATGAAAACGAATCGTTTCTTGTTTATAGTTTATACATTAATCAGTTTGTCTTTTCTATCCGTTGTCTATGTCTATGTCTATGGTGAACCGTATATCTATAAGCGATTAGAATTTTCATATTAAAATAGTGTAGAAATGAAGCGCGGATTACGGATAGTGGTTTCGCGCCATCGATGGCTATTTATTTTAGTTTCAAATTGGCTTCCTGCAATTAATATTTTATAATAATATATATATATATATATATAAAATTATATTGTTATAAAATAATTTATATATATATATATAATGTCGGATATTCTACTTATCGATAAAGCTTCGGTAAAACCAATTAATTATCCATTTTTAAAGTAACCTCCGGTTTGCATATAAATCAAGGCGTGATCAGTTAAACAATGCTGTGTCTCCTTCTTACGTATGTAAAATCAAACATGATAGAAAGAAAGAAATCAGTGTTGAAACAGTCGATAAACATTCATTAGTAAGACCGTTACTGTGTAGAATTACTTTAGAATATTAATTAACAAACTTCTGGCTTCATTGATTAATTTATTAATTTGCTACAAAATTATTGATTAAAATCCGGAACTTTAATGTTGAACGCAATATATATTTAAATATATACTTATGTATTACCAGTGAATTGTTAATAAATCATGATATACAAATCCGTTTCAAAGATTCTGTTCGTTGAGTGTTCGTTTTATCTTAAAAAAATATGTTTTTGATTAAATTATAGCAATTGCATAGTCGACTAAAGGACATCACAACATTAAAACTAACGTATATCTTATATGTACTTATTATTATTATTTTTTATGATTATAAATATCATGGCCATACCCTAATTTATAAAAAGAAATTTGCGTTTGTTTGAGCAAACCGGTTTGCGCAGTTTTATTACGTATATGCGAACGGTAAAAAGTTAGCTTTTAAAGGTCAAAGTGAATTTGTTTGATCATTGGTGTGTTAAATACTCGGAAATTCGCAATGTATTTGTTTTTACGATCACATAGTAATATGACTCAAACTTGTTACTGTGTAGTCAAAACACGGCGTTTCGTCTATATGTAGCATCTTTGCTGCGCAAACCGATTTGCACAAGAAAACGCGTAGACGAATTCTAGTATTGTTTTCAGGATTTCAGAATTCACTAGTGAAATTATTGCTAGAATTATAGGAATCTTTTTTTTCTGTCATGTATCTATGTTATTTGAGCGAGCGCAAAATATTCTGCCAATGTCACGAATAAAATATATAAGAATCCTTAAAATTGACGTCAATGTTTTTTTGACACGTTTGTGTCGAATGTCAAGTGATGACAATTTGCTTGTAATACAAATTATAAACGTTTCAATAAGATTTGAATAAAATTTATTTAATTTAAATAGTTTAGCGATTTAAATGAAAAACTTTTAGTGATTTTGTACAAATTTTATTAAAATGTTTTTGTATCTTAATATTGTTTCGATATGTGTTACATAACCCTATTTAATTTTAAATTATATTAATAATGTTTATTAAAGTGGTTGTCAGTTAATCTTTATTATGTAATTTAATACATAAGCGTCTCTTTAGTTGTATAATTTTGTATAGTAATATATAACGTATAGATTATAATTGTTTTAATAACTTTTCATGTATTAATATGGAGTGTAGACCGCGCGAAGCGTACAAATTATATTGAAGAATCAATAAATAAATGTATTTTAAATCTATGGCTTGGGTTTATTGTTTTTCCTTGTCAGTTAATCAAATAATTGTTTACTCGAGTACGCTGAAGGTACTTGAATCATGTAGCAGTATTAAATTAAAGAAGGGTTTTAACCTATTAGAGGATCTGGGCATATTAGGATAATGGGACTCCTATGACCCTGAAAGAGTAGTATTTTCTTCGAATATTTTTATTTTATTTTTAAAAATTAACAATAAACAATTAAATATTATTGCATTAGAGTTAGAGAGACAGCTAAAGCTGTTTCATTATTTTTTTGAGTTGTACATATATTACTCTTGTGATTTTAATCAACTAAAACCCTTTAAAATAATAACTTAAATACAATATTTCATTATTAACTTTAAATTTACCAATTTTAAAGTATTACTATAAGCCTGTTGAATATCCACTAATAGGATGTCATCAATAACTTGAACATGAGTCTATGACCAGGAACATGACTGGAGGTGCACTGCTGTATGTAAAATATTCAAAACGTACTTTTTCTTTCAGGAGAACATGCATTTGGGCCATCTGATGGTAAGTCACCAACGCCCATACACATGGGCAATGTAAGAAATATTAACCGTTGCTTAAATCCCCAATGAGCCACCAACCTTGGGAACAAAGATGTTATGTCTCTTGTTCCTGTAATAAAACTGGCTCACTCACCTTTCAAACTGGAACACAACAATTACAGTACTACTGTTTTGCGGTAGAATATCTGATGAGTGGGTAGTACCTATCCAGACGAATTTGCACAAAGCCAAATTTAGCAGTTACTAAAATCCCCAAAAAACTCCTATTCAGAAAAATGTTTGATTAAGCAGCAGGTTGGGTTATATTAATCAAATAAAATTCGATTTTATCTAACATCGTCTTTATTACATCAAATAAATTATAAAGTTTATAGACAATATTATTACTTTTTAATTATTAATAAAAAGCGCATGCACTGTCCGTCTGTCACAAAACACGACCGTATGAAACTTAAAGCTTACACATAAAACTTACATTAGAGATAAATCGATCACACAGTTATATAAAAATGTTTTTAATTTTATATAACTGTAAATAATGATTTCACATACAATAACGAATTATTAATACTGAAAAATTATATCATTAAGATCGCTGACAACTGTTACTGCAAGAATATATCGCAATGGTAAGAAATAAATACGGAATGCTTTCAATATATCTAATAAAATAATTAATCGTTCGTCTATAATAAGCCTTAACTACCAATTTACAGTAAATAAGCTAGATTTTAGCAACAAAACGGCAATAAATATGTTATTCTATAATATTTTACAAAAGAACCGTCAGTCAAAAACTACTATTAATTTTTTATTATTATGATCTAAAAGTTATATAAAAATGAAAAAAAAATGCCGAAAAACATTTTTTTATCTGGCAAGAATATAAAAAACGCGGGAACTTATTATTTGTATGCCTAATACTAACTTATCGATATAAAATATTCAATAAACATCTAGAGAATTATAAATATATTATTATTACATGAACACATAATATTGTTTAAGATTAAAATTTGAGAAAATTCATGTAAAATTTATGGCAGTTTAAAATTAAGTTGCAACTTTGCGTTACAAAAAAAAAATCAACATGAATATGTAAAATGGGCGTGAAAGTTGCAATTCACTGCTTCATTTTAATTAAAAACACAATTACAAAAAAAAAAACCAGCTGGAGTCCATTTTACATATCTATGATATATTAAAAATATAGATAAAATAATAGCCTCCGGGGCATAAACAATAAATGCATTACCTAAACGTTGAGTATATTTAAGCTTTAGTTATTTCTAATGGGGTACAAAGTTAGACCTAATAGTTCATAAATACAAAACATTACAAAAGTAGACGAGATTTTCATCCATGGAATAAGTTCCATAAGTCAGAGAAATGTATCCATATTTTAATTTCATTCAAAATGTACGCCAGCTTTTATAACACCGTGCGAAATCAACAAAAATGTACCTGCGCAAACTTTGGGTCAATGTGTAATAAGCATGCGTAGGTAAGCGCAAAGGGAAGTTTGTTTGTTAGTATAAATATTTTATGACTGGATATAATAGGTCTCCGCTTTCATTAAGAGTAAGTAATGAGTGTGATTAACAGATGTATTTGGGTGGGCTGGGTAATTTTTCAGAGGCCAAGAGGATCGGAATTGCGATTCAAAGGGGAAATGCTTCTAGCATTTTTGCCACTATTTTGCGGTCATGATTTGTACAGTAGCTATTTTAATTTGTATATAAGGCTTTAATGTACTTCAACACAGGTTTCCTCGCGTTAGTTGTATTTAATTAGCTACAAATCAGGTATGAATCAATGTTTAGATTTTGAACTACAACCATCGTTCAAAATCTCTTTCAAATTCAATATTTATTATTATTATATATATAAATTAATGACGTATCTATTAGACGTATATATTAAAGCCTTAAATAAACAAAATATATTAAATATATTTATTGATATGATTGGTTTGAAAAACTTTTAAGTTGCATCTAACGTATATGGCGGAATTATTTCTTTTATACTTTGTTTTAAGAGTTGGCAATACGTAATTATGGAATGACATTTATCTTTGGGAGTATAGAGGGTAGAACCGATGGCGTTACTATTACAAAATCTCTATTCCGAAAAAGAAAGAGGCCCTGGTAGATGCTGGTTATTATTAGCTTAGTGGGTATGCAAGCTTAGCTTCGTCTTCAGGGCGAAAGACGACTAACTGGACGCTTTTCTCAAAGTTACAGATAAGAGATAGTCCGTATGTCTACCCCATTGAAATGGAACCTTATTTTATGAATATAAAAAGTTATCTCAATTTTTCTTACCCAATTTGAAGTTATTTCGTAAGAATGCGTATAGCTTAAAGACCTTTTTTATTATTTTTAGTTATTCATTTAAAAATTAAAGCAATAGGCCGTTATACTGGAAGGCATAATGTATTCGAAAATTTAATTTAAAAATGTTAAAAATTTACTATGGACGATTATTGTCTATGGATTATTCGTTGATAAGTTGATATTCGCTTTTGATTTTCTGAATTCTTGTAAATAATATGTTAAATGATAAATTAATTGTCGCTTTTAAATTTTTTATCTGTTTAATAGTCTACGACGGCAGCTTCATATTTAAACTGTCTAAATGCGCCTCGCTTTTACGCGTTGCTTTTTGAATTGGTCTCTTTCTAATATTATCAACATTCATCGTGATACGTATATATATCACATACGTGATACTGTGATACTAATGAGACAAAATAATGAAATTATTCTTTAAAAACGAATTTGTCCAAAATTTAAATAAAATGGGCGCCAATACCGTCAAATTTCAAGTTCAGATAGACAACGTTCATGTATGTAACGTTTCAGTGAAACGTTTAAGCAAGTAGGTTCAACGTCTATCACGTGTGCTTGAGCAAACGCTTTAACTAATGTTTTTATTTAATTTTTGTTCAAATTAGTTTGAATAGAATGAGTGTTTAGTGTATGAAGGGCGTGTTCCTCGGGCACTTTTTACCGCAGGCACACTTGCGTACTATTTCTATATCTTTGGTGTATCTCGTACCGTCAGCACAAACTAAGCGGATCTGGAAATTAAATATATTTTTTTACTTTTTGATTCATTTCGACATTTTTAATAATAAAAATTTCCAAAATTAAATATTTTCGAAGACAATCAAACTGCAAGACGGGTAAACATTTCTTTCAGAACTCCTTTTAATAAAATATTTTACTATTAAGTAATCTATAACGATATACCTTTCTCTTCTTAGTTTTCCTGGGAGCGCAGCACAGAGCTCTTCCACATCCCCCCGGGGTGCCGGAGGCCTTTGCAGAGCACCGCGCTCCACGAACCGGACGACGACTCCGACATGAGCCCTCCGTTATGAACTCACGGGTGGCTTCCTAAAAAGACATTACTTTGGTAAATGACGTTGATGGTACCATTCATGACAATTTTTTATTAGAAGCTTTCGATCCGTTAAGACTATTTACTGTTTTCAACTGAACTAATTTTAGTTCCAATAAAATATTAAGTGCCTAAAAAACGTGCCATGAATGTTTGCGTTATAATGGTAACGTGCATACAATGCAACAAACGAAATAACACGAACCAGCTGTTGTCTGTCACCGAGGCTGTTTTTTTATAGGACAGGTAGGCGGAGGAGCATATGGGCCACCTGATGGTAAGTGGTCACCAACGCCCATAGACATTGGAATTGTAAGAAATGTTAACCATCGCTCACATTATCAATGCGTCACCAACCTTGGGAACTAAGATGTTATGTCCCTTGTGTCTGTAATTACACTGACTCACTCACCCTTCAAACCGGAACACAACAATACCAAGTATTGCTGTTTTGCGGTAGAATATCTGATGATTGGGTGGTACCGAGACGAGCTTGCATAAACATGTATGACGTCATTATGTTATCAAACACACAATCACACGAACCAGCTGCCTGTAGCCGAGGACAACTAAGAGTATGTCGGATTTTTCGTTTCGTCTTTATGGATAATTTGGAAAATATAAATTTATAAATAATTTACCTTTCGGCACGCACCACCAGTCGAAGGTTGCGCTGGCGCTTCTTCCGGGTACTGCTTTTGCGCGGGCGCAGCTGGAATTAGAAAATAAAAATTATTACTTATATATATATATCACAATTAACTTGTTTAAAATATTTACCTATTGCTTCAGATGCTTATTTTAAAAATATTTTGTTTATTGATAATTATTTTAATTTATACTACTTTCCACCAGCGTGTTTGCATTTCTTACAGCGACAATGTCTATATGCGGCGGTACCATCAGGTGGTACGTGGCGGACTGTTTACCTTTTATAAATAATAGTATTACCTGGTGACGCCTGAACGTTGCTGATTATCTGCTTCCGTGGAGGGAGTTTGACTTGTGTGATAACCGGAGCACCACCTGAAAGATTTATCACACGATTACACCAGGCTCTTCAAGTTCAATGCATTATTTAAGCAAGTTGATTTCGTAATCAACTTGTAATTAATAGAATAGAATTGAATTGATATTTATAAGGGAATTTTTGCAAGTTTATCTCGATTGTTAGTAATATATTCTGATTTAGTTGTAGCTTTGAGATTTTAGTTTGATTTTAATTGAATAGCCTTTAGGTTTAGGACTCACCGACGGAGGTGCGCAGCTCGCACTGCGCGCCCGCCGTGCCGGCGCGGCAGCGGCACGTGTAGTCGGAGCGGGAGCCCGCCTCGCGCACGCAGCGGCCCCCCCGCGCGCACGGGTTGGGCACGCACGGGTCCTGGGGGGTACACAGCTAGTACGGTCCTCGTTTATACTTTCAACTTTGAGTAATGTGTTTAAAATTGACTCTTGGTTGAACTATAAAATAGTTTCATAGAAAAAGGGTCATGGAGATTAATACGTTACACGACCGCTTTCTGTGATGTGTGTGTGTGTGTACTCACGGGCTCGTGCGCGCCGTCCTCTTGCAGCGCGTGCGGTCGAGCGGGCATGGCGGGCTCGTCTCCGCCGCAGCCGGCGCGCGTGCGCGATGTCCGCGCCGCATTTACGAAGTCTACGCGTTTGTGGTTGATCCACGCCTCTTTCAGGCAGCCTGTTTACAAAGACAAATGTTCTTAGTTAATAGCACACCTTAGGAGTGAAACGGTCACTTTATGACAAAAAAAATTGTGAACAATTTTAAAATTTGACGATAAAATAAAAATCGGTTTCTTTCGCCGGTTCTAACCGGTCTGAAACTAATCTTCTCAGTTCAGGGTAGTTTCTTTTCCGAACCGGTGGTAGTTTTTTCGACAGTCAATAAGTAAATGTAATGCTTATATATTGAATATAGAGGTTTGATATAGAAACGTCGCACATACCTTTGAAGCTGGTAATATTACGCAAGTGCCATTTGCTGAAAGCGTCCTTAGCGACGTCCTCCGGCACTCCTCCGACGAACATGGGCCTCTCGAGACGGAGAAACTCTTTACTGCCTACGATTATATTAAAAATACAATTTATTAGCTGATTAATTTCCGAGACACTAATTATAATTTCTTAAAATCTCTTTTAATCAAAGAAAAACTAGAAGATCATTTCTTTTAATGACAATGATGGGTTTTGTGGGGGTTGTATGGATGTGTACGCAGTATAATACAGGCGAAGGTATCGCAGGGGTAGCGGATCGATTTAATATCAGCTGCCCGTCCAGTGCCATCTTCCACGCATAAACTAGTAGAGCTAACGAGGTCTTTATTTCTAGATTTAGTATGTTGTCCGAGTGGCGAAATTTCAATGTTTGGCGGATATATTGTAGTGCTAGGAGGTAAGGTGGCGGTAGGGCTCACGGTAGCATGCGCAAGCTGGTTTTTTAGTGGGTATTCAGATTTATGTGGCGCACTCGGCGCCTTGGACACCGGCGAGCCCCACATAACCCCCACTGTTCTCGTGGGGGAAACGCGTCACCACCGTCCATACATTGTAGATATTGTAGACATTGGCATTGTAAGAAATATTAACCTTCGCTTACATCACCAATGCGACAACAACCTTGAGAACTAAGATGTTATGTCCCTTATACCTATAATCACACTGGCTCAATCACCCTTCAAACCGGAACATAACAATACCAAGTACTGCTGTTTTGCGGTAGAATATCTGATGAGTAGGTAATACTTACCCAGACGAGCTTGCACAAACCTACCACCCTACCACCAAGTATACTTAGTAATAGCAATTCGACTAAAATAATTTCTAGCAAAAAAAACACGAATTAATTGAATGATGATGATTAATTGATGATGAAAACCCAATTATTAAATGTGAACGAACCTTCATTGATGATGGACCTCGCGGGTCCGTCGTCGACACGCAAAGTGAAATTTTTCTTGATCGCAATCAATTCAGCTTTATGGTAGTTACCGTCGGAGACCATTTCGAAACTAGAAAAAAAGTATAGGATCAATAATATCCACAGATAACATATCGCAAAGTTCTGTTAACTAGTGCTACGGCTTTGGCAAATAAGCGGCCTGTTGGTCACCATCAACCATGAGAGTGTTGTTGTCTGATTACGCTAGCTTTGTAAAGCCTCAACATCAGCTCAACACGAAGTTTTACTATTTGGGAGTAAAACAATTAACGAGTAAGTGATACCCAGAACATGCTTAATCTGTCATGTGGTCCTGTAAGAATTAGTGAAATACACTAATTTTCGAAAAGTTTTATAATCTGTTATGGCTTAGGGGTGGTTTTACCTGTACATGGTGGACGTGGGATGGTTCCCAACGTCGTAGCTGATGCGGATCCTGCCGTTGAACAGCTCCACCGCGAGGTGCTCGCTGTCACCGAAGTACATCAGCACGCCGTGGAGCTGTTTAGTGCTGAACACTGGAGAGTGATTTTAGTATTATTACTTTTTCTAATGGGGATTTGTGGAGAAGGCACCAACGGCATCTATCATGGATGTTTCTGTGTTATAACTTAAAAATAGCGGTTAGTCGAACACCATGCAGACCAAACAAATTTTGATGATTGTACAATCATTTGAACATTCATTAAGAATATATAGCAATAAGGCGTTATTTTTTTTTTTTTTTTATAGAATAGGAAGGCGGACGAGCATATGGGCCACCTGATGGTAAGTGGTCACCAACGCTCTTAGACATTGGCATTGTAAGAAATGTCAACCATCGCTTACATATCCAATGCGCCACCAACCTTGGGAACAAAGATTTTATGTCCCTTGTGCCTGTAATTACACTGGCTCACTCACCCTTCAAACCGGAACACAACAATATCAAGTATTGCTGTTTTGCGGTAGAATATCTGATGAGTGGGTGGTACCTACCCAGACGAGCTTGCACAAAGCCCTACCACCAGTAAGTATATTGCTTCCACTGGGGTTTTATTTTTGCCCTGAGTATCGGAATTGCTATTTAACGGGAAAATGCTGCTAACATTTTTGTCACTATTTTTAATTCTACTTAATAATAATAATATAATAATATCCTGGGACATTATTCACACACGGCCATTTTTTGACATCACATTGTTTGATTTCATGCGTTTTTTTCCATTGATATAATAAAACGTAATATACGTTTAGTCAATGAACGCGCACGCAAGTACGCACGCACGCACTGAGTAATACTAAGTATTAATGTTTGGAGGTAGAATATGTGATGTAGAGGTACCTACCCCGACGGGCTTGCACATAGCATTACCACAAAAAAGTAGAGGCCTTCATGGTTTATAGCTAACAAGCGTACGTTCCGGAACTGTCTGATCATGGTTTTTATTTATAGAATAGGAAGGCGGACGAGCATATGGGTCACCTGATGGTAAGTGGTCACCAACTCCCATAAACATTGGCATTGTAAGAAATGTTATCCATCGCTTACATCACCAATGCTCAACCTTGAGAACTAAGATGTTGTGTCCCTTGTGCCTGTAATTACACTGGTTCACTCACCCTTCAAACCGGAACACAACAAAACCAAGTACTGCTTTTTGCGCTAGAATAACTGATGGGTGGGTGGTACCTACCCACACAACGCACAAAGCTCTACCACCAGTAACAATATCAAGTACTGGGTGTGAATACTTACCAAGAGTAACG
Source organism: Nymphalis io (assembly GCF_905147045.1). Classification (NCBI taxonomy): domain Eukaryota; kingdom Metazoa; phylum Arthropoda; class Insecta; order Lepidoptera; family Nymphalidae; genus Nymphalis; species Nymphalis io. The sequence goes on along the minus strand of NC_065916.1, from coordinate 2,672,342 downwards.
TTGGCTTGAGGTATGGTCCTGAGTGGTTCCAACTCCACCAGGGAATCGTTGTAGTTGAAAGTAAGGGATGTGAGATACTCGCATAGACGACCTAGAATATACAAAGAGCGTGACGTTAAGAAAGTTTCAATAAAAATGTTACATATAAACGTTGCAGTATGAAACGGCTCTTAATAAAGTTTAATTTAGAAATATGTATAAAATATATTTATAAAAATGAATGTTATTATATCTGTGAGATTAATAAACTTGCAACAACATTTTGGTTACCATGAAAATGGTTACAAGTATGTACTTTTTATGGAGACAGTCGAGATGGCCGAGATGGATTCACGCGTTCTTACCACTGGGTAAAAACGCGTGAATCTTAACCGATGATCGTGGGTTCAAACCCGGGCATGCACCACTGAATTTTCATATGCTTAATTTGTGATTATAAATTTAATTCATCTCGTGCTATACGGTGAAGGAAAACACCGTGAGGAAACCTGCATGTGTCTAATTTAACTGAAATTCTGCCACATTTGTATTCCACCAACCCGCTTTGGAGCAGCGTGGTAGAATAAGCTCTAAACCTTCTCCTCAAAAAGGGAGAGGAGGCCTTTAACCCAGCAGTGAAACATTCACAGGCTGTTACGGTATGGAGACGGATTATAATATTAGATGTGACACGAATTATTATTAAATATTACTGGACAGTATCTGTTATTTTTTAAATTATTCAATAATAATCTATATTTTTAATCTGGCAACAATAACAGTGACAGATACTCTTTATGGCGGGAAACTGATAGACTTTGAAATATTTTTACGAGCATTATTGTAAATATATACAGACAGCCACGTAAGCTGGATCTCAACTTATTTGAAATACATTTAAGGAATATAGTTTTGGATATATTAAACATACCAACATGTTTAAGGTCTTTTAAAAACCAACTCTAAGAGGGCGTATGTGAGGACAGATTTTGTATGGTTAAAATTTGTTTTGAAGTTAGTGACAGGCAGATTGGTTTTTTTTAATTTCATTTTTAACACCGTTTTCCATTTATTATTTAAGAAAGGCCCTATATAAGTATTTGTAACTCAACAGGCTCAGATTCCTGTTGATTCTCCTTAATGTTATTTATTTATTTAAATAACAGTTCTATATAAAATACATGTAATAACCAAAATAAATAAATGCACTTCTAATTATATAACATTACGACAAAAAAAATAGTTACGTTAAAATATTATACAGAAAAGAAAAAATAATTTTCAATAAATTTCTTTACATATGTATATATATATATATATATGTAAAGAAATTTATTGTATATATATATATATATATATATATATACATAATATATATATATATACACAATAATATATATATATATATATATATATATATATATATATATATATATAGACAATAACAGTGAACAGTGTATATGGTGGTAATCTAACGTTCAGTAACCAAAAAACCAGTGACCGTACACTGTCACAGTCATGGTGACACCTCACCACCCGACGGTCCTCTGTACAAGTTATTTATGTGACAGCACAGGCTACATACCGGAGTACCCAGGCGCGCACTTGCACATGTAGTCTGCGGGCGGCGCCAGCAGCGGGCGCTCCATCATGATGTCGTCCTGGAGATCAGGTACTGATATTTAATTACACAACCGTTGGTTAGGGTGGTGGGGGGAACACTGGGTAACTACAGTGCTATAGTTATATTAGTTTATTTTTAATTATTTAGAATATGAAAAAGAAAGGAAAGAGGAAAGAGGTGAAAACATTTTGTGTGTTTTGTTGTGTGCGTGTGTGTGTGTATGTGGAATAGACCGTGCACGCAGTCGTGTGTAGTGTGTATGTGTGTGTGTGTGTGTGTGTGTACGCACGTGCAGAGCGAGCGCGGGCAGGTAGCACACGCCGTGCACGCAGTCGTGTGTAGTGTGTATGTGTGTGTGTGTGTGTGTGTGTACGCACGTGCAGAGCGAGCGCGGGCAGGTAGCACACGCCGTGCACGCAGTCGTGTGTAGTGTGTATGTGTGTGTGTGTGTGTACGCACGTGCAGAGCGAGCGCGGGCAGGTAGCACACGCCGTGCACGCAGTCGTGTGTAGTGTGTATGTGTGTGTGTGTGTGTGTGTACGCACGTGCAGAGCGAGCGCGGGCAGGTAGCACACGCCGTGCACGCAGTCGTGTGTAGTGTATATGTGTGTGTGTGTGTGTGTGTACGCACGTGCAGAGCGAGCGCGGGCAGGTAGCACACGCCGTGCACGCAGTCGTGTGTAGTGTGTATGTGTGTGTGTACGCACGTGCAGAGCGAGCGCGGGCAGGTAGCACACGCCGTGCACGCAGTCGTGTGTAGTGTGTGTGTGTGTGTGTGTGTGTGTGTACGCACGTGCAGAGCGAGCGCGGGCAGGTAGCAGACGCCGTGCACGCAGTCGTGTGTAGTGTGTATGTGTGTGTGTGTGTGTGTACGCACGTGCAGAGCGAGCGCGGGCAGGTAGCACACGCCGTGCACGCAGTCGTGTGTAGTGTGTGTGTGTGTGTGTGTACGCACGTGCAGAGCGAGCGCGGGCAGGTAGCACACGCCGTGCACGCAGTCGTGTGTAGTGTGTGTGTGTGTGTGTGTACGCACGTGCAGAGCGAGCGCGGGCAGGTAGCACACGCCGTGCACGCAGTCGTGTGTAGTGTTAGTGTGTGTGTGTGTACGCACGTGCAGAGCGAGCGCGGGCAGGTAGCACACGCCGTGCACGCAGTCGTGTGTAGTGTGTGTGTGTGTGTGTGTACGCACGTGCAGAGCGAGCGCGGGCAGGTAGCACACGCCGTGCACGCAGTCGTGTGTAGTGTTAGTGTGTGTGTGTGTACGCACGTGCAGAGCGAGCGCGGGCAGGTAGCACACGCCGTGCACGCAGTCGTGGTGCGCGCAGGGCGACGTGCCGAGCGCGGCGTGCGGCGCGGCCTCGCAGTACCGGCCCGCGTACCCCGCCGCGCACGCGCAGCGGTACTCGTCCAATCCGTCCACGCACGTCGCTCCGTTCTACGAACAAGTTACACGTTAGTTTACTTTACCTAATAGGCTTACACCTTAACACTCAGAGTTACTCAATATAATATAGGAGCAATATTTTTACACACAAATATATAATTTATAATTATATATACTTTATTAAATTATCTTTATAATGTTATATAATTACTTTATTATAGAGTCGGACCCATAATTTCAGATATTTCTGTTGAATATTCACAATAAGGGGGCTGAACTTAAGGAGTTAAGATTTAAGTGTAATATTACCCTGCCTCACAGAGCACGTGTAGCCATTAAAACGAATTTTGAGTTTGGAGAAATAGAAAGTGTAGCTAGCGCGCACGTTTGTGCACAATATTAGCACAGCTAGTTAGGCTTTTGTGTTTTACCAACTTACTTGGCACATGTGGTTGAGGCAATCATCAGCGTTGACAGTGCAGTTCTGTCCCGAGTAACCCTTGAGACAGGTGCAAGAATAGTGGCTGGTGTGGTCCACGCAGGTGGCACCATTCGCGCACGGATTGAATTCTTGTGTGCAGAACGGAATCTTCTTTTCACAAAATTCACCTAAAACACACACATATATATATATATGTAAATATTTATTAGTTTAAAGTGTGTATCTGTATATCTGTCTGTGGTTCTCAAACGAATGGATTAATTTTGATGTGTTTTTTTTTTGTTTGAAACCTTATGTTATCAAAATGGTTCTTAGCTATAAATTATGATCGATTCCGACGTTTGAAGACCATCAGATCATTTCCAGTTGACAAAGGTTTTACCAATTTTTACAAGTCCTATATTTTTGAAATCGAGTCCATTATAAACATTACTGGGTACTTATAACAATATTAAAGAGACATACAGACGCAATTGATTATTTACTTTTTAGAGGTATCTTTTTGAGTCGGATATAAATTTTAAATTCAATTTCTAATATTTATAGAATGAGAAATGAATGAAATATACGTACCCATAAAGCCGGGGGCACACTTGCAAGTGTAACCTTCGAGGTGGTCGACACACGTCGCGTTGTTCTGACAGCGGTGCGCGAGGCAGTCGTCGATGTTCACCTCGCAACGCACGCCGGTGTAGCCGGCGTGGCAGGAACAGCTTTAAGGGGGAAATGACATTTTAAGCTATACATGTATACTAGTTTTCAAATAAATGTCATAATAAAATAATCATAAAATGGCCGTCTGATGGTAAGTGATCACCACAGCTCATAGATATTGGCGTTACGAAATAATAAATAACCCTGACATCGTCAACGCGCCATCAATTTTAAACTATGATGTCATATCCCTTGTGCTTATAGTTAACACACAATAGTACTAAATACTGCTGTTCGGCGGTTGAATGTTTTTAAATACCTGTAGAGTGGGTGGTACCTACAGACACTTGCAAAAAGATTTTATTAACATTTAAGACTAGTGAACTAATCTTTATAATCAATTTAGTGAATTTTTGTTTAAATTAAGGCAGGGAGAAGACAATGATAGTCTATCATGTCATGAAATGGAAGTATAGTTCACACGGAATGCAAATAGCGATGGCGGCGGCACTCACTGGAAGCGGCCCTCCTCCAGCAGCTGGCAGGCGCCGTGCGCGCAGGGCGAGCCGTAGCAGGCGTCGATCTGGTGCTGGCACGTGTCGCCGTGGAAGCCGCGCGCGCACGCGCACGAGTACCCGCCGCCCGCGCCCGCCGCGCACGCGCCGCCGTGCAGGCACGGGTTGCGGTAGCAGCGGTCGCACTTCGCGATCACGTCCGCCGGCGCCGCCTCTGCGCACGCGCAATGGGCTGTCAGGCGTCGGTGACTCTTTGGTACGCGGGCCGTTTAGCGATGTGACAGTAGTGGGTTCATCGAAATTGCGACGTATTATAAATATTCTTTAATAGATTGTAATAATTGTTTTATATTACATTATTCTATATTAATAAATTGAAAAAATCATAAACATGGGTCATAATTATGGAAAACGTACAAGTATACACGAGAAAAGATAATAAGGATTTTAGAATTTAATTCAATTCAAATACATTCGTTCACTCATTCAACCATTCAGTAAAAGATAAAGAAATTAATGTAGTCTTTATAAATAGGCCTCTGCATCTTTGATAAATGATTTAAGCGGCATCGCGAAGGCACTCGGGTTCATGACTGACGAGACCAATGCGAGAGAGGATCCTTCGGCCGCACTCCCGAGAAGTGTATGCGCCCCCAGATGGGCGGGGGTTTGAAGCCCGCTCATGACGCCTAGTAGTAGTAGTAGTAATATAATACAATAAAATCATCCATACCATTACAGACGAACGCGCTGGAACTGGTGCTGAGCACCAACTTATCCCTCATCGGCGGAGGATCAGCGCAGCGAGCGATACCAGCCTCCACGTACTCGCCGGCGACCTTCACCCATTCACTCAACCAGCGGGCCGAGCAGTCGCAGTACAGAGGGTTGGATCCTAACGCGCTAAATAATAAAATATATAATTATAAACAAAATCTTAAAATAATTAACTTCAATAAATAATTGATTGAATGAATGAATGACAGATAAGAGAACGAATGAATTATGCGAATGTTTGTTAATAAGCCTATAATATATTTAAAAAAAAATTTAAACTAACTAAAAAAAAAAACGGAAAAGCAGAATGGAATAAGATATATTTTAGTAAAATGGAATATAAAAAGTAAAATGATAATTTGTTTTGAAATGTGCAAACAAACAGTATAATTATATTAATTAAAATAAAAACGCAAAACATATGTAAAGAGGAAACATTTCTAAATTTTATTAATTACATAAAAGCCTTAATAATACTTAAATACATACAAATAATAATATAATATAACTTACACATGAGATATGGACTCCAAGTCCCTGAAGACTCCATCAGCTAGCATGGAGATGTTGTTACCGTGAAGGGACAGAACGCGGAGCTGTGTCAGTCCTTTTAACGCGTCGCGCTGCAATGTGTACTTTTATTAATATAAACATATTTACTGATTAGTTTCCGTTCGGTTCCCCTGGGTGAGAGAAGCGGGTATTAGGTCCTTATGTGCTTTTTGGTATTCCTGACATCATGTATGCACAATTACATACTGATTGAATAGTTAAGACGTACAAACATATAGACAATTGTAATATATATTAACCGTCTCTTATATTACCAATGCGTTACCAACATTGGTAACTAATATGTTCTGCCCCTTTCGCCTGTAGTTACACTGGCTCACTCACACATCCAACCGAAACACAACACATTAATGCTATTTATTGGTAGAATATGTATATGTGATGAGGGTGGGACCTACCCAGATAGGTCTACCATCAAGTTAAAAAAGCGGTACTCATAATATTTTGGGTAAATTACCTGCACACATCTCAGCCGGTTGTAGCTGACTATGAGAGTGGACAGCTTGGTGAGACCCTCAAAGGTGTCGTTGGAGAGGACGCTGATCTTGTTGTTCGAAAGGTCCAGCCGCGTCAGCTGGGTGAGGTGTCGGATTTGTTCGGCCGATATGCTCGTTATTTCGTTGGACTCCAAATACCTGGAATCGGAAATGCTCAGTGGAAACTCGTAGATTACTAGTCTACTAAATGGGGGAGGAGGCTCACAGCTCGGTGGTGTGCGGCGGCAGGCGCGGCGGCAGCGCGGCCAGGCGTGCGCGCGCGCAGCGCACCACCGTGCCCGCGCACGCGCAGCCCGCCGGGCAGTACTCCGCCGGCAGGCAGCCCTCGTCCTCCGCTGGGGGAACGACCGCCATACATATATTTTGGATGAAGTTTGCCCTACTGGAGCAGAGCAGAGCGGACAGCCCTAGCCCAGCATTGTTACATTTTAAGGTTGTTACTTTAGGTCTGACGACCTGATGCCCTCGTCAGCCTGAGCTGGTTGGCTTATGTTAGTGGTCAGGTCTAGCAAGAGTCGACTTACGTGTGCACTTGAAGTCCGCCAACTCCAGGTGCTGCAGTTCAGCGCCGCGCAGGGGTGGGGGGTGCGCGCACGTGGCGCCGGTCGCCAGGCGGCGCGCCCGCAGCCAGCCGCTCACCCACGAGATGTGGCACGTGCAGTGCAACGGGTTTCCACTCAACGACCTGCAGCAAATATTATAATATATTTGTCTCTAAATTTCGTCTGTAATACCAAATATCTTTGTTCCGTTTGCAGTTGAAACTCTTCGAGCTCAAACTAATAATGCAATAACTTCTAACACTTAACCTCGTCGTACTGCCTCAACTGGTGACCAGCTAGTTCTTTTTCCACCTAAATATGTTGCTAGCATTTATGTTACCATTCCACGCGGATATATAGACTTGGCAATCGACATTAATAATCTTATAATAACATCCTGGGACATTATTCACACACGGCCATCTGATCCCGAACTAAGCAGAGCTCGTACTATGGAAACCAGACAACTGATTTTTCTTTTGTAAATACATATTTATATAGATAATTACACCCAGACTCAGGACAAACAGACGTGTTCATGCACACAAATGTCTATGCTGAGTGGAAATCGATCCCAAAAAGCTTTAGCGTGAAAGGCAAGTATCTACCAACCACGCCCCGTCAAAATATGTCTCATATAAAATTCACTCAATCATATAAAATTAAATAGATTAATTTAATATATGTACTTGATTTTATACATTTTATAAGTTAAATATAAAATTATAGTGAATGATAGTTGCGGATTCAGTATATTAATATTATAATATAGCATATATGGCTAAGCTGGTATGCCATAAAAATTTTAAGGCAGTTTATACTACAGAGTACTTACAGAGTAGACAAGGAATTGAGATGATCAAACGAGCCCGGCGTTATGCACGTTATTTTATTATCTGTGAGTGATCTGTGGAAAAAATAGATAGTTAAAAAAAAAACAACAATCGACCGTCTGTTTGTTGTTAATTTGAAACCAGTCAACGGAATTTGATGCGGTTCACATTTTCATTTAGGTGATCATTTCCAGAATGTTTGTTATGTAATAGAAATTTAAAAATAGTCAAGAAATGTCGGTGTTTTGTAATCGAAGCCGTAACGGTATCATTACGTTTATTATCTGTCGCAAATAAATTGGTTTAAAAAATTTGGTCGAGTGCTTTGGGAGATACTGTGTTGTCTGCAATCAGCGCCGGACCGGAGGAGGGCGGATCGCAGTAATCTCCAGTAAAAAGAAAGAAATGACGCTTTTTGTGACATGCTCGGTGGAGGAGCTGTGTGGCAGGTGGTGTGTGCATAGGTAAAAAAAGCCTACATCTCCTCGGTTTTCAAACTGCATACCAAATTTTATCAAAATCGGGTCAGTGATTTGGCCTCGAAAGCGTAACGGAGTTACTTTCGCATTTTTAGTATTATTATAGATTTAACATAAGCTAACTTGCAATTTCAATTTGAAAGAGAATCTCGCTACCCTATAACTTAGTTGATAAACTTACAAAACGCTAAGACTGTGCAACCCGAAGAACATTTTGTCTGTAACCGTATGGAGCAGGTTTCCGTCAAGTAACAGTTCTTGTATCGAAGCGGCGCCGTCGAACGCGTTGTCTTCTATTATTGTTATACCTGTAATTATATATATAATTAGTAATCACAATGCTGTATGCGTCCTTTTCTTTTTTAAAGGAATGTGTGAGATATAATAGAAGCGTGAATCTTAACCGATGATCGTGGGTTCAAGCCCGGGCAAGCACCACTGAATTGTCATATGCTTAATTTGTGATTATAATTCATCTCGTGCTATACGGTGAAGGAAAACATCGCTGCAAGCTCCATACCTTTTCCTCAAAAAGGGAGAGGAGGCCTTAACCCAGCAGTGGGGTATTTATAGGCTGTTACTTACTATACATACTATTGAGCGCAATACTTAATAATGGCTCTGTAAGTTTGATACAATTTGAAACATAAGTATATTATGAATTTAAAAAAAATCACCATTATTGCGGAAGTCCAACTTCGTGAGATCCGGCAACCTTCCGAAGAGTCCGTCCGACTTGATCTGACCCAAATTGTTATCCGGCATGATGCTGGAAACGTCAGTTAGAAATATTTAGTATGTAATAGGATTTAATTCGTGGTAGGACTTTGTGCGTCTGGGGGAGGTACCACCCACTCATCAGATATTCAACCACCAGCTTGCCGCCGGTGTGATAGGTGAGTGAGCTACAACTACAGGCACAAGGGATGTAATATCTCAGTTCCCAAGGGTGGGACCGCATTAGCAATATACGGTTATAATGGTTAATATTTCTCATATTACCAACGTATATGGGCGGCGGTGTCCTCTTACCATTTCGCGTTTTGCCACCTACCTATTTTATAAAAATAATTTTGTGTTATTTTATATGATTTTAAGGTGTAAAGCGATGACTATTACAAAGACATTATTTTTATAATTGTCAAGATAAGAAATAAGGAACCGGTCCTTCGAGCCTGATGTACGAATCGCCATCGGCAAGTACTCACAGAGCGTGCGTCGTGAGCGGCAGGTCGCGCGGCAGGTCGGCCAGCGCGGCGCGCGCGCACGCCACGCGCACCCCGCGCGCCGGCGCCGCGCGCGAGCACGTGCACGCCGCGGCGCACGGCGGGCCCGCGCCGCACGCCGCGCCGCCCTCCGCGCCGCCCGCCGCGCCGCCCGCCTCGCCGGCTGCGGGAGCGTTGGGCTAACACGTTTCGACATTCTATTGCACGACTTAACCGACTTCCTAGCGGGCTGCTGTCGTGAGCTTGCTCGTAAATAAACTATAGGTAAAGAGTGAGTCCGACCCGGTGATCGATCCCGGTATTTCTGACTTCAGTCATTTGGACGGTTAATTATGATACTTCCGACATTAAATTTATTTGGTATTATTTTCGAGGTCACTCACGTTTGCACTTGAAGTTTTCTTCGCGGAGGGCGTCTATGCGTTTCCTGTTCATACGTTTCGGCGTGTCGCACTTCGCTCCCGACGTCTCGATCGGGTTTTTGCGCAAGTACGCGGCCAGCCATCGTAGGGAACAGTCGCAGTCGAACGGATTCCGACCCAAATGACTGTGAAATGGAGTTGAAGTTACGCTATCAAAGAAATTATTATAAACCAATAGTAAAAACAAGCTTTTATGTACAAAATTTAGTGTTTGCGTCGTTGATCGTTTTTCCCGGAGCCAGTCAGTGTAGAATCAGGTCAAGCCGTTGTCACCAGAATTGAGAGAGCTGGTTCCTCCTGACTGGCCTAAGCCAGTCTGAGTACGGGCCTCGGGGTTCCCCCTTTACCCGGGCTGTGCCTCACCGGCAAGTTGTTTTGCCGTGTCATTTTATTTTAGGCCCGAAGGGCCAGGGTCTCAAAAACCCAGTGGCTGTTGTCGACCCAGTGGCTGTCGTGACCAGAATTAAATCGACGATTAATATTTCAACTCCGTAGGATGAGGGAAAGCGTTAGCAACGCTATGTTAATTACTTGTAATATATATTAATTATATATGTATATAACGGATACTTACAGTGTCTGAATGCCGGATAAAGAATCGAAGGTTCCATTCGGTATCGATCTTATATTATTGTCGTAAAGGGATCTGAAAATAAAAAGATATTCACTCATCATGATTTCTACCGCCAAACAACAGGATAGGGTGTGTTCTTTTCTATAAACTTGACAATGGGTATGCGAATTTCACGAACATCTTGAGATGCTCGGAGTAGTTAAAACGTTAAAACATGATAAACAAACACATTTTAGTTTTAAACATTTATAATATTAGTTAGGATTTTTTTTTATAGAATAGGAAGGTGGACGAGCATATGGGCCACCTGATGGTAAGTGGTCACCAAACGCCCTTAGACATTGGCATTAAAAATTACTAGGATATTATTAATTAGGATGATTACTTACAATAATTTAAGGCTCTGTAAATCTCTGAAGGTGTCTTTTCGGACGCAGCTGACTTCGTTGGAGTTCAACAACCTTTAAATGAAATAAATTAATGAGGTTACATGTAATATAACTGGCAACATTCCAATAATTGCTACGAAGTAATACTTACAATAGTTGCAATGAAGTTAAACCATGGAATATACCAGACGGTAAGTCCTTTATCTTGTTTCCATATAGCACTCTGAAATAATAAATGAGAGTCTTAGATATAATCTAATTTAACTTTTATTCGAATTTCAAATATTATTATTTTTAAAAATAATTTACATTACATGTGGCAGAATAAATGTTCCCTTGGCTTTATAAGCTTGATTTATATGTATTATATTTTCAATATTACAGCACTTACAGAGACGTCAAATGTGTCAAGCCGTTGAACGCGTCGGCGGCTAACTTGACAATTTTATTGTTTGACAGGTCGATTCGCGCCACTCGCTTGACAGATGAAAAAGCTCCCGCCCCCACTTCTGTGATCTCGTTCTGTTCTAGGCGACTAGAAAGATATTACGTATTAAATAACGGACGCAATTAAATATATATAATATATTATATCCTATCATCAATGTGCTCGCAATACATTATAATTTCTGAAGCCTTAACAGTATTAGATGTTTTTCATGATACTTTGAATAATATTAAGCTTAAACTATTAAAATATTACTTATCCAAAACTTTGGTTTAAATATATAATAATTTTGTACAATTGTTAAATAATTCAATTCGATTTTTTTATTTTTACATTTATTTATTTCAAATTATGTTGTTTCGAAATCCTACTGTACTACTTTTCTTTTGTAAATACATACTTATATAATAATTACACCCAGACTCGGGACAAGCAGACATGTTCATGTACACAAATATCTGTCCTGGGTGGGAATAGAACCCACAACCTTCGACGTGAAAGACTCTACCAACCACGCCAACCGGCCCGTCATGATAGATATGTATAAGTCTAGATGCTTCAGTAGAAAGAATACGTTATTCTTATTGATTGCAGGTTCAATTCCAAACACCTCTGAACTTTGTCCTGACGTTCATGATCGTAAAACAGCATTTATCGAATAACTGTCCACGTGTGTATCCATCACCCTGCATTAGAGCAGCGAGGTGGAATAATCTCGAAACATTTTCCTCAAAAAGGAGAGGAGGCCCAGCATTGGTGTATGTTGTTAACAGCTAACTATATTCTCAAAGCGTTAACGTCTCTAACTCACATTTCGGTAGCTCTATGAGGTATGGTAGACGGAAGCTCTGTGAGCAACTTCTCACGGCAGTCGACGGTGCCGTCGGGGGAACAGCGGCAGGGTGGGGGGCAGCGCGGTTCCGCTGAACATTCTGCTATTATTGCTGTTGTCGGACCTTTGGAAAGAAATGTTTATTGTCGTGTTTAGTTATAGATATCCATAGTAGATTTAAATGGCCAGTGTAAAACAAATTTTCACCTTATATGACTACTCGTTATTTATGAATAATTAAGATTAGTTATATTGTGACTGCTAATCAGTTCTTAGCTAGAGCGCTTGTGTTTTTTTTATATAATAGGAAGGCGAACGGGCATATGGGCCACCTGATTGTAAGTGGTCACCAAAGCCCATAGACATTGGCATTGTGAGAAATGTTAACCATCGCTTACATCACCAATGCGCCACCAACCTTGGGAACTAAGATGTTATGTCCCTTGTCCCTGTAATCATACTGGCTCACTCACCCTTCAAACCGGAACACAACAATACCAAGTACTGCCGTTTTGCGGTAGAATATCTGATGAGTGGGTGGTACCTACCCAGACGAGCTTGCACAAAGCTCTACCACCAGTAGAGTACCAGTAGTAGCTGCCGACAGGAAAGTTTTTCAATTTCTTTTAGATAAGCCAAATTAAGAACTAACAAAAAATCGAAAACGACTATGAAAGGCCAAGCTGCCGCCCCTTGTACATGCCCCCTTTTTTAACGTTGGAAAAACGCATTATAAGTGGGGCTCGCCGGTGTCCAAGGCGCCTAGTGCGCCCCGAACATCGGAATACCCACTAAAAACCAGCAGTACCCTTTCCGTCTTAACGAAGAACGCCACGGGATCGCTTGGGCATGGTACCGTGAAGTACATGCCCCCTTGGCCAATAGTTATAAGGAAAAAGGTTATGAAAAATGAATATTACCGTTGCATATTAGTTCGTGGGCCTCCAACTCTGTGAGCAACGCACCCCTGAGTGTTGCTGGTGCCTGACATCTGGAATTATAGTCGAACTTGTATTATGTACACGGACAGATGAAAAAGTACACTTCGTACAGACAAACACACATACTATAGTGTATTATTGTTATTATTAGTATTTTATTAAAAGATGTTTTTTTTTATATGTATATAATTTTTAAGTAATGTACTTTTTAAAACGTGTATTCAAATTATGTTTTTTTTCTGTCATTGTGGTTTGTTTTCTGCCATTATTATATATAAAAATGTTATGTTATATCCTTTTGTTTTTGAATGCTTAAGATTAATAAATATGGTCCAAACATATGATATGTGCGTGGGATGTGTCGCGCTGAAAGCGCACGCGCATTGTTTGTAATTTATGATACCATAGACATATATATGACATTTGCATACCACCTTATGGTTGTTGTGGCGGATATATATATATATATATATATATATAGTATATAGGTGCTATTGACGTATCAATTGTCACTGTGTTAACTGACATAAACCTCATTCACGCGCAGCCTCGAGTCTGTCAATACAACTTATGAAAGATATCGAGAAATGTATTTTGTACCAAGGAGCACGAATTTATAATTCATTTCCAAATTATATAAAAAACGCAAAAACAATATATATTTATAAAAAATTGCTTAAAGATCACATTTTCAAAGGTAATGCTAGTAAATAATCATATTTCAAAAATAATGTTTTTAAAAAATTTCTAACAACATGTAAACCGGCCTTTATGCTATTCTCAATAACAAGACAATTATTGAAATGTACCTACATATTCACAAATGCTTTTGTTAATCAAGTTTTTTGTAATACCGTCTATTTATTTGCGCACTGTATATTAATTGTAACTAATTTGTTAAGTTTATTTATTTCTCCTCGAAGTGATTGTAATCTTGAGAAATAAAGTGATTTTAAACCGTGGATGAGATCGTAGACAATTTAAGTACTTTTTGGTTTTGTCAAAAATAACGTAACAGTGGAAATTCGGATTCTTATTTTGTCTCATAATCTGGAATTCGTTCATACAATCGCCCTCACCTCGCTCCAAGCCCGAGTATACCAGCTGCACGTACTGACGAAGACAGACGGGCGACGCGACAGTCGCACACGATTGGATTGTCGGTGAGTCGCAACGTGTGCAGACGAGCAACAGACGCGGCCTCCAATGAGAGGTAGGTAAGATTGTTGTTGTTCAGTGTCCTGAAAGAAATATTTAAAATATATTCAGAATTCTTGAATATAGTAATCGGGCTAAGTAATGCTAATTTTCGCTCGCTACATTACCCTTGTTTCAGGGAGGGGGGGTAATAGGAATCCTATGTACGTACTGTACATCATTCGTAACGATTGGTAGATTAGTTAAGATGGGAAAGCGTAAAATTATCATGTATAAAGTATCATTTAGTTAACAATAATATTTTTCCTATTTGTCATCTTATCATCATCATCATAAGGATCAGAAGGATCATAAGCGGTTTCCACGCTGCGACCTTATTACGAGCTACTAGGAGTTACTTACAGCACTTCCAGGCTCTTCAAGTGTTCCAAGGCTTTTTCGTCGATGCATTTCAGCTGATTACCGTCCAAGTGGAGACTCTTCAAAGCGGTCAGCCCACGGAACGTGCGCTTACTGATCGCTGTCAGCTCGTTTCGACTAAGGTCCCTGTGAAATTATACAAACAATGAGCAAACGGACGGTTAAACATTTTTAGGGAGCCTATCACAAAATTCCTTTTTTTTTAATTAGTACGCACGACGAGGACTCAATCGGGTTTTTGAGCTTACGAGACAGTCGCTGTAACTAAGCAATCTTGATAGTTTCTCTATTTTTTAATTATTGTTTTACTTTTTTTTTTAATATTGTTACAACTTAAAATCCAATAATTTTATTTTTTATTTTTGTGAAATTTCAGTGTTTTTCACTGTGTGATTTGAGTGTGTTTAGTGATTGAGTTTGTGTGCATTTGAGTTGCTGCCACTTGCTAACTACCCGTGGCTTCTCTCGTGTACATTATTATAGTATTTTTTTTAGAATAACAGTAATACCCATTTTAAGGAATTTACTATAATTTAATAGGAATTTTTATATAATTACCCCTCCGATCAAACACAGAGCTTATGCTGGGAAATGTGACAATAGCCCAAAGTTGAACCTGGGACTTTTGTGCGGCTCGTAAACCGTAGCGTAACTCGTAGGTAAGTATTTTAAATAAAATTAATTCTTTTCATTGAGTTTGCTTATATTTAAATGATCTTTTATACACGATTTACAATAGGTGGTATACAGTTCACACTTTGTCATTCAAAAATTCAGCATTGGTTCTACCCCCAAAAGTGTTCGCGCAGTTTAAAAAAAGGCAAATACTGAATTTCTTGCCGGTTCTTCTCGGTAGAATCTACATTCCGAACTGGTGATAACGCTCGACAGAAAAGTACTGTAAAAATCTATTTGAATAAAAATATTTTGATTTAATTCTATTATACTAAGTCATTGTTATATAGTTTGATAAAAGCGATATTTGTAATCCGAGCCGAAAGAGTGAACCGAGAGAACGCGTGAATCTTAATCGATGATAGTGGCTTCAAACCCGGGCAAGCACCACTGAATTTTCATGTGCTTAATTTGTGATTATAATTTATCTCGTGCTTTACTGTGAAAGAAAACATTGTGAGGAAACCAGGATGTGTCTAATTCCACTGAAATTCTACTACATGTGTATTCCATCAACCCGCACTGGAGCAGCGTGGTGGGATAAGCTTCAAACCTTCTCCTCAAAAAAAGGAGAGGAAGCCTTTAGCCTAGCAGTGGGACATTCATAGGCTGTTACGGTTACGATATTTGTAATAATACATTTGTCTGTAATATGTAACGAAGACCATCGGAGAGCTATGTAGCGGCAACTTGGCACGCTATCGAGCTCCACGTTAAAATTTAATGACCCGTTCCGACGACGAAACAAAATGGATACGACGGCGTAATAAAATTTTATAATCTACATTTATAATAACTTACCATATTTAGTTAAAGATTTATCAAGAATTTTTTTTTTTAATTACAAACAAATAGGTAGGCTGAGGAATCACTTAATATTAGGTCACCACCGTCTATAGACATGGCTGATCAATACGCTGTCAATTTCGGGAACTATGGTGCTATGTCCCTTGTGCCTGTAATTACTCTCACTCACCCTTAAAAAAAATAGCAATACTAACTTAAAAAGAGATTGCAACTTTGAAATAGCACACATAGATACTTCAATTTTGTTTATTTGTATAAATAAAACTAAAATAGTGGACAATAAAGATGCGTACGTAATTTTTGAGTTGTTATAACTTTTGATAGACTGTACCGATTTTGATAAAATAAACACAATCTTATAATAAACGATATTTAGCATTTGCTTTGCGGTTTTGATCAATTATAAACATAGCTAAGTTCTTATCCACATTTCGTCTGCCGCAGGGGGTATTCAATATTGCCAGCTATGGTATCAGCTGAATAATTTACAATGTTCTCGAATTTGGTGGCACACTATCCCATGCTCTCATGGGGGATTAAAATGTGGATATACTTATTTCACTTTACCCGACGCCATTGTTTAGAAGGGCAACGCTGCTATTATTTATAATGTGATGCTTTTTATGAATGCGAAAACCTTATTTATTTATCGAATAACTTTTTAACCTCTGTTTAATTGTCTATCTAATTTATGTACTGCTGGTAAGAAACTGGTCCACACTTCTGGTGACCCAAGAGCTGGCGCTTATTTAGCCCAAAGGCTGAGTCTAGCGGTGCAGAGGCAATACTGCCAGTGTCTTGAGTACAATGCCACAGGACAATCTTTTAGACGGCGTGTTTTTGCTATAAATTTGTAATGTGTATGTCGTTTTTTTATTTTAATTTTATATATTATAAAAATGACTGTTGGTAGTTTCTTTTAATTAATATCTACTGTCGGTTGTCCTAAATCAATTATGCTTGTGTGTATTTATTAGCTGACAGTCTCGTTGGTCTAGCGGCTATAAGGTTGAGCCACGAGCGGAACACAGCACGGGAGCGGCCGCGGATGCGTTATATAGTGATTTTAGAGGGTAAAAATCCTACATAACCCAGTTCCCCCATGAGAGCTCCCTAAAGGTTTCTAAAGGTTTACACTGCGTGAAAAAAAAGTGGCTATGAGGTCGCAGATCCCAAGGTGAAGAAATTGAA
The DNA here is from genome assembly GCF_905147045.1 of Nymphalis io. NCBI lineage: Eukaryota > Metazoa > Arthropoda > Insecta > Lepidoptera > Nymphalidae > Nymphalis > Nymphalis io. The sequence continues at coordinate 2,654,960 of NC_065916.1, read as the reverse complement.
ACAACACTGCGCAAGAACTGTCTCCGGTCGTATCGGATTCACCGTCCAGTTGGATTATCAGAGCGAATAGATAGCTCGTCTGGGTAGGTACCACCCACTCATCAGATATTCTACCGCAAAACAGCAGTACTTGGTATTGTTGTGTTCCGGTTTGAAGGGTGAGTGAGCCAGTGTAATTACAGGCACAAGGGACATAACATCTTAGTTCCCGGTTGGTGGCGCATTGGCTATAAGCGATGGTTGAAATTTCTTACAATGCCAATGTCTAAGGGCGTTTGGTGACCACTTACCATCAGGTGGCCCATATGCTCGTCCACCTTCCTATATATATATATATATATATATATATATATATATATATATATATAATTTTGAAATCGCAGACAGACACCATTTATTAGTATATAATTGATAATAGTATTAATAACCCTAAAAGTGTGGACAATAAAAAATAATTATTCAAATCGGTTCAGTATTTTCAGTTTATCGTTTACAAACAAACAAACTAATCTTTCCTCTTTATTTCATAATAAAAATATAATTATGTTATAGTTTTCACCCGCGGCTTCGCTCGCGATAGTCGAAGAGTTTTACATAAAAAAAGTATATACTATATCTTTTTTTTGTGTTTCAAAATTTTCAAGCAAATTTCATCAATATCGAATCATGGGTTTATCAGTTAAAGTGTAACACAGACACACTTCCGCATTCATAATGTTATTATTGATTCACGTGTTCAAATAAGCCCTCTCGACTCAGATGCACTTAAAATACTAATTATAGGTTGTATTAAGACATCTGCGGTTAGATGTGCAGTGAGAGTATTTCTTTGGCGTCTAAAGATACATCACAAACAAGCACTGGATAGTAACTCAGGAGCCCTAAGGCTACGCAATGATTCCTCAGGGAGAAATAGGTTAAGATGAGCCTCATTAAGGAAGGGTCCTATTCGTAGGGTGGGACAAGGCGAATACTGCCAATAAAATATACGTTTGATATTTTGAAAATATCAAAACAGTTACGAAGGATATACGAATGTATACGTAAGGCGTACAGATAAACAACATTTAGATTAACATATTCAATACGATTCGCTAACAGCTCTGCTGTATTATGCACTACAAGCAGTTCTCGATAAATATATCTATATTTATAACACAACACTGTTTAACTTATATACACTTAAATTTCACGTCCACAACTACGCGCGATAAAAACGCAGTATTTTCAAGAAACCGTAACAAGTAATGAATGAATTATTTTAGATTTCGGCCCGTGATCTCATGTCGATTCAATGTCAAAGCTGTTTATTTATCTTTAAGTGTTATGATTGTGACAATAAAACAGTTTAAATTTCACGCAAGTGAAGTCACATTATATATAGTATGAATACATTTAAAGATTAGAAATTCCTTTTAAAACTCCAATAGTATAAACACAGTGAATGTGAACGTTATTTTCCCAGCGTCAGTTAAGCCGCCATTTGCATTCCACTTCAAAACAAGATGGCGGTCCGCACAATGGCGGCTAATGCACCTTTCAAGTTGGCGGGAAAACAAAAGCGATCTATCGCTTTGAAAAAAGGCAATTGTATTGAGTGTTCTGAATTTAGTTATTATTTGAAGGATTTGTTTTAATTGAAATAAAAAGGGCACGAGGTCCTTTCAACACTACTCATTCGTTGAAGACCTGTTAAATTGTCACAGACACAAAATTGTTGGTAAGAAGTATATATCCTACAAGTCTATTTTTTTTAATGTTATATTATTTTTAAATGCTGTGCGTGGCCACTAGTAGCTAGTATCTTACAGGAGAGATTAGAGAGTGCGATATTTTTTTAACAACCTTTAAGATAAATATCGAAAGTATAAAAAAGTAAAGTAAAGTAAATGTTCCACTGCTAGGCTAAGGCCTCCTCTCCTATTTGAGAAAACGGTTTGGAACTCATTCCACCACGCTGCTCTAATGCGGGTTGGTGGACATGTGTGGCAGAACTTCAGTGAAATACGTCACATGTAGATTTTATCAGGATGTTTTTATAGCCTAACACGAGATAAATAATAAACTCAAATTAAGCACATGAAAATTCGATGGTGCCTGCTTGGGCTTGAACCCGTATTCATCGGTAAGGATTCACGTGTTCTAACCACTAGGTCATCTCGGTCTCAAAAGTTAGGTTAAATTCTTACTTGAAGGTTCTGGTTTAAATTCTGGGTATGTATTTTATTTCTTGTATTGACGTTTTATAAGCGTAAAATTTGATGGAATAATGTAAAATTTCTTTGCCAAATGTTAAACATTGAAACACCTTACAATGAAGCAAAGACATTTCAATAAAGAGCTCAAAACTGCGCTTTTTAGTTAATTTCGGCACTATTCCGTCCCATAGCATAGGCATTTTTATAGTTTTTTTTTTATTTCAGTTGGTGTTACGTTTTATTTTTCATAAGTCGAATCTAGTTAGTTTAAATTCAAAATCTTTATTCAATTTTATCCTTTATGTTTTTAGCGTTAGATATACTTTTTGGCGGTAATATTTTGACACCTAGATTAACCGGTTCGGAAAGAAACACAAACCGGATAAGTTCCGAAAAAGGAAACTCGGTGTTAATTTTCATAAAATATTTTTACATAATTTTTTTAAATATTTAAAACGGCCTGCAGTCAATCGTTTAATTCCCAGTGTAGTCGTGATTCGTTTTAAGTGAAAATGATCATTAATTTAAAAAAAGGTTGAATCAAAAAAGATCATTTTCATAATTAAAAACGAAATAGTTTCGAATAATAAAACTATATGACATGTTATAGAATATCATTAACATACGATAATATAACTTCTCAAGAAATGATTCAATTTTGACGACACCTTGCAATAATTAATTAAATTAATTAAGACTAATGGCATACGCGGAGCGCCATTTTGTGGAACGCCGCGAAATGGCGGACGAGAGTGGTGTAGCGATGATATTAATTACTCATTAGATGAGGTTGCCAGGGTTTAAAAAAGATTTAAATGTTTTAGGTGATATAACTTTTATATTATAACTGTATTTATTTATTTTTCACCATAATCTTGTTAAATAGGATTAAGATAATAATTTATCAATTTATATTCGTCTCGTCTCAGGAGAAGAGACCTAATCCCTGCTTTATTTTTTATTTCAGTGTCTTAATATATGCATGGAGGACATTACATTTTAGTTCTTAATGTTGGTGGCTTTAACGATGTAAGGGATGGTTATTTATTACAGTGCTAGTATTTTAAATGAATTTAAAATATTTAGAATAGTATTTAGATAAAAATATCATCACAGATAAACAAAAGATACCTAATTCATAATGGAAACCTCAATTTAACTGAAATAACGTTCCGCACGTCCGCACCGGAAGGCAGTCAGACGTCAACTGAGCGGTACCGGATGGAGCGCCATCTTGACTCCGGATGTCGGTGAGCTTAATGAGCTCCGTCTTTGAGTGGAATGCTCTGTGATGTCCTATACAGAAATGTTTTTGGATCTTTGTGGGTTGTACTTTGATTGACGAAATAAATAAAATTTTAGTTTTCGTTAAATTCTTTTACATTTTTTCAGATAATAAGACAACCAGATGTTCGAAATTCGACCTTAATTCAATGCTATTAAAAACTAGAATTGGCAATCATAGAGGTATACACATATCTAGCCTATTCCAGGCATAAGAGAAAGACAAATAAACAACTTTGACCTTGCATTGACGCGATATCATTGGTCGAAATTGTCTATGATATTTATTATGGATTCGTGAACAAGGGCGTATTCATTCGGCGAAGTTGTGATTGGAACTTTGGAAGTAAAATTAAAGTATTTATGAGTATTTAAGTGGAATAATGTTGTATTATAAATAGAGATATATTAATCGATATGTTTGTGGTGCATAATATCGCAGAGCTGTTAGCGAATCGCGTGGTATACGTTAATATAAGGTTTGTTTTTCTTTACTCCTTCGATTGTTACTAATTCGAGTTATAGTTAGTGAAATCAAAGAAATCTCAAAAATGGCGTTATTAATATATTAACTTTGAAAGCGATTTAAATATAGAATATATTTAACATTGACAGTATGAACATAAGTAATAAACATCATATAAAATATAATGTATATGAATTTCAAAATATGCTAATCTAAGCTTATTGAAATTCATCTCCATATAATCTTTAAGTATGCTAAATCTACAAAATCCGAACGCGCAATCTACATTAAAAAGTTTATAATATATAAAAAAATGTTAATAATTCAACTCGTGCTTGACGGTGACGGAATTTGTATTCCACCGACCCGCATTGGAGCATCGTTGGGGAATGCGCCGAACCTACTCCTCAAAAAAAGGAGCGGAGGCCTTAGCCCAGTAGTGTGACATTCACAGGCTGTTATTATACTTTACAATAATCTTAATACACAAATTTAAGTCAGATAGAAAATTGTTGGTTCAACAATAAAAAAATAAAAAAAACTTAATATATTAAACAAGTACGTGAAATTGACGCTTGTCATGTCTATAGATAATTACACCCATATACTCAGATAGACTCAGGACGAACAGACATCTTAATGCACACAAATGTCTGTCCTGGGTGGGAATCGAATCCACAACCTTAGTGTCTACCTACCACGCCAACCGGCCCGTAAAGTTTGTATTATACCGTCTGCCAATTTATAGAATAGGTAGGCGGACGAACAAATTGACCACCTAATGTTAAGTGGCACCACCGCCCATAGACATTGGGATGTAAGAAATATTAACCATCCCTTAAATCACCAATATGCCACCAACCTTGGGAACTAATAACTTGTTTTTCCTGCCTACCTCATCCCTTCCTTATTATACACTTTACAAACATTTTTAGTATATATATTTAGATGTATGTATATATTATATTTTGTTAAATTAAATGATATTTGATTGTTATGTTCGCAATGAACAAATAATAAATAAATGTGCTGTCGAATTGGAGGGCGTTATAGTTACGACACAGTATTATACTATTGCAGTTAATATCGTCTATATTGTTTATGATATGTATAATTTGTTCAAAATAAGAAATAAATAAGCTAAGACATATCCCCTGCGCCTGTTGTTACACTGGCGCATTCACCCTAAAAACCAGAACAAAACAATATTTACTGCTTACTTGCTTGTACCAAGTAAAAAGTACTCCTATTTCGAAATAGTTACTTGTACGAATTTTCATATAAACTATAATCGTTTAAAACTCTGAGTCGACTTATTTTATATTAAACCGTTAAGTATATTTAAAAATACAATGTTGCAAGCTACGTGAAAGTTCAAGATGAAATTTCATAGCATTTCTCTTAAACAAATTCATTTGTTTACCGTAAGCTAATATATCATATTATTTAAACAATGTGTATTTGTTATTGTAATACTAAACGTCTATAATTAATAAAACGGAAATAACGTTTGTTCGTTTCAATTTTTTAATATGTTATAATGTGCAAAGGCGAACTTCGAAAGGCGAAATTTTGGCACAGTACAGTACGGTAACAGCCTGTAAATGTCCCACTGCTGGGCTAAGGTCTCCTCTGCTTTTTTTTTTTAGGAGAAGGTTTGTAGCTAATTCCACCATGCTGGTCCAATGCGGGATGGTGGAATACACATGTGGCAGAACTTCAGTGAAATTTGACACATGCAGGTTTCCTCACGATGTTTTCCTTCATAGTCAAGCACGAGATGAATTATATACACAAATTAAGCACACGAAAATTCAGTGGTGGTTGCCCGGGTTTGAATCCACGATCATCGGTTAAGATCTACGCGTTCTAAACACTAGGCCATATCGACTTCGATTTTGGCAACCGCGGCCAATTTATTGAGATTAGCCAACTGCGCAAAACATATTATTATATGTGCACTATTGTGCACAAGTGTCTGCGCGAACACAAAGGCCCTGTATATTCCCTTATTCTCATATTTCGAGGAGCGACAATCCAACACGACTAAAAGAGTTCTAGCGCCGGACCAACGGCTTTACGTGCTTTCCGAGGCACGGGAGTGTGAACACTTCCAACTTCAAAACTACGGGCTGCTTTTGAGATTCTTCGATAGAAAATCCAATAACTTTGAAATGGCCCGATCTGGGATTTGAATCCGTCGGGGTCTGCGGCCTTCTAGCCACTAGACCAACGAGGTAGTTTACGAATAATGAAGTACAATAAAATATACACAAAATAAAGAGTACAGCAATTTAAATATCCTCGGATTAATAAATAATAAAAACACATGTTAAATTTACAAACAAGAAAGAAAATTAAATATATAAAACTATGAAAAATAAACCATAGACTACTTGTTAACATGTTGTATAACTTTTTTTTTATTGCAAACAATATGAATATTTTCTATTTATATTTTATTCTGTTTTTAATATAACTTGTAAGTTAATATACATTTCTAATAAATATCTTCCGTATGCATTTTAATTTATTTCAAAATTAATGAGAAAGGTAGAATAGCAAAATATTATGATTTACAGGCAGAAGCACTTAGAATCCACTGCAATAAAAAATAAACAACGCAAACGTCATAAAACGAAATGTCAATAAGCTATTGTTTTGGCGCGAAATCCGCCATTTTGCGGAGCCGTGTCGTAGGGATTTGAAAATGCCAATTTAGTTGGATAAAGCCGTGTCCACACGAGGATAAAGTCAGATTAATGTGGAAATATATTTATTAGAAACAAAAACACAATTTTGTTGAAAATATATACATATTTCTAATAAATCAATGGTTTATTTATGATTTATGATTAAGAAATATTTCAATAGGTTATAACGTATAATTTTAAATTAAGAATAGTAAATTGCAAATTAGATCATTACAATCAAAAAAATATGATACTTGTAGTAATATTTCGAAAAATATATTTTTTATTTAGAGTGAAAAATTAATTTGAAAAAAGAAATCGGTACGAGCGACACTAAAAAATAAACCGTTACAAATTTTAATTAAACCGACACTGTTAAAGGGCGTACTAATGAGCCATAAAATGTTGCCTGTTGAAAAAAATCACGCTGTGGAACAATCTCAACGTCTATTATGCCCGGCAGTTTGTTTTTAAGGCCACTTGAGACATAAGAAACCTTTTTGGACGACGACTTCGGGGGTGGAATTATTAGTATTTTTCTAAGTTCGTATTTCGAATTTTTCACGGCTTCATTTGACACTAAATACAAGATGTCGGAGTTAATTTTCCGCGCGTTTTGTTTTAATAAGCGACCTTTTGTGGACTTCGATGTATTATAGTAGATAAATACTTTAAGTTATATATATATGTTTGTATATTACAAACTAGAACACGATAGTGACTTAAGAATTGATATAGTCTTTAGATTACCATAGAGTATTTATAAGAGAACGATTGATTAGTTGTCATATTTTAAAACCTTTAATTAAGTTCAGAAATACTGGCAACTATCATTGCATTAAAAAAAAAATTACAAAAAATTGCTTTACAATATCGGTTTAAAAATGTAAAAATTATAACATTTCAAGAATGAGAAACATAGAATAATATTTCACAAGTGAGTAATGAAGTGAAGTCTTACAGAATGGACCGCTGCCCTGAGAATTCCACGTCAAGTTTTGGTACCGACAGCATATTCCAACCACAAGAGCACTAAAGACAAAAAAAACAACTTTGACATCGCGAGAAAATGACGTTTTTAGTGTCCGCAAATTTGTAATCGGAATATTGGAAGTTAAATTAAAGTGTATATAAGTAGTTAAGCGTAATAGTGTCGTAATATAAATACAGTACAGTAACAGCCTGTGAATGTCCCACTGCTGGGCTAACGCCTCCTCTCCCTTTTGAGGAGAAGGTTTGGAGATTATTCCATCACGCTGCTCCAATGCGGGTTGGTAGAATACACATGTGGCATAATTTCAATGAAATTAGACACATGCAGGTTTCCTCGCGATGTTTTCCTTCACCGTCGAGCACGGAATGAATTATAATCACAAATTAAGCACGTGAAAATTCAGTGGCGCTTGATCGTCAGTTAAGATTGACGCGTTCTAACCACTAGGCCATCTCGGCTTATATATGTGATATAAATAGATATTTATTAATCGAGAACTGCTTGTAGTGCACAATACAGCAGAGCTGTTAGCGAATCGCATCTACATCCAAAGTTTCTTCATTATTCGTTCGATTGCAATAGGGTGTATGTATTTTTTTTTTATAGAATAGGAAGGCGGACGAGCATATGGGCCACCTGATGCTAAGTGGTCACCAAACGCCCTTAGACATTGGCATTGTAAGAAATGTTAACCATCGCTTACATCACCAATGCGCCACCAACCTTGGGAACTAAGATGTTATGTCCCTTGTGCCTGTAATTACACTGGCTCACTCACCCTTCAAACCGGAACACAACAATACCAAGTACTGCTGTTTTGCGGTAGAATATCTGATGAGTGGGTGGTACCTACCCAGACTATGTATGGTTTTTCAATGATCTGACGAGCCCTGTAGTAACTCTTTTAAACGTCAAACTGTACTAAGAAGATTCAAGAAGTGCTGAAGTTACTTTACAGTAATTACATGATTGTTTTAATACGGAATCTTAGATTGTGATGTTGCATTGTAATAAATATTGCACATTAAAATAACAGTACTAATTATAGACAAGATACTCCAAGTGTGTGGACATCGCGTCAAGAGATATAAACACAAAAAATGTGTACTATTTGTTCGTGCAAAACATAAGTGATTTCTTTATGATAAACTCCGTTAGTTCTCCATTAAAGTTTTAAAAAACAGCATCAATAAAAATATCACTTAAAAAATGTAATTATCTACTTCTTTTGCCGACCGTACTGTTTTCTCAATGTCTGTACAAATCGATATGCCTTTAAAATTCATGTGCCGTCTATAAAGACAGCTCTGATGTTGCTTCAGCCGTTAATATTTAAGGTAACCTATTGCTCCGTCTTATATACGTGTAATTTTATTATATAATGGAATGGATGATTGAACTTTGTATAATTTATTCCAATCGAAGAAGTATATATAAACAAGCTTTAGATTTACATATTCCATACGATTCGCTAACAGCTCTGCTGTATTGCTGTCTGTATTGGTGCAAGCTCGTCTGGTTAGGTACCACCAACTCATCAGATATTCTACAGCAAAACAGCAGTACTTGGTATTGTCGTGTTCCGGTTTGAAGGGTGAGTGAGCCAGTGTAATTACAGGCACAAGGGATATAATCTCAGTTCCCAAGGTTGGTGGCGCATTGGATATGTAAGCGATGGTTGACATTTCTTACAATGCCAATGTCTAAGGACGTTGGTGACCACTTACCATCAGGTGGTCCATATGCTCGTCCGCCTTCCTATTCTATAAAAAAATACAACGAGTTCTCGATTACTATATCTCTATATATAACACAACACTGTTACACTTAACTACTTATTTACACTTTGATCATATTCAAAAGTTCCGATTAAAACTTCGCGAACATTCAAAACGATATTATTTCTTTAATGCATAGTGAAAACCACAGATTATACAAGATTTCGACCAATGATATCGCGTCGATCCAAGATCAACGTTGTTTATTTGTCTTTACATCTCTTGTGGTTGGAATAGACCGTAGTGTGTGAGCATTTGTCCTATTAATGAATAATGTAAGTATGCTTTTCTTATTTACAATAAATAATATAATTTTACGCTAAATTTAATTTATACTAATATTATAAATGTATCTGTGTCATTATCAGGGTTAAGCCACTGAACTGATTTGATTTGATGGCTTTTCACATAACACCTGTGCCAACATTGGTGGTAATGATTCGTGTGGAAGGTTATCTGAGAACATACATCATCCATTCAAATACTCTATCGGTTGTTGTTGCGGTTTAAAAGGTGAGTGAGACAGTGGAACTTCAGGCACAAGATACATAGTACCTTACCTTTCAAGTTTGGTGACGCATTGACGATGTAAGGGATGGAATATTTCTTACAGTGTCTATGTCATGTCTATGGTGTTGACCAATTTACTTCAAGATACCCATTTGCCTTCGCTTTCTATGTTATGTAAAAAAAAAAAAAACAAACAAAATCTCTTCAAACTAAATATTATCTGTATTTTAATAATTCAATTTTCACCAAATTCGTTAGAGCTTTTCGCATTTCTAAATCAAATCAAATCCCCCATTGTAGCGCGTTTGCAAAAACCTTTCGAGAATTTTCTACTTTTGTTATGTAAAATATTTTAGAAGGTATGGTAAATAAATCTTGTAATAAAATTGTCGATACGTTTGTACGAATGAAATACAATTTATTACAATAATTAATTAAATTCTCTGACGGTGTTCGCTTCACGTTGAAGTAACAAGTAATTTATACAATAACTTCGCTTGTTTAATAATTTTTTGCATTATAAAACAAAGTCCCTCTCCTGTCTGTTTGTATACGATAATCTCAAAAACTACTGAGTGGATTTTCATGCGGTTTGCACTATTGGATTGAGTGATTCATTAGAAAAGTTTAGGTATATAGTTCATTAGAGTTTTGCATAAATTGGCTCAACGACAGTGATTGTTGAAGATGTCGGAGAAAATCTTTGAGTTGAAGCTTTATTACGATATATAACGTTTTATGTATTAATATAGAAGCCGAGATGGCCCAGTGGTTCGAACGCGTGAATCTTAACCGATGATCGTGGGTTCAAACCCGGGCAAGCACCACTGAATTTTCATGTGCTTAATTTGTGTTTATAATTCATCTCATGCTTGACGGTGAAGGAAAACATCGTGAGGAAACCTGCATGTGTCTAATTTCATTGAAATCCTGCCACATGTGTATTCTACCAACTCGCATTAGAGCAGCGTGGTGGAATAAGCTCCAAACCTTCTCCTCAAAAGGGAGAGGAGGCCTTAGCCCAGCAGTGGGACATTAACAGGCTGTTACTGTATAGAAAGATCGAATATTCCCCTGTTAGACCAGCGGTCTCGCTAAGTGTTCGCTAGCCGAATTTAAGTGAAACCTTAAATGTGTCCAATTAGATGTAGTTGTCAAATGAAAGCGGGTTTTTCCCCCTTTAATTAAAAATTTTGTCATGACGAAACTGCACTTCTAGAATACTTTACTTATAATTTAACTTTTATTTAAAATTTACTTATGACGTTTATTTAAAGATATGCGTTTATTACTTGTTTTTTGAAATATAAATTATAAAAATAAAATTAGTATAACTGCCTGGATTTGAACCAGCAGTCTTTCTGGGCCATCTGGACTTCAAACGCCTTTACTGAATTACACAACCTTATGTAAAAAGCGTGTGCTCTATGAATAATTCCGAAGCAATAGAACTCGAAGTTATACCCATGGGAGAATTCTTCCCTCCTCATTCTTTCGAATGAAACAAGAAATTTTCACCTTAAATTTTCATCTTTGTTAGGGTTGCCACTGCAGAAACAATACGTCTATAATATATATATTCTTTTATATAAAAACAGGAACATTAAATGCCACAAAAATGTTTTCATTTAAAGTAACGCCGAGACTAGTGCATATTGCTTGGTCTGTGAATAAATTGTGGAGAGCCAAGCTCCTATCGTTCTGCTTGAATCCTAATCCTTAAGTTCTCTACAAACCCTACACCTTAATCAAAATGCCAATCATATCCTCAAAATTTGAACTTTCTACCAGTATCCAGACCGAGTGTATGAGCTGTTAATGTCCCACTGCTGGGCTAAAAGCCTCCTCTATCTTTTTGAGGAGAAGGTTTGGAGCTTATTCCACCAGGCTGCTCCAATACGGGTTGGTGGAATACACATGAGGCAGAATTTCAGTGAAATTAAGACACATGCAGGTTTCCTCACGATGTTTTCCTTCACCGTCAAGCACGAGATGAATTATAATCACAAATTAAGCACATGAAAATTCAGTGGTGCTTGCCGAGTTTGAACCCACGATCATCGGTTAAGATTCACGCGTTCTTACCACTGAGCCATCTCGGCTATATTTTTATTGATATAGAATATTTATGATCAATTTTTATGTGTGTTTGTGTTTTGGCTTATGATATCGAAAGACATATACACAATAATATTATGCGCGGCCATGTTCCTACGTTGACATACATAATGTAACGGAAGCTGCTTGAACCGGAAGTATTTGGATCGCTCTTGTATAATAAAACATATGAATGTGTGCGTTGTACATCTTTGTTAAGTCACAAGATGTTTTCATGCTGGTCAAAGGCGATAGACGTTACGTTTAAAGAAACTTAGCGGAATTTTTTAATCTCTGACGTAAAAAGAGGGGCGTTATATCTATCTGTGGTATCGTAGCTACCAAACGAATAATTTTGATGCGTTTTTTTATAATTGAAACCTGATGTAATCGAGATGGTTCTTAGCTATAAATTATGATCTGTTCAGACGTTTGAAGATCATCAGCTCATTTCCTACTTGAGAAAGGTCTTACCTTACACAGGTCCGATCGAGTTGACACAGCGGTCTCCATGACGACGCTTGTATTGAAATATTACTATGTAAAGTTAAAACGCCAACCACACACAATTGATTGTTTATTTTTCGTTATTTTTTTGAGTCGGGGCTTATTTGATTTTTTTTATTTTTAACCCCCGACGCAAAACGATGGTTATTATAAGTTTGACGCGTGTGTCTGTATCTCTGTTTGTCTGTCTACATGAGATCGTAGCTCTCGAACGTATTTAATATTTCTTAGTCAAGAGTGTTTTAGGCTATGTTCGAAGAAAATTGATTCAGCCGTTTAATAGTTATAGGAGGTGGAAGAGGGGATGAAATAGCGATAGTACACGAATATATCCGAGTGAGGTATCAAATGAAAGGATTTGATTTGTGTATTACAACCGTGTGCTTACAAGACAGATGGCCTAGTGGTTAGAACGCGTGAATCTTAACCGATGATCGTGGGTACAAACCCGGACAAGCACCACTGAATTTTCATGTGCTTAACTTGTATTTATAATTCATCTCGTGCTTGACGGTGTAGGAAAACATCGTAAGGAAACCTGCATGTGTCTAATTTCATTGAAATTCTGCCACATGTGTATTCTACCAACCCGCGATAGAGCAGCGTGGTGGAATAAGCTCCAAACCTTCTCCTCCAAAGGGAGAGGAGGCCTTAGCGCAGCAGTGGGACATTAACAGGCTGTTACTGTTACTGTATATAACAAAATTGGATGTTTGAATATGGGGAGCGGGGTTAGTTATAACTTTAGAACCCCAAGTCATCAGTTAAGATTAAAAGTTGTTATCACTATGTCACAACTCATATAATGAATTATATAACTCGACGTAATTTTCAAAAGACGTGTTCTATAGAAACAGATTTTTTTCCCCTTTTATATATTTCCACAATGGATAACTTTGTGAAGTGATGAATAATTTACTCGAATAATAGTAAAGTCGTGTATAAAGGGTATACGAGCTCTTTGAAGAATTTCCCTTTGAGCACTCGTTGCGAGACCTACACGCACTATCAGATTAAATACACACACTACATTTTTTTTATAGAATGGGTGATGCGATTATGGTGCGATTAGCACAGGACCGGTATAATTGGCGCGCCTGTGATGAGGCCAATGTCCAGTGGATTAATGTGGGCTGAATATTATGATAGAATGGGTAGGCGGACGAGCAAATGGGCCACCTAATGGTAAGTGGTCACCAATGCTCACAAATTCGATACCAACCTTGGGAATTGAGATGTTATATGACCGGAACACAACAATATCAGACAAACCAGTAAGTAATTCTAAAATGATATAGTACATTCTATTTTACAGTGTACCTATTTATTTATTTATATATTTGAAAAGGCACATATAATGTACATATATTAAACAACATAACATATGTACCGAGTACAGATACTGTCTTGATGCTCGACAAAAATTGTTGTAATGGCTACAATTTTCTTTTCTTCTTTTTATTTGCTTCTCTTTTTATATAAACATTGAATGTTGAAATTTGATTGCTTAAAAAAAGCTAGCTGTTTATTTTATTCAATAAAATACATATCTAAGTTATGTAAGTAATATATAAGTGATAGTGTAGTTTGAAACGAATAAAAACTTTAATTTATATAAAGCATGATTCTGTGTAAACTAAACATTTTGTATATTAATCTCTGTATAAGTGATTATTATTATGAGACAAATGTCTTAACCCGAGTCTGCACTGGTGGTAGGGCTTTGTGCAAGCTCTAAGTCGCCAGTCTGGGTAGGTACCACCCACTCATCAGATATTCTACCGCAAAACAGCAATACTTGATATTGTTGTGTTCCGGTTTGAAGGGTGAGTGAGCCAGTGTAATTAAAGGCATAGGCAAGGCGCATTGGCTATAAGCGATGGTTGACATTTCTTACAATGCCAATGTCTAAGGGCGTTTGGTGACCACTTACCATCAGGTGGCCCATATGCTCGTCCATCTTCCTATTCTATAAAAAAAAAGTCTCTGAATTTCCCACAAGGGGATCTCTTCTCGTTTTAGCATTTTCCAATTATGGATGTAAATTCGTGTACCTCGATAAAGGCTCAAATGATTGACTGACATTTTGTATTTAGATTAGTTTTTGTTTCTAATAAGATACATCTTTTCTGGAAATAAAACAATTTTTTTATAATTATTAAAGCCGGACAAAGCTCAGTCGCCCAAGTATTATAACTTATGTTATAAATATGAAAGTTATGTTTATTTGTAACGCCTTTTTTAACTACTCAACTGGTTATTATGATATTTGGCAAACACGTTGTCAGGGGAAATACCAACCCTATTACACGGTGAAGCCGCGGGTGAAAGCTATAAAAAAAGTATAGAATTATGTACATATGTATGTATTATATATATGTATTATATTCCAATCTTATCATAGCCAACTGCGCAGGACATTTTATAGTGCACAGGTGTATGCGCAAACACAGGTGCACTCGCTATTCTCTCACTCCCATCCGATACGACCGGAAAGAGTTCCGGCGCAGGACCAACGGCTTTTACGTGCTATCTAAGGCACGGGAGAGTGCACTTTTTATTAAATAGTAAGACGGACAAATAGGCCACCTGATGGTATGTACCACCATCCATAGACATTGGCACTGTAAGAAATATTAACCTGACAACGCCAATGCGCCACCAACCTCGGGTTCTAATATGTTATGTCCCTTGAGTCTAGTTATGGCTCTCTCACCCTTCAAACCGGAACACAACAATAATATCGCTGTTTGGCGGTCGAGTATCCGATGATTATATGGTACCCCCAGACAGGCGACTAAGATACCACCACGTACCTTTCAACGTTCAGACTTCGTGCTACGAAGAATTCCATATAAAGATGATCGTAAACAGGTTTATAGTATATATTGTACTGGAGTGTACGTAACAAAATGGCGCTTCGTTTGTTCTCAACCAGTGCTATAGAAAAGTAACTTCACTATAGAAACACTGTAATGTTTTGTTTTTTTTTTTTAATTCAGATTTTTTAAAGTGTGAAATGAGTTTAAGGTTTATTGAAGAAAATATCTTTTAAATAATCAAACTTTGAATTGAAATATATCATATAATAATAATAATGTCCTCCAGACCGATTTCGGCCACGGCGGCCAATCTCAAGAGAGATTAGCCAACTGCGCAGGAGATATTGTAGTGCACAAGTGTGTGCGCAACGCAAACGCAGGTGCACTCTCTATTCCCTAACTCTCATAATCCGACGGGACGGCAATCCGACACGATCGAAAAGAGTTCAAGCGCAGGACCAACGGACTTACGTGTTTTCCAAATCGCGGGAGTAAACACACTTCCAACTTCCAGACTCCGGGCTGCTACTGAGAATTTTCTGACAGAAAAACCCAATAACTTTGTATTGACCCGATCTGGCAATTGAACCCAGGATCTCCGGGTCTTCGGCTTTTACATCGAGCCACTAGACCAACGAGGCAGTCATATATATATCTTATTCTATACAAATAAATAAGTATTTTTTGTAATGTTTGATGGAAACTAATCTGCTAATATTCACGTATTCCAACCACTGAGCTATTACGACAAACAAATAAAAAATAATCTTTAGGCATATTGATATACTTTCCAATACAGATTTGACCCATTTTTAATATTAGATGAACACTCATAATAAAATTTGTCTGTCCGTTCACATGGGCATATATCATGCTGTCAGCATAGGTTACATGGTGTCTTAAGTAGGTTTGGGGTTAGTGATGTGCGGTGTTGATTATATCGATAAAATTATATTAATAATGTACTGTTCTTTTGTTCGTGGGTTTATTGTTAGTCTGAGATTTGTATATAGCATAAATAATGATGACATAAAAAATAGTTAAGAACTTGGGTAGCTATTGGTGAGCTTTAGTGTTAACAATATACAGTACAGTAACAGCCTGTTAATGTCCCACTGCTGGGCTAAGACCTCCTCTCCCATTTGAGGAGAAGGTTTGGAGCTTTTTCCACCACGCTGCTCCAATTTTTTTTGTTAACAATATAAAAAAATAGAAACAATAGTAGAACTACAAAATTCAAAACCTGAAAATTCATAAATGGTTTTTACAAATGGTCAAAATTTCTCGACGTACGTTATTATTTATAAATGTTACAGCTGTTTGTTAATATTTCCCCACAGTGGGTTTCCCACTTACCATCAGATACACACAGATATATCTGTATATGTATCTCACGTACCTCCTGTATACGCCATATTACAATCGATCGAGTCATTAAGACTCTATGGCGTAATAAAGCAATGTATACATTGCCAATTTGGCTGCATTTTGTGTTTAATTAAATCCACCAGATATACAGGCTTAGTCCTGGCTTAGTGGATAAATTGTTTGTACAAACCGAGGCAGCCGAGTTGGATAAAGCGGCAATAGCGCAATGATTTACGGGATGCAAAAGTCGTAGATTCAATGCTGGCCTAACACAAGCTGGGAACTTAGTTGGAGGGGTAAATAGTTTTTTTTTATAGAATAGGAAGGCGGACGAGCATATGGGCCACCTGATGGTAAGTGATCATCAACACCCATAGAAAATGGCATTGTAAGAAATGTTAACCATCGCTTACATCACCAACGCGCCACCAACCTTGGGAACTAAGATGTTATGTCCCTTGTGCCTGTGATTACAAGTATATAATAGTACTCTTTTTTTTTAAAGCGAGCATTTAATTATCATGTTTTTAATTTCTGTTTATTCATCTCGTGATCGATGGTGAAGGCAAACATGAGGTGAAATCTGATGGAGTAAGCTCCTAATCTTTTCAAAGTGGGGCAGGCCTGAGCCAGCAGTGGGATATTTACAGGCTTGCTAAAAACCTTCAAAAGAGTGTATCTGAAAACGTTTTTTTTTTTCAATAATTATACTTTAAAAATAATTTCTCCTGACTGACTATGAACACACAAAACTACTGATTGCAGGTACATGAAATTAGGAATATATATTTATTTTATAACGTAAGCATCCGCTATAAGGTTTTTTGATATTTCAACTTTAAAAGGAGAAATGGGAGGGGTAACTTCGTGTGAATTTTACCAACAAAGTCGGAACGATCAGCTTCTGAATATCTTCCGATTGGATTAACATAGTGTATAGTTTCGTTTTTAAATCTACATCCGAGTCGAGGGGCGTCGTAATTAGATTAACGGAATCCTGTAACATGGATATAACTAAAGTTCTTATTAAAATAAATAAATAATATTTTAATATTGATTTTAAGAATCAATTTTGGTATTATAACTAAAATTATTGGTAGTAATAAAATTATTGCTAATAATATGATAGATACGAAAGTGAGTTTGTTTGTTTGTTACGATTTCACGTTTAACTACACAAGCGATCATTATGAAATAGTTGTCAGGGCTATAGAGTCCTAATATGTATCTTCCTCGCGTTCACACGCGGACCAAATAGCGGGAAACGAGTAGTTTGTTAAATAGCAAACCCTAATTCTAATGCAACAAATATGTTTTATTTTCACACAATATTACATAATCAAAGATAATTTAGAACGCACTGCAATAATATTAAATATTTAATATTTTTACTTAAATACATATTTTTTTGGCTTTTAGTTGTATATAAAACAAAATCCCCGCCGCCTCTGCCTGTCTGTCTGACTGGGAGATTTACTGGACTGCGCCGCGTAAACCAAGAGTTTTTTTTAATATAGCAAGCGCTTGACTGTTATGACACCCGATGGAAAGTAATAATACAGTCTAAGATGGAGCGCGCTTGCCTAGAAGATGCCTATTCACTCTAGACTTGAAGGTACCCATATTGTAGGTGGTGGAGGAAACGGAGGTCGAATAAACGTAATAAGAAGAGAGAGAGAAGAGAGAGAAGAGGCGAGTAGCTCGTGTCATATAAAAATTAATGTTGGTATACATGTATGTAATTTGTTATAAATTTACTTTCCATTTTTCTATAACTTCTCACTAGATGGCGTTGCAATAATACAACTTCTATAGTATAAACAGGACTTCAGCCTGGTTTTACTTGTACATTATATAATCAAGAACATATTTATATAGAGTAACGATTCGAGTTTTCGAATAGCTCTCACTCACAAATACTCTAAGTACGTTTAGAAAT
The DNA here is from genome assembly GCF_905147045.1 of Nymphalis io. NCBI lineage: Eukaryota > Metazoa > Arthropoda > Insecta > Lepidoptera > Nymphalidae > Nymphalis > Nymphalis io. Next base: position 2,636,304 of record NC_065916.1, on the reverse strand, counting down.
GTAATAAATAAGTATTATTTCAATAAACATAAGCCTGTAATAAAAATATATACACAAAGAAACAAATGGTACGCTTATATCGACAACAATATCGACTAATCCCATCACTAGTGCCAAAGTCACGTTCACTCTATTGTGGGCTAGTTAATCGTATTATAGGACTACCGTCCGGTGTGGCTCTTGTACGAAGTATGCGTTCGTTTTAATATCATTAATTATTGTGTCGATGTTCATTCAATCTGAATGTAAAAACTTTTTTATTTATTTAAAGAGACTTGCAAATAGGCTACCTGGTATATAAATGCGCCAAGAACCTTGGGAACTAAGGTCTTATGTCCGATGCGTATTCTCTCAACCTTGGAACACACCAAGATTAATGTATTGGCGTGGAATATATGATGAGTGGGTGGTACCTACACAGGACTTGCACAAAGAGAACTCCAAGTCACTTCCTCTGGTAGAGGAAAAGTCAGTCACAATGACTGTGAGTTATATTTTGATCGTGTATTTCATATTGTTCGCGTAAAAAAACATAGTATCTCACTCGTGATGTTTAAAACGACACGCTATTTTGATCCTTATATCCTTTACATGTTATAATTATTATGGCCAATGTCGCGTATCGCGTTCTGACATCACGGTCGCGTTCCGTGTTGTGACATTGAAAATATTTATATCATTTCAAGAATACACGCATCAAAACAGTATATCATAAGTCGGTTATCAACATTTATATAAATATATATATATGTATATATATAGGCTACCGCTTGACTGTTATCACACCTGATGGAAAGTGAGATACAGTCTAAGGTGGAGCGCGCTTGCCTAGAATATGCCTATTCACTCTTGACTTGAAGGTACCCATATTGTAGGTGGCGGGGAAAACGGAGGTCAGGAGGGTATTTTAGACTTTAGTGGTGCGTATCAGAAACGAGGAAGCAAATCGTTTCGTTAGTCTTAAATACGTCAACTACGTACGGATGCAGATCTTTATGATGCCTCGCAGTTCTGTGGTAAAAGGTGACGGGGGAACCAAATTAAACAGTTCCTGAGCACACTCTCCGAAATATATTCTGTAGAATGCCGATTTAATTTGAATTTCACGGCTGATGAAGTTAGTTCTTGCAGAACAGCTCTGCAGCTCTTCAGATGTAAAGCATGTCATGATTTTATACCTCTCCTTATTAAATATAGAACAAAATATTGTACGTTTTTATAACTACCCCTAAACAAATAACCTCGTAAGTTTAAATAAACTTTGAAACATTTTAGAGTTATTTGTTTATATTTATAAAAGAATTCTTTATCAGAAAAGGGTAATGATAAGTGTATCCAAATGGTACACTAAGCCTATCAATAAATGTATAGTCTTCGTGGATGAAGTGTATTATCATAGTATTATATTATAAATCTAAAAATTATATCTAGCTTATACCTAGTTTATTTACAATACACATAAAGCTATGGTACCCCGGGTAGGGGGTATGTACAACCTTGCACCATAGAAAGCCCTGAAGGTGAGCAACCTAGCTAGAGGATGACTGTTAGAAGAAATTACAATAAAATATATTGTATACGAATATGTTTCGTTTTGTGAACGATTTTCTAATTAATCATTTGTTAATTTAAAATAAGTGATGATGGTTTTATTTTCGCTTAGGCCTAGTGGACTTGTGAACCGCTCACTAGACCTTAATCGATTTTAGGTAATTTTACTCGTTTTATTACAAAATTAAAGAAGCCTTGTTAAAATCGGTGTTTTGTTGTTTATTTTTGTCGTTCACAAAACGATATAGTTTTAACCATTAAGGGTAAGATTTGGGTATAATGATGAAGAACATGAAACCCGCTAAGCAAGGGTAACGAGTAGTCTGCGAAGCTGTGCCTTAATTACAATTCGTTAATCGACGATTGAAGATGAACATTTTAAACGTTAGATTTGAAATTGGAATCACAGTTTGAGTGTTTTTTTTTTCACTCACTAATGACTAAAGTCGCAATTTTTAATGAATCTTTAATTATTATTTTTTTAAAAGATATGTTCTTATTGAGATCTTGATGGTAGAGTTAAAATAGTGACGATTAAAAGCGCTTCATTTTAAAGGTTACTTGAAGAAATATATTTGATTTAATTACATTTTATGAACAAATAAAGGTATAATTTATTTTTATGAAAATAAATAAAATAGAAAATGTTTTATACCAAAAAGTATTTATAACAAAAATACACTCAAAAGCCTAATTGGCCAATAAAACCGTTAACAAATCAACTTACTTCGTTAATTCTAGTCGATTTAAATCCACTGTTGAATAGGAAGCGCTTTAAATCGCTAAAAGCTGAATCAAAAATAGAGTTGTTTAGTTCAACTTTTGGTTGAAATCTATTCTTTATCCGAGCTAGTTTAAAAAGATTTTTAGAATGGTGGTCAATTGAAGTGGTCATCTTCGAACAGTCAATCTGATTGGGCGAATGGTAATTAAGGGGGTATGGTTACGAGATCAAAGCGCCGGGTACCTACTGGTTTGATTCATACATCAAATTTGAATTTTTTAAAATATATAACCATATAATAAAGATTTGTATTTATTGTTTGTATATATATATATATATATATATATATATATATATATATATATATATATATATATATATATACAAACAATAAATACAAATATATTATATATATTTCAAACTGAATATATAATTTTAATTAATTTATATATTAGTCTTTTTTTTTTTAAATATCACATATATAATAAATAATATATTTCACATAGTATTTAACCAAGAATATGTATATTATTTATTTATTTAAATAATTGTTAAAATGCAAATGATGTAAATAAATATATATAATATTGGCTATTTGATATATATTTTATTATGTCTTATTATTATTAAATATAAAATAAATTTCAAATTTGATTTATGAATTCAATGAGATGCTGAAGATTTAACCTTAAAAAGATTTTACGGTAATAAAAATAATTATAAATATATATCAAGCTTATAAAAACCTTCGTAAGATTTCAATCATCAGCATTTTACGAGAAGGGGGGGGGGTGAGAATGCGGGCACCACACCATTGGCTGGGTTAGCCCAAACCAACTACTCACAAACGCTGTAGATGCCTCAATCTCACAAAAAGGCCATCAGGCAAGTGGCCGAGTCGATTATTGCTCAGTTTCCTGAAATTTAAATACAAAAAAAAACAAATGACAACACGACAAAGTCATCCCGTACGAAATACTCGGTTCGTGGTTCACGATTGGTCGGTTTTGATTGTGTTGCAAATGTGTTAGAGGACGGCACAACTTTGTAAAAACGTCTTTTTAAAATATTTAATAATTGTACTCACAAGCGTTCGAGTGCGTTCAGCTCCAAGAATGCGTCGCGTTCGATCGTATGTATTTGATTTTCTGATAATTGTCTGAAAAAAAAGAAAAAATACTTAACATGGTATAGTAAATAAAAAAAAAATTATATAAAATACAGTTTTTTAAGGTCGCGAGTTAAAATTGCCTCCTGTGTTTGAGTGAACTATATTTTTCGTATACCATTCCAATCGAAGGAGTAAAGATAAACGAACCTTAGATTTACATATCCCACGCGATTCGCTACAGCTCTGCTGTATTGTACACCACGAACAGTTCTCGATTAATACATCTCTATATATAACACGACACTGTTACACTTAACTACTTATATACTTTGATTTCACTTCCAAAGTTCCGATAGCAAGCTCGCGGACATTCAATAAGCCATTTCGCATATCCATAATGAACCATAGCAGTCAATCTCGACCAATAACATCGACTCGATTCAAGGTAAGAGTTGTTTATTTGACTTTACTCCTTTTGTGGTTGCAATAGGGTACATAATTGCGTTGTTTATATGCCCAATAGAAGTCACTGATTTTTGTCAAGGCGGCTAACATCAAGAGATGTTAGTCAACTGCGCAGGACATATTATAGTACACAAGTGTGTGCGCAAATGCAAACGCACTCTATTGCCACATTCTCATAATCCTATGGATCGGTTTCAGATTGGATTGGATCTGCCTGAGTGCAGGACTAAGCTTTCAGACTCCGGGCTGCTACTGAGATTCTTCAACAGAAAGGTCCAACGTGGGGATTGAACCCAGGACCTCGGGGTCTGCGAGTGCATTCTGTGTTCAGATTGCGAATTATGTGAAACTCAATGTTGGTATCTTCAAATCCAGAGTAAACAGGTTTCTTATAGGCAAGCGTGCTATATCTTAGACCGTGTCGATGCTTAACATCAGGCAAGTCAACGGTCAAACGTTGGCCTATTAATTGTAAAAAAAAACTCGTACTTACAGAATCTTCAATTCCTTCAAGTTCTGGAAGTCACTCTGGAAAATGATGCTGATGTTATTGCCTTGCAGGTCTCTGAAACAAGTTACAGGTCATTAGAATTCCGTCAGGATATTTATTGTCTTTAATTATAAATTCATTCGATAAAAATATATATATATCGAGATATGTAACAGACGCATGGACGAACGGTCTATGTACACGGGTTTACTTCGTGGTATGACTGAGTGACTCATCAGATATTCTACCGCAAAACAGCAGTACTTAGTATTATTGTGTTCTGGTTTGAAGGGTGAGTGAGCCAGTGTAAATACAGGCACGATGAAAAAAAGAAAAAGTAATCAATTCAAAAGTATGAAGCTTAAAATCATCTTTTAATATCCGTTTATGCCTTCAATTCGCCATTTTGATTTAGCGCCATCTCTTGGTATCGATTGGAATTGTCAAAAAAGTATATTCCAACAAGTTACAGCAAGTCGAACTAGCTCTATGAATATTTAGAACTTGAGTGCTCTCAATTTAACAGCCGATCACTATGGTAAATCACTTACCTCGGGGAAAAGTGAGTTAGGTGCTTCTAAAATGTACATACATGTAACATACAAAGAATCCTAGACATATGCCTCTTCAAAATCTAAGTATATAATGCTTATTTGAATTATATATATTTAAATTAGTAGATAGTAGAGATGGCCTAGTGGTTAGAACGCGTGAATCTTAACCGATTCAAACCCGGGCAAGCACCGCTGAATTTTCATGTGCTTAATTTATGTTTATAATTCATCTCGTGCTTGACGGTGAAGGAAAACATCGCGAGGAAACCTGCATGTGTCTTATTTCGCTGAAATTCTGCCTCATGTGTATTCTACCAATCCGCATTGGAGCAGCGTGGTGAAATAAGCTCCAAACCTTCTCTTCAAAACGGAGAGGAGGCCTTAGCCCAGCAGTGGGACATTAACAGGCCGTTACTACTGTACTGATAGAAGTTATCTTTCGGACAGTCAGACATTTCCATTTTGTTTATTCGTATAGGTAGAGGAGCTAGCATTTTTATAATATTTTTACTTAAAAATAAGTTTTTCCTTCAGATATCTGGCATATCAATTTTACATTTGAGCTTTAATAAAAAAAAAAAAAAAACTAAAAAAATTATAAAAGATCTTTCAAAGAAACTGGTCCACGTTTTTGATGACCCAAGAGCTGGCGCTTGTTTAGCTTAAAGGCTGAGTCTAGCGGTGCAGAGAGGGTAATGTAAAATAATGCCAGCATCTTGGGTGCAATGTCACAGACAAGCTTTTAGACGGCGTGTTTTGTTCTATAGATTTGTTATGAATAATTTGTTTTCGTTTTAGTTTTAGTTTACACTTGTAGAATAATTTTTAAATTCAATTATCATTGTTAAAATTAATTACGACAATTAATTTATAATAAATGAAAAGTAAATATGAGATAAGATGAATTATAAACATAAGTATATGAAAGTCAGTGGTGCTTCTAACCACTGGGCTATCAATCTCTGAGATTTTATTCTCCTTGAATCTACATACCAAATTGGAAAAACGTTTAGTTAAATTAAAATAGCTTTTAAGTCTTCTTGAATAGAGTTTATTATGGCTCGCTGTGCAGTACAGTGTGGCAATGTTGAAAGAAATGAAACAATTGACCAGGTCTTCAAACACGGTGTCTCTGTTTTTTATGGCTATTTTAAGGAAGAAAGAAATACGTATTCGTCTGTAGTATAACTAACATCGACTGTGATAGCAAGGTGTGCTATAATTGAAGCGAAAACTTCTTTAGGCGCGTTACGCTGGTTTTAGGGGGTAGACTCGTCGGATAGGCTTCGCGTCACCGACATGCCAATGTTAATATAATGAATTTTCAATATTTCCGGCCTGAAATCTGGCTGTTATCTGGTTGTTGTTATTCCAGGTACGTTAACCCTCGTGTAATTATGGCTCACTCGCCTTTCAAACATCAACACAACCATACTAAGCACTGCTGTTTAGCCGTAAAATTATTTACTATATTAAGTAGTAAGTAATATCCCGGGGCATTTTTCACACACGGCCATCTGATTCCAAATTAAGCTTGTACAGAGCTTGTGCTATGGAAACCAGACAACTGAAATACTACATATACTACTTTTCTTTTGTAAATACATACTTATATAGATAATTACACCCAGAGGACAAACAGACATGTTCATGCACACAAATGCCTGTCCTGGGTGGGAATCGAACCCACGACCTTCGGCGTGAAAGGCAAGCATCCACCAACCACGCCAACCGGCTCGAATATATTGCGTATACCGTGTGACTTTATTTAAATATGCATTAAGCATGCTGCCTTGAGCATCGCTAGCAATTCGAAATGTTTCTAAAGATACACATTTCATTTAAAACACGTTGCTAAAATACACACGTAGCTAAGTTATGATTCGTTAGTATGGCACGTGTCTGGAATACTTGGGGGTATGAGGTTTCTTCGAAATGAAACTTATATACCGTAACAGCCTGTGAATGTCCCACTGCTGGGCTAAAGGCCTCCTCTCCTCTTTTTGAGGAGAAGGTTTGGAGCTTATTCCACCACGCTGCTCCAATGCGGGTTGGTGGAATACACATGTGGCAGAATTTCAGTGAAACCAGACACATGCAGGCTCCCTCACGATGTTTTCCTTCACCGTAAAGCACGAGATGAATTATAATCACAAATGAAACTTATATGATGGGTCGATTTTCAATGTCATATTTTTTTTTACAGCAGCAAGGCAGACGTCATGGGGTTAATGGTAAATTAACCATAAATATTGACAGTGTAAGAAATATTAATTACAATAATCAAAAAGCTTACTTATAAGATAAAGTCCTTTCGTCTATTGGTTTGAACGTAATAAGCTCAAAAACGACTTAACAGATTTTCGTACGGTTTTCACCAATGGACGAAGTGACCCATAAGGAAGAATTGATTGTGTGAAAAAATTATTAAGGTTTTGCGTAAATTGGTTGAAATATGACGATGTTTGTTGAAGATGTGGGGCATACCAGTCATGCCGAGTGTGAGCTTTACTGGCGCGTACACCAATATGGTTATATGTATTACGATATAAACATTGTATGTGGATCCTTATTATACAGTATTATAGAGTTTCTGCCCGAGTGTGAGGGAGGGGAGTTTTTACTGGTAGGGATTTGTGTACTGGTGGTAGATCTTTGTGCAAGCTCGTCTGGTCAGGTACCACCCACTCATCAGATATTCTACCGCAAAACAGCAGTACTTGGTATTGTTGTGTCTCACTCACCCTACAAACCGGAATTGAAGGGTGAGTGAGCCAGTGTAATTACAGGAAAAAGGAACATAACATCTTAGTTCCCAAAGTTGGTGGCGCATTGGCATGTAAGCAATGGTTAACATTTGTTATAATGCCAATGTCTAAGGCTTTGGTGACCACTTACCATTAGGTGGCCCATATGCTCATCCATCTACCTATAATATAAAAAAGGGACATACGCGGTAAGAAACTCGTATTGATACCTTTTTGATAAGCTTATTGTATTCATTAAGGATAATTAAAGACAATAATCGTGTTTTTTTATTCTATCTTTCAAATTAGCCAATCAAAAAGAAGTTCTATTTTCAAAACTATTTTTGTTCTCTTTTCAAATAATTTATATGGTTACCCTACATCCATGTCAATTAAGATATAATGAGGTCAATAATCGAATTCGAGTATGCTAGTGTTGTGAATTATATCGATAATTAGAAGTTATAGAAAATTAATATCGTTACGCAAGTGATGTGTTTATGAGCATCTGCGATTATAAATGTAACAAGGTCACGGGTTTGATTCTCGGCAGCAGATTGGGCAATTAAATTGAAAATGATATCGATGTTTAGATAAGCTTTATAGTGATGTAAATCTTGTTCTATAATTCTAGTTAATAATGACGTTAAGTAAATTTTATTAGTGCTATTTGCCTTCAATATATTTATGGTCTATAATAAATATTGATTAATAAATATAATTTACTAGCTACCCTTCCCGGCTTGGCACGGGCAGAATAATGGTCAATATAAAGCGATTTTATCGTATTACATATGAGTCTATCGGTTTCAAAGTAACAGCCTGTGAATGTCCCACTGCTGGGCTAAGGCTTCCCCTCCATTTTTAAGGAGAAGGTTTAGAGCTTATTCCACCATGCTGCTCCAATGCGGGTTGGTGGAATACATATGTAGCAGAATTTCAGTGAAATTAGACACACGCAAGTTTCCTCACGATGTTTTCCTTCACTGAAGCACGAGATGAATTATAATCACAAATTAAGCACATGAAAATTCAGTGGTGCTTGCCCGGGTCTGAACCTACGATCATCGGTTAAGATTCACGCGTTCTTACCACTGGACCACCTCGGCTATTTACCGTCGGCTTTCGGTTTACACGGTATATATAACTCTCAGTCGGCATGTCATGCGTGCCCCATGTTTTTTTCTGACATCTTCAACAATCATCGTCATATTTCAACCAATTTATACAAAACATTAATGTATTATACACTAAAACCTTCCTCGTGTATCACTTCGTCTATTAGTAAAAACCTTATCAAAAATTTGTTTGGTAGTTTTTGAGTTTATCGCGTCCAGACAGACGCGGCGGGAATTTTGACATATAATATGTAGTAATCGATGTAAGCAGATGAATATGACAGTGTAACGGCTAATTTTGAGCCGGTCGGTTTGTCTCGGTAGAATCTACATCCAGAAGCGGTGGTAGCTTTACAAATAATATTATAATGCTATTATTTGTTGTTGCAAAGGCAAATAAATATGCTGATGATGAGTGATCACGACTTTTTGAGAATCTTTCACTCAAACGCGGTGTAAGCATTGATTCCCTGTGCCGGTTAATATATTTACAACCAACTGTTATACAATATATCGATATATTAAAGCACATCACTAAAATACCTGGAACAGCTGGTACATAATTGATCAATCGTATATAATTAATATAAATGATCTTCAATAACCATTTATTAACGTATATAATATTTTTTGGACCAATAACGGCATCTGGATACAATCACAAGGGACATAACATCTTAGTTCCCAAAGTCATTGGCGATGTATGGGAAGGTTAATATTTCTGACAGCGCCAATGTCTATGGGCTTGTACCACTTATCAGGTGACCCATTTGACAGTTTGCCTTCCAATTTTAATTTTTTTTTTATAGAATAGGAAGGCGGACGATCATATGGGCCACCTGATGGTAACTGGTCACCAACGCCCGTAGACATTGGCATTCTAAGAAATGTCAACCATCGCTTACATATCTAATGCGCCACCAACCTTGGGAACTAAGACGTCCCTTGTGCCTGTAATTACACTGGCTCACTCACCCTTCAAACCGGAACACAACAATACCAAGTACTGCTGTTTTGCGGTAGAATATCTGATGAGTTGGTGGTACCTACCCAGACGAGCCTGCACAAAGCCCTACCACCAGTATAATAATAAAAAAACAAGCAAATTAAATTACTAATTAAATTACTATTAGTAAAGATGGGACATTAGTCCTTTCCAATGGGAGGAGTAACCTTTAATGGATATGACGTCACTGGTCGAGGTCTAAAATAATCTTTGCTTTTGTAAGTTGTTATCGGAACTTTGGAAGTGAAATCAAAGTGTATATAAGTACCAGTACTAGCTTACAGCCTGTGAATGTCCCACTGCTGGGCTAAGGCCTCCTCTCCCTTTTCGAGGAGGTTCGGAGCTTATTCCACCACGCTGCTCCAATGCGGTTTGGTGGAATACACATGTGGCAGAATTTCAGTGAAATTAGACACATGCAGGTTTCCTCACGATGTTTTCCTTCAGCGTCAAGCACGAGATGAATTATAAACACAAATTAAGCACATGAAAATTCAGTGGTGCTCGCCCGGGTTTGAGCGCACGATCAACGGTTAAGATTCACGCGTTCTAACCACTGGGCCATCGTGTAATAGTGTCGTGTTATATATAGAGATGTATTAATCGAGAAATGTTTGTAGTGTATAATACAGCAGAGCTGTTAGCGAATCGCATGGAAGGTATAAATATTAGATTGTTATATATAGTGTTTATTTATTACGCTTTCAGGACTTAACTACTCAACTTCAAACATGAATTTCTATAAGCACGTATCAGGGGTACAGAAAATCTTATGAGCAGGGAGAGCCACGATCGGAAGTTATTAAAGAAATTTTTTTTCACTTTAAGGCGGCCATTTTGATTTCGTGCGCGCGCATTCATAGTTCGGATTATAAGTCTTGTATAAATAAATCAAATTGCATTAGGATAACTGTTCAACAGCACGGCGTAGCTATATAAAGCTTCTATTGGATTATTGTTAGTCTGTTAGTTTATTTCTTATAGTATAGTATAGTAACAGCCTGTGAATGTCCCACTGCTGGGCTAAGGCCTCCTCTCCCTTTTGAGGAGAAGGTTTGCAGCTTATTCCACCACGCTGCTCCAATGCGGGTTGGTGGATTACACGTGTCAGAATTTGAGTGAAATTAGACACACGCGGGTTTCCTCACGATGTTTTCCTTCACCGTATAGCACGAGATGCAGTATAATCACAAATTAAGCACATGAAAATTCAGTGGTGCTTTTTTTAAATTATATTTTAAATATAAGTGGTTAAGTGTAATAGTGTTGTGTTATAAATAAAGACTATTGCTTATTATTATCGACTTGACTATTGCATCGTGCCTAATCGTGAACGAGGCTATAGGGCGAACGAGCCGCTACTTAATTGCAGACTCATAATTGAATACCAATAAAGAACAGTGCTGCCAGTGTAAAAAACATTGATTAAAATTTTTTATCGTGGAATATTGTACAAAAAATTGTATCGGAAATTTTAATACTGAGGTTTTTAATTATGTCAGACGTAATTAAAAAAACTCGCTGTAAATATTCGATGACTTAAGATTTAAGGAATTCTATATTCTTATAAAAACTGCAATGGTTGTCGTTTATAATAAGATACGACATTGGTATTCACTTACTTCATTACCCGTGAAATGTCGAGAACCGACTTTAATGTAAATTATTCTGTAATAAATATAATATTATTTACATTAATTATATTTTTGAAATATATAAAGTCTGGTTTCGATAGTTTTCGTTAAGATCGATGACGTTTCTATCATGACAGGTCAAAGAACTGGGGAGAAGGGAGGTGGAAAAGGGTGGGGGAAAGTGCGTACTGTGTCACCCTTCATCAGTGTTACCATATGCAACGTTATAATGTTAAAAATCTTCCATATTTCCTACCGTAACCGTAACAGCCTGTGAATGTCCCACTGCTGGGCTAAAGGCCTCCTCTCCTCTTTTTGAGGAGAAGGTTTGGAGCTTATTCCACCACGCTGCTCCAATGCGGGTTGGTAGAATTCACATGTGGCAGAACTTCAGTGAAATTAGACACATGCAGGTTTCCTCACGATGTTTTCCTTCACCGTCAAGCACGAGATGAATTATAATCACAAATTAAGCACATGATTGAATGAATGAATTAAGCAGATGAATCTAATTACAGCTTCAATATATACATAGATAACTGGAAGTTTTCTTTAAAGTTTCTCGCAGACAGTGTATCTCAAAGCGTTATCTCGTGTAATTACTAGCGGGGGTAAGACGCTCATTACACTTTGGGAACCGCGAAATCTTGGGGTACGGTTACATGGAAAAGTGATTTAGATGAATATTATTGCAAGTTATTATAGAGGGTTTATAGTTTATTGTACACCACAAAGAGAAAAAAAAATACAAAACATGGTTACAGCCTAAATAAAAGCATCGTATATTATATATTATATAATATTTATCTACATATTATATATTATATAATATATAATAGGTAGGCGAATTGGTAAATGGGCCACCAGATGGTTAACTGTCATTATTATCATATAAGAAAAGAAGTATATGTAGTATATCAGTTGTCTGGTTTCCATAGCACAAGCTCTGTACAAGCTTAATTTGGGATCAGATCGCCGTGTGTGAATAATGTCCCAGGATATTATTTATTTATTTTAACATATTAAGCATTGATGAATGGCGGTTGAACATTTAATCGGTGGGTGGTACCTCCAGGCCTGCAGAGCCCTACCACCAAGTAATATTTATTCGATTCTCGGTTATCGAAACACTTTTATTCACAACTGTACTTTGGCAGACTGAAATTAATCAAAGCTGAGTTTTGGTTACAGAAATAGTTTAAGCACTCTTTGAGAGGGTGGGAGGTTACGGGAGGAGGTTTAAGGACAAGAGGTAATAGAATAAGTTTAAATCTAAGACAGTACTAAAATTAATGAGCCTCGAGATAGAACGACTTCGAATCTCTAGTTATTGTTAAATATTTGATGGTAGGGCTGGGTGGTATCCCGTAAGGCCCCTCAAGACAATCGCTGTTTCTTTAGTAGGTAATCCAAAGCATAAGAGCGCACTAGGCGTCCAAGGTACCGTCGAGTTCCACATACTTCATGTGATGTAACAGGTATAAGAGGTTTTTCGAGCGAGATAAAAAAGGTACCACCCACTCATCACCTATTCTACCTTCAGCAGTGTTAGCTAACAACAATGCTTATTGTTGTATTCCGTTTTGAACAGTCAGTGAGCCATAACTACAGGCACATAACATAACATCTTAGTCGCCAAGTTGGTGGCGTATTGCCTATGTAAGGGATAGTTGATTTTTCTTACAGTGCCAATGTCCATGAGCGGTGTTGACCACATACTGGTGGCCCTCTTGCCAGTCTGCTTACCTATTTAATACATATATAAATAATAATAATTAGTAACCGTTGAAAAGACACCTTTATATATGTATATATCCAAGTATTGCTTATAATGTACAAGGTAACAAGTTTTCGCACGCGGTTTTGCCCGCATTTGGGGGGGATGGGAGGTGTTAGGTATGAAAATAGTAGTCTTTGTTCTTACTTGGAGTTCAAACTTGCTCCATAACCAAATTTCATCAAAAATAATTCAGTGGTTTAGCCGTGAAAGCGTGACACACAGACAGAGTTACTTTCGCATTTATAATATGAATAGATTGATATAGATATATATTCACTGGTGGTAGGGCTTCGTGCAAGCTCGTCTGGGTAGGTACCACCCACTCATCAGACATTCTATCGCAAACAGCAGTACTTGGTGTTGTTGTGTTTCGGTTTGAAGGGTGAGTGATGGTTAACATTTCTTACAATGTCTAAGGGGGTTGGTGACTTACCATCAGGTAGCCCATTTGTCCTGCCCGTCCGCCAGCTTATTTTATAAAAAATAGCTTAAATGCTATGCTATAAATGATATATGAAGTATAAATCTGATTGTAAACCAAGTTGAATTGTTGAAAAAAAAATGGCAATCGTTGTCAAATTAATTCGGATGCTCCGCATTGCGACCTGGCGGAGTGCCAATCGCAGGAACAGACATCGAGTTTTGGTTTTAATTTAATTTACCTGTTACCAAACGTGCGCTTCAGTAATGCTAATTTTATACGTGAAATGAAATAAGGAATACAATGTGTTATGGACTTCAGATAAGAGTAGCACCTAGATTCTGAGTTTCCTTCGCCGGTTCTTAAGCAGTGCGATTCTGTAAGAACATACTCATCTCATCCGTGAAATGTTGACAACCGATTTATCGTGATATACTATATTGACGCGTGTTTTCTTGTAATGTTATGATTATTACGGTCAATATCGCATAGCACTATCTGACATTACACGACCGTTTTCTGCGGCGAGTGAGTGTTTTCTTCTTACAGAAAAGCCTTGCAGTTTTGAGGTGTGTATTTCCGAACCGGTGGTAGAATCCTGCCAATCAATAAGCAAGCGTAACGCTTCTATATTATTACACTACTTTGCAGTCTCGGTGGAACACGGTGTTCGTTTCTATAATAAAATTTCCACATAAAACTTTGCCTATATATTATGTTAAGTCTTATGTCAATAAATATTGATATATCAACCAACATAAGATTATATAAATGACAAAAAAGCGTTTAGTTAATAGTTGTTAATTTCCAAAATGATATGCATAAAGGAAAATGTCGAAAAATGTGCTCACATAATTAAAAAAACTAACGAAGCATCATTCATATACAAGTTTATATAAATCATAATCATAGATTTAGAGGATATTAAGAATGTTAAGGGTCTAAGATGGGAGTCAATACAGTACTTTTTTTTTTTTTTTTATAGAATAGGAAGGCGGACGAGCATATGGGCCACCTGATGGTAAGTGGTCACCAACGCTCTTAGACATTGGCATTGTAAGAAATGTCAACCATCGCTTACATATCCAATGCGCCACCAACCTTGGGAACTAAGATTTTATGTCCCTTGTGCCTGTAATTACACTGGCTCACTCACCCTTCAAACCGGAACACAACAATATCAAGTATTGCTGCTTTGCGGTAGAATATCTGATGAGTGGGTGGTACCTACCCAGACGAGCTTGCACAAAGCCCTACCACCAGTACAGTAACGATGATCGTGGGTTCAAAGCCAGGCAACCTTGACGGTGAAGGAAAACATCGTGAAGAAACCGGCATGTGTCTAATTTCACTGAAATTCTGCCTCATGTGTATTCCACCCACCCGCATTGGAGCAGTGGTGGAATAAGCTCTAAACCTTCTCCTCAAAAAAAAGGAGAGGAGGCAGTGGGACATTCATAAGATGGAAGACAAAAGAAAGAAAATATTATAATTCATTAGAAAATTAAGTCTTCGTGCGGCGTTCGTCGAGGCATTTTTTATTATATTTAAAAAAAAAAAAAACAAAAACGCTTCTAGCGGAAGCTAGTAAATTATATATTTTCACGATTCTATAATCTTTCAACATAAACAGACAAATAGTTATATAAATACAATTATGCAATATTAATAATGCCTCTAACATTCTCCCCAACCAATAAATCACTAGAAAGTACCATAACGATTGTCAAGCTGGATTCCGGCCAGAAGTCGACCGGGTTCTGTACATAAATGAATTAAATTGAAACTAATGACTCAACTCCGCAGACGAGATGAAAATTGTAGATAATACTCTTAATTTGTTGGGCATAAAAAGATTTATAATCAAAATTTTAAAGTTATTTTACTTTAAATTTCAAACGCGTTTGAGCAGAAATTGATCTATTTTACATCAATGCAAGCTTGATTTGTATTTTTAATATAGGTAGGCAGACTGGCAAATAGGTTACTTGATGATAAGCAGTCCCCATCACCCATAGATTGACACTGTAAGAAGTATATCCCATCCATTAATGGCTTAAACACCAGCAGCCTTGAGAACTAAGACGTTACGTCCCTGTGTTTTTTTTTAACAAAGCACCCATTATTCCTGATCCCTTTATCTGATCCCAAACTAAGCAGTTTTTATTATGGAAACCAGACAACTGATATACTACATATACTACTTTTCTTTTGTAAATACATACTTATATAAATAATTACACCCAGACTCATGACAAACAGACATGTTCATGTGCAAAAATATGTGTCCTAGATGTTCACTGTAAGAAATATTCACCTTGCCTGAGATCGCTTAAACGCCACCAACCTTAAAAACTAAGATGTTACGACATTTGTGCCTGTAGATACACTGGCGCACTCATTCAAACCTGAACACAACAATGCTATGTATTAAAACACGTGGGATCAGTGATGTAAACTTTATTCACTAGGTGGCGTTAGTACAAACCACAGATATTTTGATACATTTTACATACTAACACTATGTTTACGAAAATAGTAATTCATTCAATATTAAAATAGCGAATAATAAGTTACTTGGTATTTATATTATCAATTATATATCAATACGTTTCAATATTATAATCTCGGAATGGTTTTACGATTGTCCCACGGAACTCTAAGTTCAATTAATATTAATGCACACGAAGGGCGCATTCCTCAAGGGTTTAGTCTATGAAGCATATAATTGCTGTAAGGCGCTTTAAATTATTCGATATTTCCGCTAAATTTGTTCCTGAATTTGCAGAAATAAGTTTTTGAGATAAAATTAGATCCTTTTTTATTGATGCTGTTCACACTCCCTGCTTTTAAAGATTCTGTTGTGACTAAACTCCACAAAGGTAAAATAAATGAAAAAAAAATTCTGTTATTTATCACAACATTGAAACGGTAGGCAATAAACACTAGTATGTTATATATATATTAAGTAATATATATATATATATATTTATAAGTAAGTAAGTAACAGTAACAGCCTGTTAATGTCCCACTGCTGGGCTAAGGCCTCTTCTCCCTTTTGAGGAGAAGGTTTGGAGCTTATTCCACCACGCTGCTCCAATGCTGGTTAGTAGAATACACATGTGGCAGAATTTCAATGAAATTAGACACATGCAGGTTTTCTCACGATGTTTACCTTCACCGTCAAGCTCGAGACGAATTATAAACACAAATTAAGCACATGAAAATTCAGTGGTGCTTGCCCGGGTTTGAAGCCACGATCATCGGTTAAGACTCACACGTTCTAACCACTAGGCCAATCTCAAGAGAGATTAGCCAACTGCGCAGGAGATATTATAGTGCACAAGTGTTTGCGCAAACATATTCATATTATTTATATAAGCCTCCCCTATCAGCCAACCATCCCGATCTTGGGCAGTCCGCATCCATACCTGCCACCTTTTTTACAATTGTCGGTCCACCTTGTCACTGGGCGTCCTACACTACGTTTGCCTAAGCCTAACACGTGTCGGCTGCGCCTGGAGACATGATCAGCTCACATCCACTTCAGCGAGCTAATTCTACGCGCGATGTCGGTGACTTTAGTTCTCTGGCGAATGTTCTCATTTCGGATTCTATCTGCCAGAGAAACCCCAAGCATCGCGCGTTCCATTGCTCGCTGAGCGACCTTAAATTTGTGGACTAGTTTTACGGTCTGTCCATGCACGCATGTTATACATATACCGTTACGCTTTATCGGCTGAACCACAAAACCGATTTTGATGAAATTTAGTATGAAACAAGCTCGAAGCCCGCGGACTGCCGTAGGCTTCTATTACTGAATACCCTCCACTCTCCCCACTTACAATAGTCGAATAGTCAGCCTCTCGTGAATAAATTAGCAAATGACTCCGAAATGAACGGGTATTTAATTCTTGCTTGTCAATCGGATCTGACCTCACTAATGGTCACAGGCGGGCTTGACTAAAAGTCGTGACATGACTTTGGCTTGGCTTGGCTTAACGTGTCATGGCTCGACTGTTTTAAAATATAAAAAATTAAGTCCCCTCACGTCTGTTCGTCTGTCTGTCTGCGATAAACTCAAAAACTACTGAACGGATATTGATTCGGTTTTCACCAATGAACAGAGTGATTCATAAGAAAGGTTTTGGTGTATAATTCATTAAGGTTTTGTGAAAATTGACTGAAAAAGGATGACGATTTTATAAGATAGGAGAAGATAAACAGTCGAAACAGAGTTATATGTATTACGAGAGAGAGATGACTGCCTCGTTGGCCTAGTGGCTTGATATAAGGCCGCAGACCCGGAGGTCCTAGGTTCAATTCCGAGGTCGGGCCGATAAAAAGTTATTGGGTTTTCTTGTCAGAAAATTCTCAGTAGCAGCCTGGAGTCTGGAAGTTGGAAGTGTGTACAGTCCCGTGCCTCGGAAAGCACGTAAAGCCGTTGGTCCTGCGTCTGAACTCTTTCCGGTCGTGTCGGATTGCCGTCCCATCGGATTATGAGAATTAGGGAATAGAGAGTGCTAGATGCACTCTCTATTCCCTAATTGTTTGCGCACACACTTGTGCACTATAATATCTTCTGCGTAGTTGGCTAATCTCTCTTGATGAAATCGGTCTGGAGGACATTATTGTATGTATTACGATATAAGCAATTTTATAGAGCATTATTCTATCCGTGCAAAGCCGAGTCGGGTGACTCGTATAAAAAAATATAATACCTGTCTATTTCAAAGTCTTAATCTATTATAATATTAGAGTTTTATATCAATCAGATCAGGTTTTTTCGAAATCCGGAATTAAGCAATAATTCTCTATGTGTGTGACGCATTTCCGGTCTAGTGGTGCTCTATTGTTTTCAGAATCATATCATTATTAAAACAATGTTTGGCCTAATGACCGAGTTTCTGTCATGGAAATATCAAAGGATATTATGAACCTGCATGCTTCGAATGATGAATTTTGGCGTGGTGGAATAAACTCCAACTTCATGTCGATATCTATAATATATGTATACAAAACACTATAAAATAAATAGAGTGATAATATTCCTATGGTTAATGACCATAATAACCCATTGATGACGTGACTCTCGAATTTACGTCATAAGTGAGGTTTTATTGATATTAGTAATAAAACAGCAATAAAATTCTATAAATTGTGTTACAATAAACAATCGGTATACAATATTAGTTATTAATATGTACTTATATTATAAAGACATATGATTTGAATGTTTGTTTGTTTGTTTGTAATGGGTAAACTCAAAAAAATATTTTACCTACAGAAAGCTAAATTATCAGCGAGTAACATAGGCTGTTTATATTTTGTTTGAAAAATATTAAAGATCGCTACGAATATTCGAATAATGTAATCCAAGGTATCGAAATATTTCATATAAAATATATACTTAGATAAATGTTCCCTAATCAAATACATATAAGCCCGTCTTGGGGGTTTTATTTATTTATTAAGTCTTTATTGTACAAAATTTACAAACATGATATAAAAGAACAAGTAGTACATGAATATATCTTTCGGATTTGAACCTAGAATTTGGATACTTGCCGCATAAGCTACCCATTAAGCCATCGGGGCACATGCGAACAGTTTTACAAATGCAAATATGGCTGAGTTTCTCTTAGGTTTTGTCACATTGCAAACATAGAGATCGTGTCAGTGAATATGTTATCAACTATTCAAGCAGTTCACACGCTTAAAACCTTTATATATTCACTAATATGCGAGCCGAGATGGCCTAGTGGTTAGAACGCGTGAATCTTAACCGATGATCGTGGGTTCAAACCAGGGCAAGCACCACTGAATTTTCATGTGCTTAATTTGTGATTATAATTCATCTCGTCCTTTACGGTGAAAAAAAATATCGTGAGGAAACTTGCATGCTCTAATTTCACTGAAATTCTGCCACATGTTTATTCCACCAACCCGTATTGGAGCAGCGTGGTGGAATAAGCTCCAAATCTTCTCCTCAAAATGAAGAGGAGGCCTTAACCCAGCAGTGGGACATTCACAGGGTATTACGGAATTCAAATAGGCAAAATGGTGTCTGAATGGCGAATTGATGATTTAAGAATTTAACTGATAACTTTTTTATACTTTCCATGTTTATTATTAATATTTTTTTATAGATTTTCAAAATTTATATAACCCTACTAGCAAAGCAGGGAAAGAACAATAAGTAACAGCTAATATGTAACGCACAGACATACAGACAATAAGGCAATACACACATTGTAATGGAAATGCCCCGTGGTGTGTTATAGGTTTGTATTGAGTACTGTTTCATAGAAAATGCTAAAATTATTATTTACTTGATTAGAAGATAACTTGCTTCACACCAAATTGCATCAAAATCGCTTCAGTGGTTTCTTTCACATTTATAATATTAGTATAGAATAATTGTAAGTAGATGGAAGTGTGTACTCCCGTGCCTCCGAAAGCATGTAAAGCCGTTGGTCCTGCGCCTGAACTCTTTCCGGTCGTGTCGGATTGCCGTCCCATCGGATTATGAGAGTTAGGGAATAGAGAGTGCACCTGTGTTTGCGCACACACTTGTGCTCTTTAATTTCTCCTGCACAGTTGGTTAATCTCTTGAGATTGGCCGCCGTCACCGAAAACGGTCGGAGGACATTATTATTATTATTATAGATAAATTAATTTATTAACTTTATTGCACAGAAACATAAAATATAATCATAGCACGAAATATTCAGCATATTCAACGCATTTGTTTATTTTCTACACTACCAGAATGAATTTTCGTCCGTGGTGTCCTTTACGTGTAAATCGTTATTAGCTTATTATATTTATTTCTTTTCAGCGTAAGTTTCCACTCTTTTGTTCTTATTAAAGTCCTCGGCTATTTATCAAACACAACCCACGGTTTAGTGGTTAAATCATGATATAACAAACATATTGATATAATATTCAAATTTATAGCGTGACAAGCAAATGAAATAACAATCAAAATATTTTTATTCAAATACTTTTACAAGTACTTTTCTGTCGAGCGCTATCACCAGTTCGGAATGTTTATTCCACCGGCAAGAACCGGCAAGAAACTTAATAGTTACTCTTTTTGTTCAAATACAAATATATATAAATCACATACATTATTTCCTGACTACACAAATAAACGCATAGATAAAATATAATGATAATAATATCCTGGGACATTTTTTCACACACGGCCATCTGTCCCAAATTAAGCTTGTACAGAGCTTGTGCTATGGAAACCAGACAACTGATATACAACATATACTACTTTTCTTTTGTAAATACAGACTTATATAGATAATTACACTCAGACTCAGGACAAACGGACATGTTCATGCACGCAAATGTCTGTCCTGGGTGAATCGAACCCACAACCTTCGGCGTGAAAGGCAAGCATCCACCAACCACGCCAACCGGCTCGTCTTAACATCACAGATAAATAAAACTTACGCGAAATACAAATCGAGTCGCTATTAATCTTAATATGTCAAAATAATGATCATTAATTGATTCCGACAAATTTAACGAGTAATTAAACATTAATTGCTGGAATTAATTAAGCAAATGACGTTTTGTGTTGGAATTAATAGCTTTAATGTATGTTAGTTATATTTATGTTAATCGGAAACTTGCAACATAGATTACTTGGTGGTAAGGCTTTGTGCGAACCCGACTGGGATGGTACCACCCAGTTGCAATATATCATCAACCTGCAATATTTATTATTTTTGTGTTACGGTTTGAAGAATTCGTTAGCTATCACAGGCACAAGGGACTTAACATCTTAGTTCCCAACATGTAATGGAGCGGTGGTCACCACATACCATCAGCAGGTCAATTTGACATATGTACAATATTCTATGTATATATCTTTATTTTGAGGGTTTCCGAACAATATTGTAGCGCTTCTGTGCGCGGCGGTACTTTATTGTATAGTGAACCCACCCCTACTTTATTGAACATTGAGTATGAGACGCACAGAGTATTAAAATCAGAGAAACGCTTATTATACATTATACTATAGCTCAGTGGTTGCAAATGATCTTAACCGAGCGAGTAAAACCGGCTTTTGAGTGTTTTTAATTAATGTCGTGTCTTCTTTCAGAAAACATCGTCAGGAAACCTGCATGTGTCAGGAAAACATTTAATCCCGGGTCGACCAAAGTTATTGGGGTTTTATTTTCAAGTCGTCTGGGTGATTATCTTTATATCTGTAAGTACTTATTTATTATTTCTTTATTGAACACAATTTGAAAATATATAATATTAAAATACGATCATATAAAAAATAATCTCCTTTTTGTTGACTCTTAGCGGTTTTTTTTATTTAGAGATTTTTTCAAATCGTTTCATAAATGACGAAATTCTTACGTAATAAACATACAACATTAACTGTTCTAGGTACAGTAACAGCCTGTTAATGTCCCACTGCTGGGCTAAGGCCTCCTCTCCCTTTTGAGGAGAAGGTTTGGAGCTTATTCCACCATGCTGCTCCAATCCGGGTTGTTAGAATACACATGTGACAGAATTTCAATGAAATCAGACAGATGCAGGTTTCCTCACGATGTTTTCCTTCACCGTCAAGCACGAGATGAATTATAAACACAAATTAAGCACATGAAAATTCAGTGGTGCTTGCCCGGATTAGAACCCACGATCATCGGTTAAGATTCACGCGTTCTAACCACTAGGCCATCTCAGCGTTTTAGGTATTTACGAGTTAATTTGTTATTCAAACAAATGAAACTAAAATAAATAACAATATGCTCTGTACACAGCTACTCTGTGCCTCCCCTATACCTTACTAATATCCTATAAACGCGACCACGTCGGAATGGAAAACTACCCCCTAGTTTAAGGGAAGCGGCTTCTTTCCCATCAAATGGCAAATTGCATATTGTTCATCCCTTGTATGTTATATTTGATGTGTTATTGGAATAAATTGTTTTACGTTGCAAAAAAGTAACAAAGCCTGTTGATATCCCACTGCTGGGCTAACCTCACCCTTTGAAGACAACCGGAGCGTGATTGCGTGTAACGTTGTATTAAAATAAATATTAATAAAGTAATGATTTAATTTAATTTTTGTTAATAATCGTATCTTTATCTACATATTATAAAACAAAGTCTACTTCTACGTACTATTGGTAGAGCTTTGTGCAAGCTCGTCTGGGTAGGTACCACCCACTCATCAGATATTCTACCGCAAAACAGCAGTACTTGGTATAGTTGTGTTCCGGTTTGAAGGGTGAGTGAACCAGTGTAATTACTGGCAGAAGCGACATAACATCTTAGTTCCCAAAGTTAGTGGCGCATTGGCGATGTAAGCGATGGTTAACATTTCTTACAACGCGAATATCTATGGGCGTTGGTGACCACTTAACATCAGGTGGCCAATATGCTCGTCCGCCTTCCTATTCTATAAAAAAAAACAGTCTCCCGCCACGTCTGTATGTACCCGATCAACTGTTCTTATATTTAAGTTTTAGGGTAAGTGAGTCAGTGTAAGTGAGTCAGTAAATTAATTAAAGAAAACCTGTTGACGTCATTGCCTGCAATGCCGATATTAATAACTAGCTGCCCTCCTCGACTTCGTCCGGGTTGAACAATCTTTATCACCAATAATGACTTTTTTAGGAAAAAAATATGATATCTTGGTTTATATTATTGCAACATTCGTAGGGATTTCTATTCTTTTTTTATAATAAAATATAGCCTATGTCACTCGCTGATAAAGAAGCTTTCTGTATGTGAAAGAATTTTTAAAATTAGTTCAGCAGTTTTTGAGTTTATCCGTTACGAACAGTCATACAAAAAAAATCAAAAATATTCTCTTTATAATATTATTATAGATAATGAATACTCACAGTCGATGGGCATCGATGGGTAGTCTCCGTGGAACGTGCAGCAGCGCTCTGTGCGCACAATCAGCAGCATTCGGTCGGCAGGAGCACGCCCAGGGGCACGCGGCAGCAGCAGCGAACAGCACCACGAGTAGCAGCAGTATTGCGCGCCGCATGACTGTTTGTGCTGCAGTTAAGTCATCTGAAACAAGAATTATGATTATTATAATTGTAATTTACTACCGCCCATAGACATTCGTACTATAAGAAGCATGAACCATCCCTTACAATCTTGGCCACTAAGATGATTTTTTATAGAATAGGTAGGAGGACGAGCATATGGGCCACCTGTTGGTAAGTGGTCACCAACGCCCTTAGACATTGGCATTGTAAGAAATGTTAACCATCGCTTACATCACCAATGCGCCACCAACCTTGGGAATTAAGGTGTTATCTCCCTTGTTAGTTACACTGGCTCCCTCATCCCACAAATCGCAACAGAACAATACCAAGTTTTGCCGTTTGGCTGAACAATTTTTGACAAGGGTGGTATCCACCCAGACGAGCTTGCGCTAAGCCCTATCATCAAGTACTTCAAGAACAAGCTATGCAGCAGTGGGATATTAATATTAAACATAGAGTACACAGAGGATTACTCCTCTCTCACACGCGGACGAATCGCCTTCGGGAACTAGATAATAATAATACAGTACAGTAACAGCCTGTGAATGTCCCACTGCTGGGCTAAGGCCTCCTCTCCCTTTTTCGAGGATAAGGTATGGAGCTTATTCCACCACGCTGCTTCAATTGGAATACACAGCAGAATTTCAATGAAATTAGACACATGCAGGTTCCTTCACCGTCAAGCACGACATGAATTATAATCACAAATTAAGCACATGAAAATTCTGTAGTGCTTCCCCGGGCTTGAACCCACGATCATCGGTTAAGATTCACGCGTTCTTACCACTGGGCCATCTCGGACTCGAACTAGATAAATATAAATAAAAGCATATGTAACTACAAATATAAATCTTAAAAGTTATAGCTATTACAGATACCATTTCCGTTCTACAAAGTGAGAGCAGTCTTTATGATAACACGCACACACATCGCTGATAAGACGAGCGTGCACTCACAGGCTATCGCTACGTAATGCATCTGGCCGTAATGATTTACGGACATATTTTTTATATATATATCTTTATTGCAAGATACGAATGGTTCCCGACTTAAAGTGTTGTGTTCTTAGACTGAGGCGAAATTATTTTTGAAAATTGATTCACTAATAACCATCTAGCGCGTGATTCTTAAACAATGATCGTGTGTTCAAAACCGAGCAAGCACTGTCAGTGAATATGTTATCAACTATTCAAGCAGTTCACACGCTTAAAACCTTTATATATTCACTAATATGCGAGCCGAGATGGCCTAGTGGTTAGAAAGGCAAGCACCACTGAATTTTCATGTGCTTAATTTGTGTTCATAATTCATCTCGTGCTTGACGGTGAAGGAAAACACCGTGAGGAAACCTGTATGTGTCTAATTTCATTTAAATTATGCCACATATGTATTCCACCAACCCGCATTGGAGCAGCGTGGTGGAATAACCTCCAAACCTTCTCCTCAAAAGGGAGAGGATGCCTTATGCCCAGCAGTGGGACATTAACAGGCTGTTATTGTTGTTGTATTGATAACAATTACGCGCATAATATGATAATAAAAAACAAAAGACAGTTCGTGACAGCTACGATATGTACGCTGCCAGTGTTATTTTCCACAGATAACCGCTAACATTCTTCATGTTGAAGTATTACGAATTGTTCGACGCAGATGATATTCGCCCCACGAGCCTTCGCCATATGTACCTATTAGTGGTGATCCTGGTACATTCATGGAAAGGATCGCCAACAGTTGCTTTTATTTGGTCGGTTCATCGCATGGGCTTCCTTCCACGTGGTCTGGTCCACCTTGCTTTGAATGACAAGGCGCTCTTTAGATCATTTCCTTGCCGGGAGACGTGTCCAATCGTTAACATTATATGACATTAGACGAAATCAAATCAAAATGTACTTTGTTCATATGGTGCTTTTACAAGCTTATTTCAAACATCATTTTTCTGAATTATATTTAATGTAAGGCTAGGTTAGATTCTGCCAAGAAGAATCGGTAAGAAAGTCATCTTCAATTGTTAATCATTACCAACATTTCAAACACAAAATTATTTTAATTAAATACAATAAAATTTATATAATATGTATCTTGCTTGAAAGTCAACATGCTTCCTCATAATATATGTACACATATATATAAGCGAAATACCTCTCATCACGAGATCTCCTAAACTATGCGCCCGATTGACTTGATATTTGTCACAGTTACTTCCTCGACGTAGACGCTTACTAAAAACGAAATTTACGCAAATCCTATCCAAAAAACATTTTTCTTCTTTTCTACCCGTGGGAAGCCGATATCCTCATATTATATATAATCTTGAGTTGAGTAATACGCCTTATTTAATTCCACCGCTAAATAATAATACCTGGTATTGTTGTGTTCCGGTTTGAAGGGTGAGTGAGCCAGTGTAACTACAGGTACAAGAATAATCTTAATTAATTAAATAGTGACGTATTGACGACGTAAAAGAACTATTCCTTACAGTGCCAATGTCTTTGGTTAGTGGTCACTTAGCATCAGGTGGTCGCCCTTTTTTAAAGTCCTTTGATCATGCCGCCGTGACATAAATAGGTCACAAATGTCAATAGGTATATATGTATGTCTGTTTCAACGCAATAATGAGCGATAATATAAAGCATTCTTCAATTCAATAACCCCATAAATTAATCAGTCCCCATTAAGGTCAAGTGAGGTCATCATTGAATTTATATTATGGGTTCAGTACCCGGGCGAGGCAATTGTATTCATTTGAAACTAACCGTGGTTCCGTCGTTTTTATAATTATGATATAAATGTATGTTATGTCTTCCTTGGCTGCCTCGTTGGTATAGTAATAATAATAATAATATCCTGGGACATTATTCACATACGGCCATCTGATCCCAAACTAAGCAGAGTTTGTACTATGGAAACCAGACAACTGATATACTACATATACTACTTTTCTTTTGTAAATACATA
This sequence comes from Nymphalis io, assembly GCF_905147045.1. Classification (NCBI taxonomy): domain Eukaryota; kingdom Metazoa; phylum Arthropoda; class Insecta; order Lepidoptera; family Nymphalidae; genus Nymphalis; species Nymphalis io. The sequence continues at coordinate 2,609,705 of NC_065916.1, read as the reverse complement.
CTTATATCGATAATTACACCCAGAATCAGGACGAACAGACATGTTCATGCACACAAATGTCTATTCTGGGTGGGAATCGAACCCACAACCTTCGCCGTGAAAGGCAAGTATCTACCAACCAGGCCAACCGGCCCGTCACTAGTGGCTAGATAAAGAAGATCCCTAGGATTCGAATCCCAAGTCAGGCTATTAAAAAGTTATTGGGTTTTAACACCGTGAATTATAAACAAAAGTTAAACAAGTTTTTTCGTTAAGCTGCGTGACTTCCATTGGACTATCTCCGGTCTAACGATGGTCCAGCTTGAAAAACATTTTCAAGTTTGGTAAATTTTTTGTTTTTTTTTTCAAGGTAATTTGTTTGTCCGCTTATAACCCGCACAGCTTGACTGTTAATCCAATTCATAGATATATATATATGTATTTATATATAATTACTTCCTATGAACATAAATAACACGTTTCTCAAACGGCATATAAATAAAAACTCAATAAATCTTAAAACATTTCGCGCCCAATAATTCCCACACTCATTATACACTCATTAAACGCTCATTCTAATTGCATTACAACCCCATTACCAGTTAATTAAACTTGGATGGTATAAATCACTGCATTGAAAAAAATAAAGCAAAAACACAGGTTTCCGTGCCGCATTTAAAACCATTCAGCTGTCAAACGCCATTGTTCGATATTTGAATTCAACACCTTTGTGGCAGCGTCACAGATAATTTATAACTGTCAAATAGGGTCATTTTGGAATGGAGTTTTACTTTTTTTGGTAGGTTTTAAAATAAAAAAAAATTGCATTTCGTTATTATGGTATATAAAGGACTTGACAGCTTCGTTGGTCTAGTGGCTAAATATAAGGTTCTGGGTTTAGAAAGTTATTGGGTTTGTCTGTCGAAGATTCTCAGTAGCAGCCCGGAGTTTGGAAAATGTAAGCGTATATATTGCGTAAAGCCGTTTGCCCTGCGATTGAACCAATATGAAATATTTTTAGTATTTCGTAATTTCGCGTATAAGATCTCACAATATATCTTAGGTACATACAAGATACCGCTTCAATATAGATTAAAAAAATCTGTCGTATGAAGGTTTATAACTTTTTTTTTTATAGAATAGGAAGGCGGACGAGCATATGGGCCACCTGATGGTAAGTTGTCACCAACGCCCGTAGACATTGGCATTGTAATAAACGTTAACCATCGCTTACATCACCAATGCGCCACCAACCTTGGGAACTAAGTTGTCATGTCCCTTGTGCCTGTAATTACACTGGCTCACTCACCCTTCAAACCGGAACACAACAATACTAAGTACTGCTATTTTGCGGTAGAATATCTGATGAGTGGGTGGTACCTACCCAGACAAGCTTGCACAAAGCTCTACCACCAGTAAACTTGAATATTTATTTAATTCATTTTGTGTTTTTTTTAAATATGTATAACTTGACTAAGAGGAACTAAGCCTACATATAATTTAGTAGATTTCGCCCCGAGTGTTGTTAGCAAGAGTTAGGTATACAAGAATTAGCTATATTCCTCCAAGCGGCAAGCTTAAAGTTCAAGCATGCCGTATGTCAAATTACATCAAAATCGCTAGTGGTTTAGTTGTCAAAGCTTAACTGACATACAGATACTTTCGCATTTATAATATTAGTATAGAAAAACGCATTTTAATTAAAATACAAACTTCAATAGACAATTGCATAGAATTTTAATTGAAAGAACCTTTTAAAAAAATAACAATTCATTCCTTTGCTCAGTGCTTTATATAAAGAAAAAAACTTGTTGTTATGTCAAGTTAATCTGACGTTTCAATTACCTACAACTGTTTTCTCGGAAGTCTGTGTGTGTCTGTCACAATACAGTTTGTGGGTCAGTGGCGAAAGCTACCGTTTTTATTTATTTGTCGAAAATATTTACAGACATCTTTGTTTTAGGACAAAGGGTTTTGTATTTTTTTTAATTTTACGTGTGGTGTTGCCTGTTATTTTTAAATTCCTTTGTAAAATAATTAAAATGCAACTTTTTATCACAACAAAAAAATTAGATATACAGAAAAATTGAATAATCCCTAAGTCGTTTATAATCATATGAGGAGTGAAGTAGCATATTGCGAGCCGGCAAGGTGGGAGCGGCTAGTGCAGAACATTCTTTCCTACTGTACTGGCCGTCGTCACGTTTGGACTCCACTACCACTTGCCATCAGGTGGAGTGATCATTTGCTTACACGCTTTTAACGCGTTAAATCATTACTAATATTATAAATGCCAAAGTAAGTTTGTTTATTTGTTACGCTTTCGCGTCGCAACTAAGTAACCAATATAGTTATATGTATTACGATATAAAGGTAATATGCGCCACAGTTCAATAAAGTATAAGTGTGTCAGCATTTATTTCCGAAATCATTAACAATCATTGTCATATTTCGACAAATTTATACAAAATTTTCGTGAATGATTCATTCCGTCTATTCGGAAAAACCACATGAAAATCCGGTAGTGTAGGAGCTTATCGCGTTCACGCAGATAGACAGACTTTGTTTTATAATATTTAGTGATTAGAAACCATTTTTTTTTAATTATCACTATTTGTAACAATGTCCAAGATGAATCGGTTAAAATAACACAGCCAGACAAGATTCTGATATAGGTTTGTGTGTAAATAAATTTAACTTTTTAATTGGTTAGTAAACTTATAATTGTTTCCCGCCTTTTTGCGGTTAAACAAAATGGCGTCGTGTCAGCTGTCAAAAGATATTGATGCGCGATTTATTCATTTTAATATGTGGAATATAATACACGTCGTATTTTGATATTGATGAAACTTTTCGTGTTTAAGAATTTATAGGTAGACTGGTTGATTTGTAACCATGACTTGTCATTTAGAGTTGAATTAAGCATTTTTTTTTTCTAAAATAGGAAGGCGGACTGTTAAATGGACTACATGATAGTAAGTGGTCACCACCGCCAAAAGACATTGGCGTTGTAAGAAATATTAACCATCTCTTACATTGCCAATGCGCAACCAAACTCGGGAACTAAGATGTTATGTCCCTCGTACTTGTAGTTCCACTGGCTCACTCATACTTCAACCGGAACAACAATACTAAGCATCGATTCTTAGCGGTAGAATATCAGATCAGTGAAACCACCATCAAGAAAAAAACTGAATTCCAGGCAAACGAAACCACGCACACAGTATTACTAAAGCAAATATTAATAATATTAATATTCTTAAGCGCTGATAGTTTTTTAAATAAATTTGAACCCATTGAATTGCATCGAGCACTTGAGTTCTTTTGAAGTTTAAAAATAATGAATGAATTTGATTGATTGAATGATTTCATTTAAATTCATTCAACGTGTCTAATTTGAATGAATCTTATACTTTTTATATTATATTTTGAACGGCTAGTTTTCGTTTAATTTACATGTATATATATAACTAGGTGTAGACTTATCGTTAGATATTTATTTATTTATTTACAAAATATAAATTCAAACTAAAGCGTTAACTTACTTTTAATTAATACACTTATTCACTTAATTATTACAGTTTGTATATATTCCGCTGCCGTTTTGTGAAATACAGCAGGTGATGAGTTAAACAAGTCGAGGCCTGGATTCCAGGCCAGGACACCATTGAGCAAAGTCAACGCGCGTATCAAAGGTGACTCGCTCACCAGCACCAATTGACAGCCGGACACCGAATAGCTTGTGTCGACGAGCGCGAGTGTATTTGTCAGGAACGCTCAACGATGTCAGCTCTAACACTGAGGGTGTTACAATGGTACCCCTAGTAACTGGAGTAACTGGAAGAAATAGCTTAGCAAGGCTTATGTCGTCGCACTCCGAGGGAATCATATTCTGTCATTCCTTGTACAAATAAACTAGGATAAAGATAAGGATACCAAGGCACAAGGTCTCTAGCCATTTTGACATTTAAGGCATCCCCATTTCGAAACAGTTGGAGGAAAACTATATTATTTTTGGCCTAGGCATTCTCGGCTCTACAAATTTATACTTATAATCTCTAGCCATTTTGACATTTAAGGCATCCCCATTTCGAAACAGTTGGAGGAAAACTATATTATTTTTGGCCTAGGCATTCTCGGCTCTACAAATTTATACTTATAATAAATGATTAGTTTGTCTGTCGATATCGATCACTCTCTGTCTATCTGTCTAAGCGCGATAAACTCAAAAACTACTAAACAGATTTTCATACGGTTTTCACTAATGTACGGAGCGATTCATTAAGACGGTTTTAGTGTATAATACATTAATGTTTTGTGTAAATTGGCTGAAATATGACATTGATAATTTAAAATTACGGAAATAATCATGCCGATTTGGAGTTCAAACTGGCGTGCGTAGCGTAAACCAAAATATTTTTAATATTATACATATATTACGATTTAAACCTTTTACGCAGTCCCGTATTCTACCCGAGCGAAGCCGGTCGGGAGATTTTTTTTATAGAATAGGAAGGCGGACGAGCATATGGGTCACCTGATGGTAAGTGGTCACCAACGCCCTTAGTCATTGGCATTGTAAGAAATGTCAACCGTCGCTTACATAGCCAATGCGCTACCAACCTTGGGAACTATGATTTTATCTCCCTCGTGTCTGTAATTACGCTGGCTCACTCACCCTTCAAACCGGAACACAACAATATCAAGTACTGCTGTTTTGCGGTAGAATATCTGATGAGTGGGTGGTACCTACCCAGACGAGCTTGCAGAAAGCCCTACCAGCAGTCAAATTAGTAATATTCCATGTCAGTTATAAAATGACTTGTAACAAACACTGAGTTCAACGCAACCGAAGCCGCGAACAAGCTAGTCAAAGATATCCTCCCTTAAATAATATAATTTAATTCACAACGTACAAACATATGGACTATTTCATATGTATATATATCGCAATGGCTTGACACAAATTGGCGATGCAATAACGAAGGGTTCCTAAGTGAGACGGACAGACAACACGCGCGACCGTTGTCTGTACTGTCGCATTGAATAAATCATCAACTCATATTATATATATATTCCACCACCAAACAGCAATACTTTATATTGTTTTGTTTCGGTTTGAATGGTAAGTTTGCTAGTGTAACTACAGGCACAAGGGACGTAACATCTTGGTTTTCATGGTTGGTGGCGCATTGACGATGCAAGATCGTAACAGCCTGTGGATGTCCCACAGCTGGGCTAAGGCCTCCTCTCCGTTTTTGAGGAGAAAGTTGGAGCTTATTTCACCACGCTGCTCCAATGCGGGTTGGTGCATACACATGCGGCAGAATTTCAGTGAAATTAGACACATGCAGGTTTCCTCACGATGTTTTTCTTCATCGTAAAGCACGAGATGAATTATAATCACTAATTAAGCCCATGAAAATTCAGTGGTGCTTGTCCGGGTTTGAACCCACGATCATCGGTTAAGATTCAAGCGTTCTTACCGCTGGGCCATCTCGGCTATGTAAGGGATGGTTTGTATTTTTTACAGTGCCAATGTCCATGAGCGATGGTCACTCATGTGATCCATTTGACTGACATATATGTACCTATTATAAAATAAAATAATTCATTTATTTTTGATTTAAACTTGGTCAAAAGAAACGGCAAGAGAGTTAAGTAGTTACCCTTATCCGCCAATAAGGGTAACATACAATCTATTGCAATTTCAGTATTAATAACGACAAATATACCCCTTTGATTAAATTGAGAATTTGGCAACACAAAGGAAAAAAATTGACGAGAACAAAAATAAAGCGTTGGACACACTAGGAGTGGAATTCTCTTCATCACAGTTTGACCTTGAATTGACGGTCGCGATCAATAGTAATCCGTGACATTCGTTGTATCCATATCGAGGAGTCAGTCTCACTCATTATAAATTTACAATAACTTATTTAGTACTTTCAAAAAAACATTGTTATAGCGCGATGTAAAATACATCTAACGCCATCTATTGACGAGAAGATAAATTAAAATGACTTGGCATAATGTGTTTCGATCTTGAACATAAATCCTGCACGAACATTAAAGAAATACTAAATCTAATAGTCAAAATATAAAACGGGTGAAACTGCTAAATGCGGCTGTTTATATAATATTATTATATACGAAATCCTTCGTAACAGGCAAGGTGGATGGCACTAGACCTCGGGGTGGGACGCCATTTGCATGAGAGCAGGCTCATTACAAATCGAGACAAATGGCGAACGCTTTTGTGGTGAATGACATCTTTCACCCAACAATTGTGAAGACATGACGATCGAGACCGCTCTGACAAGAGTGCTACGACGAAGAAGAAAACCTTCACCAAAACGCTCCGCATCTTCTAATATATGTTTAATTTATGTCAGTTTTGGATGGCCTAGTGGGTAGAACGCATGAATCTTAACCGATGATCGAGGGTTCAAACCCGGGCAAGCACCATTGAATTTTCATGTGATTAATTTGTATTTATAATTCATTTCGTGCTTGACGGCGAAGGAAAACATCGTGAGGAAACCTGCATGTGTCTAATTTCATTGAAATTCTTGCACATGTGTATTCTACCAACCCGCATTGGAGCAGCGTGGTGGAATCAGCTCGAAACCTTCTCCTCAAAAAGGGTGAGGAGGCCTTAGCCCAGCAGTGGGACTTTAACTTTTTTATTAGGATATATCGATTTTATAGAACCCAAGCTTTTCCACATGACTGTATACAATAACAATAGTCTTCGCTTGCCCGCTGCATTCATTTAATTGTAACCCACTTGTGTGTTCCACTGTAGCTATATACATACTATACATATATATACATATCTAGTTACGTTTAGCGTATGGAATCGGCTGTATTTGACCATTCATAGCTTTATTATATAATGTTAATTTGGAATTCTAAGTATAATTAATAGTTCCTTATAATGTGAGCAGTTTTATCAATTCTTCCCTATTCCTTGCGAGGTACAACTCGGCTTGACCATGCTACCGTGTATCGTTATTATCCCAACCACATTTATATGGTAAATGTTAAACCGATTGCGTTCTTTCATATTATTGTTAATTATGTATATATATAGTTCCAATCCCAGTTCGGGCCAATAAAAAGTTATTGGGTTTTTCTGTCAGAAAATTCTCAGTAGCAGCCCGGAGTCAGGAAGCTGGCAGTGTGTTCGCTCCCGTGCCTCGGAAAACACGTAAACCCGTTGGTCCTGCGCCTGAACTCTTCCCGGTCGTGTCGGATTGCCGTCCCATCGGATTATGAGAGTTAGGGAATAGAGAGTGCACCTGTGTTTGCGCACACACTTGTGCACTATAATATCTCCTGCGCAGTTGGCTAATCTCTCTTGAGATTGACCGCCGTGGCCGAAATCGGTCTGGAGGACATTATTATATATATGTATATTTAAGTAGCTAGGTACACTGGGAATTGAGCCTTCTGATGTTTTAGTAGTCATCACCGATAATAAACATGTAACATAACATATATAACCTTTGTCCCTGTAGTAACACTGTCCTCAACCTTCCAACTGGAACACAACAATATTAATTACTGTGTGGTGGTACCTTCCCAAATACCACAAAACCTTACCAAGTAAAGTATATAAAACCTTAATTCGATGCATTCGACCTCCAAATCCTTAAATAAATAAAAATAATAAACTCCAAAATCAACACAGCATCCCAGCACGTTACAAAACATCCCGTACGCTGACACTCGTGATAAATCATCCGCTATCAAGCGATCTAACGAGATAAGTGACATGCGATGATCGATTACGAGCTCCTGAACTTGGACAGGCTGGGGTGCGAATTGATGAGCGAAGCTATGGATATGATAAAAGCTGACTGTTGGTCTAGTGGCTAGATATATGTCCGCAGATCCCGTCGATGAAAAGTTATGGGGTTTTTTCTGTCGAATTTTCAGCAGCCCGGAGTGTGGAAGTTGGAAGTGTGTACACTCCCGTGCCTCGGAAAGCACGTAAAACCGTTGGTGTTGCGCCTGAACTGTTTCGAATCGTGTTGGATTGTAAAATAACAAAAAGTACCGGTAACCGGCCCAAATATAAATACTGGCTGAACACGCAAACCTTAAGGAAAGATTTTAAATAATTATTATAATGCCCTATTTTACGAAGATATTACGACGTTAATATGGCGACTGTATGGTTTTAAAAGCTTGTAACCTAATTCCTGTGTTATTTCAACATCTGACTGATATACATATTTAATTTTAAATAAATACATAACACACAGATTCGAGGCGGAACCCGCAACCCCGAAGCGAAAGGCACAGCCAACTGCACCAACAGGCCAGTCTATAGAAACCATACCATAAATTTCTATAGTAAACAATGTGACGAGCGTACGGTCCGACGGAAGAGGCTGATGGCGTTTATTGGAGACCACAGCCTTATTGTGATAATATTATTTGTAGCATCCCAACCTATAAGCTCCTATGCTTGCAATTAGACTCACTTGTAATACGAAACAAAACAAATACACATAAGAAAGTAATTCGGTCTGCCTGTTACGTTTTCATGACTAAACTTTCAATTAATCTTGGTAAAATTTGCTGTGACGCAAACGTGAACCCTAAGGATATAGGTTGCTATTCCCTAACAAGCGGTTGAAGGACGCGGGCAAAAATTACTAAGTATATAAAAATAAAAATACTGCACAAATCATGACCACGTGGAATGATGGCATTAATGCTAGCAGCTTCTCTATTGAATCGCAATCTACTTTCTTATACCTTACGCGACCCCTCAAAACGAGGGCAAAAACTTTTAAAATATTACTTAAAAACTCATATGATATTTTAACAATAGATATCGATACGACATCCTTATAACCACCACCCACCAACTTTGCTATATATAAGCAGTAACAGCTTGTGAATGTCCCACTGCTGGGTCAAGGCCAATTCTCATTTTTTGGCATACACATGTGGCAGAATTTCAGAGAAATTTGACACACACAGGTTTCCTCACGATGTTTTCCTAGGTGCAGGAAGCACGAGGTGAATTATAAACGCAAATAAAGTAAATGAAAATTTAGTGGTGCATTCCCGGGTTCAAACCCGAACCCACGATCATCGGTTAAGATTCACGCGTTCTAACCACTGGCCCATCTGGGCCCAAGTATATAAGCGAAATACCACTCATCACGAGATCTCCTAAACTATCCGCTCGATTGACTTGAAATTTGTCGCAGTTACTTCCCCGATGTAGAAGCTTACTAAAAACAGATTTTACGCAAATCCTATCTAAAATATATAAATATATACAAACCCATGCGATGCTAGTGTTTAATAAATACGAAGCTGTTTCTAACACCGGAATATAAGAGACGTTTTCACACATAATTTATACGTTTAAATGTTTACATAGACAATATGAGCTCATTATACCACAAGTGAAGACGTGGGAACAAAAAAAATACACATAAAGAAACGCATCTCGGTGGTTTGGTGCAAGCTCGTCTACCCACTCATCAGATATTCTACCGCAAAACAGCAGTACTTGGTACTGTTGTGTTCCGGTTTGAAGGGTGTGCCAGTGTAATTACAGTCATGTGGGACATAACATCTTAGTTCACAAGGTTAGTGTATTGGCGGTGTAATTGTTAATATTTCTTAAAGAGGTAGTGCACACAATTAAAAAATTAAATAATGCCTTACTAATATTATAAAAATGAGAGCCGAGGAGGCCCAGTGTGTTCAAACCTGGGCAAGCACCACTGAATTTTCATGTGCTTAATATGTGATTCATCTCGTTCTATACGCTGAAGGAAAACATCGTGAGGAAACCTGCACATGTCCAATTTCACTGAAATTCTGCCACATATGTATTCCACCATCTTGCATTAGAGCAGCGTGGTGAAATAAGCTCCATACCTTCTCAGAAAGGAAGAGGAGGCCTTAGCCCAGCAGTGGGACATTCACAGGCAGTTACTGTGAATATTATAAATGCGATAATTAGTTTGGTATTTATTTGTTTGTTTCACTTAACTACTAAACCGTTCATGAAATTTGTATACAAATTATAAGGGGTACAGTAAAGGACATACATATGTACATGACAACTCATATGTAAAATTGTCTGTTAGGTATTATATAAGAGAAATGTATCCCTTCCCCCTGGAAGGATGTGATCACTCTACGGATTTCATCTTAACTAATATCAAAATTAACTTATGAAATCACTTCTCAAACAAGTCGCGGAAACGTCTATCTAACCGGGATTAGTTTTATCATTAGTGACCTAGCTTTTAGCGACATTTGAATATAAGAAAATATTTGTAGCTAGCAAATGTGTTATCGTAACGTGATTGTGGGTTCAAACCGCGCAAATACAATATTTTTAATATTTCTATAATAATATTATAAATGCGAAAGTAGCTCTGTGTGTCTGTTACATGTTTACAGCTAAACCAGATAGATTTTAATGAAATTTGGTAAATAAACAAGCTGCAACAACTGGGGACCAATTCTACTAACAAACTGTCACTTTATCGCAATCGAATCGAAGCGTGATCGTTGCTGTTTTTCCGTTTTCCTATTCTTCAATTTAACTATCGATGATTGCCATCAAAGTTAACAATTACAAACGATTTTCATACAACGGTATATGTTTAACATAATATCGGTTCGGTTCCGATTTGAATAAATACAGATGATTCAAAGTTGGATCGGAATTGAGTCGAAAACGTATCGTAATCATTATAAATAAGTAGAATTCGGCCCCTGTACTTCTACTAAGACACGAGCGAAGCCGCGGGGAAAACTATTACTTCTTCTCGGTCGTCTACTTCATTGCTGACGGTCGTGTCCACTCTGATCTAGGGTCTGGGTTGAGAGGTGGAGACCAGTGAGGTTGGTAACTTGGTCCGACCATCGGCCGGCCACTTGGTCGTTTCTCTACTTTGCCAAGCACCATCAGCTTGTCAAGGCAGGCTGCCTTCGCGCTATATAACCAAAATAACGGAGGACACGCTGGTAGCAAAATACTATTACAATATACACCAATATCTCTTTTATTTGTATTTCTTCTAAGTGTTATTCTTTCTCTTTATTTTCTTATTCTTCTTGTGTGGTTCTATTTTGTTTAAATTTCTTTTGTGATTTAATATAAGAAGTATAATAATTTTAAATTATTTTATTATCATTTTTATTATGTATTGTTTTAACGTGGTTAATTTCAAAAGGGATTAGTCGATTACAGGACATATTATAGTGCACAAGTGTGTGCAAACGCAGATGCACTCTTTTGCGTCACTCATAATCCGACACGACTCGAAAGAGTTCAGCAGGAACAACAGCTTTACGTGCGCACCGAGGCGCGGGAGTGTACACAACTACACACTCTCGACTTCAAGACTCCGGGCTTTTATTTGCCCGATCTGGATTTGTTCCTTCAAAAGAGGCATCTTGCGGACCAGCAAGGCGGGGACGGCTAGTACAGAACTTCCCGCCTTTACTGGCCGTCGTCGCGTTTGGACTCCACGACAACTTACCATCAGCTAGAGTAGTCATTTGCCTCCCCGGCAAATAGAAAAAAACACAGGATCTAGGAAGCAGCAACATATCTAGCCCCTAGACCAACGAGGCAGTTATTTTATTGCACAAAATCCTACCGCCAATTAAATTATTTAAACAATAATTTAAAAACGTCACTTCAATCCCACAGACTGCACCAACCAAAATTGCATTTAACACACGAAATGGCTCCATATGAAGTACTTAAGAATGCATCCTAATTAAACAATCAAATTTCAACTCTATTCAATTAAAATAGAGTCTAGAATCTTTCGAATCGAAATTCTTAATCCTATTAAATATATTTTCAAAGGAATTTGTGTTGTATACCTCGAAATACAGGGGTGACAATAGCTTGTATGGTAAGTGTTTGATGGTGGGTCAAATCTATGGCTAACGAATGCTTTTCATCTGATCTATGCAGGACAGAGGCTGTCAATCTTTGTTTTTTTTTTTTTAAATAAATCGTATTTCTTGTATTAAATAAAATAAGAAATATTAATAGCTTTCAATATTACATTAGTATAAGGTTAAATGTTAAGAGAAAAAAAGATGTAAAAAAAAACAAATTAAATAATAAAGAAAAGAGACAGCAAGAGAGAGAGAGAGAAGATTAAATACATAACACTACTATATATAACGTTAATGCTGTTATAATGTTAATGTAGATTATGTATACATAATATAAATTAAATTACAAACTAGCTACCAACCCCGGCTTCGCACAGTTAAAATAAACGGCTTACATATAACTTTCTTGGTTTACTTGGTTTGTACGTCAGTAAAGCTCCCAATTGGCTTAATTTTTTCCGAACATCTTCAAAAATCGTAATATTTCAGTCAATTTACACCAAACCTTAATAAATTATACACCAAAACCTTCCTTACGAATCACTCCGTCCACTAGTGAAAATCGTATGAAAATCCATTTGGTACTTTATGAGTTTATCGTGTTCACACAGACAGACTCGGCGGGGGCACTTTGTTTTATATGTAGTAACCGTAGCAGCCTGTGAATGTCCCACTGTTGGGCTAAAGGCCTCCTCTCCTCTTTTTGAGGAGAAGGTTTGGAGCTTATTTCACCACGCTGCTCCAATGCGGGTTGGTGGAATACACATGTGTCTGAATTTCAGTGACACATGCAGGTTTCCTCACGATGTTTTCCTTCACCGTCAAGCACGTGATGAATTATAATCACAAATTTTGTAAATATTTTTGTAAATATTTTTGTAAGTCAGTTAATTTTTTATTTATTTTTTTCGACGACATAAATTAACTTAAACTCTGTGTTACTTTTGTCATTTCTTTTTTATCTTCTTATTTTTACTCATGTGGTGTGATCCAAATATAGACTTTATTTATCTAAATTAAGCACATGAAAATTCAGTGGTGCTTACCCGGGTTTGAACCCACGATCATCGGTTAAGATTCACGGGTTCTTACCACTGAGCCATCTCGGCTTATTTTTTTTCTAATTGTTCTGTAATTTTCTCTGTAAGTGATTTTAATGTAAATCTTTTGACAAAATAAATGTCTTTAACCGTAATATTAATAGTTTGACAGCCACTGTTGTAACCCGAGCCACTTGATACCATCAACGGTACCATTCAAAGCTCATTTTTTTATAACGGTCATTACACGTCGCTGTTTATTGGATATATCGTAAAGACAAACATACAAACAGGCTACCGGCAAGTTCTTTATTGATATCAGAAATTCTAGCGCCAAACAGCAATTATTTTTTGTTGCGGTTTGAATGGTGAGTGAGCCAGTGTATTTAGAGGCAAAATGGAGTGTATCTAATTGGCATTGTAAGTAATATTTATTAATATTAAAAATGCGAAACTAACTCTGTCTGGCGATTTAAGTAATATAGGTAGGCGGGCAGATGTGCCATCGAATGGCAAGTGGTCACCACCGCCTATAGACTCGTATTCGATTAAGGAGTTTAATCGTGAAAGCGTAATCGTAATCCGTAACAACCTGTGAATGTCCCACTGCTAGACTAAGGCCTCTTCTCCCTTTCGAGGAGAAGGTTTTGGAGCTTATTTCACCGCGCTGCTCCAATGCGGGTTGGTGGAATACACACGTGGCTGAATTTCAGTGAAATTAGATACATGCAGGTTTCCTCACGATGTTTTCCTTCACCGTAAAGCACGAGATGAATTATTAATCACAAATTAAGCACATGAAAATGCAGTGGTGCTTGCCCGGGTTTGAACCCACGATCATCGGTTAAGATTCACGCGCTCTTACCGCTGGGCCATCTCGGCGTTGATAGTAACTTAAAACTAGGCAATTATTTTGAAATCACAGGCAGACATTTCAATTTTATGTTTTTGTATAGATATCCCTACAATAGAGAACAACGAAGAAACGTACGTGAAGTTTAAGTTGCTATAACTTTTGGTAGACTGAACCGATTTTGATGAAATAAAGACTAAACGATACCTTGGAATACTCCTTATCATATTTGTATGATTTTCCGTTTTGAAGATTACCCTCAGACAAACAGACGGACAAAAATAAAACTGTTTTGGTTTCTAGCCATAATAACTTAAATTGAATATATATTGATATCACAGACAGACACTTCACTTTTATATACTTGTATATATGCATACATATATATATTGCACAAAAACGTCATATGTACTTTAAACAATCGGAAAGCAGGAGAGTATATGAGTTATTTTTTAAGTAAACAAAAGTATTTAAAAAACAAAACTTGCTAAGTTACAAGTATCTAATACGCAATTAGTTCAACAATGTTAACAACAAGCGAGGTCGATGAACTTAACAACCAAAAACTAAATCATTTGTGACTCAGCAACCCCTCAATGTTCCTAAACAGGCCGCATAACCGGAACCGCGGACACACATAATGACGTGCCGTCGAATATATCGATAAAAACGTCAACGATGTCACATCACTAGTGTTAAGTGATTTAACGCATTCCTTCGTTCCTTTGTTACGTACCGTTGGAAAAAAAATGTTACAAAAAAATTATTGTATTTTATGAGCCCAGGAAAAAACTTTAAAATATAACATTTATTTTTATTATCTTCAATGTACTGAATTTAGACTTGATGGGCTTCTATCCTCACATATTCTACAGCCAAACAGCAATACTTAGGAAGGTTGAGCGAGCTCTAAGGCAGGCAGGCAAAGACCTCCAGGCAAGGACATAACATCTTAGTCGTGGGTAACGTTTAATATTTCTGTCCCAATTGCGGTCCGCCTACCTATTAAATAAAAAAATAAGTCAGTCTGACGGGCCGGTTGGCATGGTTGGTAGATACTTGCATTTTACGCCGAAGGTTGTGGGTTTGATTCAAACCCGGGACAGACATTTGTTTATAAACATGTCTGTTTGTCCTGAGTCTGGGTGTAATTATCTATATAAGTATGTATTTACAAAAGAAAAGTAGTATATGTAGTATATCAGTTGTCTGGTTTCCATAGTACGAGCTCGGCTTAGTTTGGGATCAGAAGGCCGTGTGTCAATAATGTCCCAGGTTATTTATTTATTTATTTATCTTTACTGAAGTAGAGATTTCGAATAAGCTGGAAATAACTTAAATACCTAAATAATGTAATTCCTATGTTAAACCACTAAATTTTTGTATTTATTTTGTTTATATTCGTATTTTTTACGGACATTTCTTTTATTTACCGTAACAGCCTGTGAATGTCCCACTGCTGGGCTAAAGGCCTCCTCTCCTCTTTTTGAGGAGAAGGTTTGGAGCTTATTCCACCACGCTGCTCCAATGCGGGTTGGTAGAATTCACATGTGGCAGAACTTCAGTGAAATTAGACACATGCAGGTTTCCTCACGATGTTTTCCTTCACCGTAAAGCACGAGATGAATTATAATCACAAATTAAGCACATGAAAATTCAGTGGTGCTTGCCCGGGTTTGAACCCACGATCATCGGTTAAGATTCACGCGTTCTTACCACAGGGCCATCTCGGCTTTTTATTCATCTATCTATAAATATATAAGATGAATTATCAGCGTCAGTAGTGCAATGGTTTGCCTTGCGATGTAAAAGTCGCAGGTTCGATATTGGCTGATGTTCTCCTATAGGAGGAATTATTACTCAATTGGAGGGCTTAATAAGAATTTTAGTAATTCCTTTTTTTATATACATAATTAAAAATAAGAAGCAAAATGCATAATTCATTCCAAGCTCAGTTTTCAATTGCAATAAAATAAGGACAAAAGCTCTTAAACTACGCTTTAGTTTGGAAGCTCTACGAAAGCTCCGCTATTTATCTTGTCAAGTGTCAAAGCCTTAAGCTTACGTTTATTTGTAACTAACTTAACCGAGGGATTTTATGTTACAATAGCAGTTGATAATGTTATCGACCTTTAGAGCTATGTAAGAACAAACTCGAGACTCACACAGAAAACTGTCGTGAAATGTCAGAGTGATATGCGATATTGACCGTAATAATTATAACATTACAAGAATACACGCGTCAAAATAGTATATCACCATAAGTTGCTTGTGACCATTTAACGGGTGAGTTGCGTGAGTTTTTATAGAACAGAACTACTGGTTGAAGGTGCTTTCGATGGTTGCTGATCAATAGTATTTTGAATGAACTGTTGACATGGTTTATACCACATTCCGAAATCGTCCTGTTTTTAATGGTTATTTGTCAAAGAGGAACCAATAATACACGAGATATTATTTATTTATTGGTACAAAGCCGGGCAATCACCAAAATAATATTAATAAGAAGCCACTTTAGTGCACGCAAACACAGGACAATCACAGCTAACAGATAAAATAATAAATGTTACTAAAGAGCGATCTTTTCCAGGAAACCTTAGGGCAGAAGCAAAGCCTGTTGAAATTATAGATGTAGTTTTCTTACAAGACAATCTGCCATGAGTAGTGTACCAATCCACGTTGGAGCAGCGTCGTGGAGTGAACTCTCTTAAATGGAGAAGACCTTATTTATTATATCGTACACAAATGCATGGAAGTACAGTCGACAAAATAATGACAAAAAGTGTTACTTAATTACAGGTGAAAACTGTATGAACAGATAGGCAACAGACACATCGCACAAAAACAAATCCAAACATAAGACCAATCAAAATTTTAAATTGCGAATAACAATATATACAATAAAAACTTTGGTTCGATTCGGAAGCTTTAACGCCTGCATTTAACGCCTGTTCAAGTGTAAGCGTTTTGTGGGCGGAGAAATACAAATAAGTGCAGTTTTTGACAGTCCATATAAAGTAAGTTTATCCATAAAAATCTATCCAGCATCTTCGGTCAGCAAGCGATATTATAAAAAAAAAACAAAATACTTTATTCAACATTGAAGTATTACACTGACATATTGATAGTCAAACTAGAAACTATCACCGGATCGGAAAAGAAACACCCGTGAAGAACCGGCGAACTCTTTCGCCGGTTTTTTTTTTATTATTTAATAATATAAATTAATCTATTTTTATAATAAGGTAATTTTGTCAGCCAAGCCGTAGTGTAGCCAAGGAGGTAATTTTAAATTTTAATCGATATATGAACAATTATTTTATCGACTATCCGCCATCACTTCACAACGTAATAGAAAGCAGCGGCGCGTGCGCAAGACAACTCGTAGCTGGCGATTGAGGGTTTAAGTTCTACCCGTTTTGGTTCTGTAAATAAAACGCGTTTGTATTTTTGTATTTGTTCAATATATATTTAGTACTAGTTTACGCCCGCAGCGCCGCCCACCTCTTAGGGGGGGGGCAGGAATTAGTTAAAAAGTCTTGGTATGTCCTTCTTTGGGTTTCAAACTTGCTTCATACCAAACTACATCAAAATTGATACAGCGGTTTAGACATGAAAGCGTAACAGACAGAGATATTCGTATTTATAAAATTATTATAGATATTTCGGTAATGATAAGGTCGCAGGTTCAATTAGACATTTTCCCAATCATGGGACATTGACAGGTTATTACTACGAATTTATGTTATTATATAGTATTAGTATATATTTACTGACCGCCTCGTTTGTCTTGGCTTGATGTAAGGCCGCAGGTCTCAGGTCGGGCCAGTAAAAAGTTATTCGGTTTTTCTGTCAGAAAATTCTCAGGAGCAGCCCGGAGTCTGGAAGTTGGAAGTGTGTACACTCCCGTGCCTCCGAAAGCACGTAAAGCCGTTGCTCCTGCGCCTGAACTCTTTCCGGTCGTGTCGGATGGCCGTCCCATCGGATTATGAGAGTTAGGGAACAGAGAGTGCACCTGTGTTTGCGCACACACTCGTGCACTGTAATATCTCCTGCGCAGTTGGCTAATCTCCCTTGAGATTGGCCGACGGCCCGAAATCGGTCTAGAGGACATTATTATTATATGTTTACTACTATATACCTTATATTTCCACCCATCCCCTTACACGCAGGCAAAGCCGCGGTCGAAAACTAATAACATTAATAAATATAAAAAATAGATTTTCATAGTTCTTGCTGATAATTCTTAGTAGAATTAATTCCAAACCGGTTGTAAATGGCCATTCAATATAACACCATAAAATGGCTATTCAATTGTATTTATTTTGATTTTAATTTTGGCATAATAGTTCAAGGTCTTAGCCTAAGCTTGTTTATTTTTTTCCATAGAGTTCAACATTGAAAACGATTGCTATCGTGGTCGACGTCAAGCCAACCAGTCGCATTACTAAGAACATAACGAAGGGTATTTACAAAGAAACAAAGGCGAGATGTTATCTTTAAATATTGGACAAATAATTATATCCATAAGCGCAAAAAATGTTTGACAAAAAGGGGTCAGTTTGTCTGTCCCTTTCGTTTGACTTGCGCTAGAAAGGGACAGCGATAGGGTCAGTAATAAAATCTCCGGTGAGAGATTTTATCAAAATCTTTCACCCATGTTTGAACTTTTTTAGTAGATGTTAAAGAAAAACTAATAATTAAATATAGAAAGAAAAAAACGTCTTTAAGATGAGTATGGTTTGTGGTTTCTAACATGATACATAGCCGTGACGGCTCAGTGGTTAGAAGACGAGAATTTTAACCGATGATTCAGAGTTCAACACGATAAAGCACGACTTAATTTTCATGTGCTTACGTACGTACATATATTTCAAATAGTTTTTAGCCTTTTCGTAACTCTGTCTGTGTGTTACGCATTCGCGGCTAGAACAGAAATTTAGTGCTTTAATTTTAATACTTACTGCTACCCCTAAAACGCGGGCGAAGCCGCGTTAGATAACATAAAAAATACTTCCATACTATTAATATAGTTCACTCAGTTTTAAAGTAGTAAGTATGTAAAATCAAATACCACTGGCGCACCCCACGAATGCTACCCCTAATAAACGAAGGGTGTGCGAAATTAAATCTTATCCCGTCAAAAATATGGTCGAAATTGCATAAAAACTTCGTAACAACTTGGAGTGTTCACACGTGTTGATTCCGATAAAATGACCGTGTGTTGGAATATACAGTAACTTATGTATTAAAAGCCTTATACATACAAGTGTTTGCCCGCGGTTTCACTCGCATTTGATGGTATTTAAAAAAAAAGGTAGGCATAGGGACTGCTGATGGAAGGAAAAACTTGAAACTGTGACATTTATTTTTCCAATTTCCACATCTATTGGCACTCCAAGTAATAATTCTATCCCTTTTTATTACATAACTTTTTATTCATCAAAACACACAGTCGCAAACTCGGTACAAAATATTAATACAGCTAAATTTAAATAAATAATAGTTAATACTTATATAATTTGTATATATTGTTAGTATTTATATAAATTTAAATCATTATTATATTCATTAATATCCACAATACTTAAATTACTTTACTATTTCTACTTTCAACGATTTCATTATATTAACATTAGCATGTCGGTGACGCGACGCCACGAGTCTAGCCCCTAAAAGCCGCGCAACGCGTTTAAAGAAGTTTTTACTTCAAAATCTAGGCTATGTCCTCAGAGTTCATAATAATATTAAAAATGCGAAAGTAGCTGTGTCTGACTGTCACGCTTTCAAAGCTAAACCATTGAACCGATTTTGATAAAATTTGTGATGTAACAGTAACAGCCTGTGAATGTCACACTGCTGGGCTAAGGCCTCCTCTTCCTTTTTGAGGTTTGGAGCTTATTCCACCACGCTGCTCCAATGGAGGTCGGTGGAATACACATGTGGCATAATTTCAGTGAAATTAGAGACATGCAGGTTTCCTCACGATGTTTTCCTTCATTGTCAAGCACGAGATGAATTATAAAACAAATTAAGCATATGACAATTCAGTGGTGCTTGCCCGGGTTTGAACCCACGATTATCGGTTAAGATTCACGCGTTCTAACCACTAGGCCATCTCGGCTTACATATATAAATATATATTAGTCTGTTATTCTCAATTTTTTTCTCAGAAACATAACCCCTAACGCACAATGCGAAGTTACTTCAAGTATTCAATTAATTGGTATCAAAGTGTTTTAAAAGATCAATTCAGTTAAGAGTTTTTGAGTTTTGAGTTTTAAAGCGACGAAGAACGGAGGCACGCGTTTCAAATTAAACACGACAAATCTTAACAAGGGATGCTTTTCACCCCTTTGTTGGAATATTTGATCTAGGGGTCGGAATGACCCCTATACAGCTAGCAGGTGACGTTGCTTGATTTTAGATTTTGAATATTTTATAACCCATACCTTGCATATATTTATATTTTTTGTTATTTTTAATGTATTGCAAAATGGCTACCGTCCGCCATATTTATTTTTTAACGACGTCACGTAGCATATTACTATCAAATTTCTTACATTACAATGTCATATTTTAATTGGATTGCTCAAAAATGGCGTTTTTAATTTCAATGAAATTGTTATCGGAACTTTAGAAGTGAAATTAAAGTGTACATAAGTAGTTAAGTGGAATAACGTTGTATTATAAACAGGGATATATTAATCGAGAACTGTTCGTAGTGTATAATACAGCAGAGCTGTTAGCGAATCGCGTGGAATATGTAAATCTAATGTTTAATAATATAATAATAATAATATCCTGGGACATTATTCACACGCAGCCATCTAATCCCAAGCTAAGCAGAGTACTATGGAGACCAGACAACTGAAATACTACACATACTACAAAAGTAATACATTATAATTACAGCCAGATTCAGGACAAAGAGACAATATCTGCATCCACACAATATCTGTCCTGGGTGGCAATCGAACCCACAACCTTCGGCGTGAAAGGCAATCTACCAACCAAGCAAACCGGCCCGTCAAATTTGTTGTTTGTTTATCTTTAATACTCTCATTGGAAAAGGCTTTGGAATTTAGTTATTATCATTATGTCACGTTGAAATATCCATTTTCAATTTTAAGTCTCAAATTTTCGACAAAAAATGATTAATCCCAAAGTCGATGGAGCGAAAACATAAAAAATATGAATAGGCACTTCTAATATTCTAAAATTTTTGACGTCGTCATGAGAGTAACATGGGTGTCGGGTGGTTACATTATTAGGGTACCGTTGTGAGATTCAAAAAAGCCGAGATGGCCTAGTGGTTAGAACGCGTGAATCTGAACCGATGATCGTGGGTTCAAACCCGGGCAAGCACCATTGAATTTTCACGTGCTTAATTTGTAATTATAACTCATCTCGTGCTTGATGGTGAAGTAAACCTGCATGTGCTAATTTCATCGAAATTCTGCCACATGTGTATTCCACCGACCCGCATTAGAGCAACGCGGTGGAATAAGCTCCAAACCTTCTCCTCAAAAAGGGAGAGGAGGCCTTAGCCCAGCAGTGGGACATTAACACTCTGTTACTGTACTGTTGTGAGATTCAAAAATGGCTATTTATATGCGATTTACCAAAACCACCATATATATATATATTTAATATATAAGCTAGTGCTTGACTGTTATCACACCTGATGGAAAGTGATGATACAGTCTAAGATGGAGCGCGCTTGCCAATATATATTTTAGACAACCGCTGCTTAATAATTTATACATCCTAACTAATATTATAAACGCGAATGTGAGTTTGTTTGTTTGTTACGCTTTCACGCCTAAACCACTGAACCGATTTTAAAAATTCTTTCAGCAATGGAAAGCTATATTATCAGCGAGTAACATAGACTATTTGTTGTCCCCCTATTCCCACGGGAACGGGAACTACGCAAGCGAAACGGCGGGCAAAACGATAGTAATATGTATAATTCAAATATACATTATTAACATTAAAATTGGCACATTTTAAAAGATTAAAACAAACTGAATTCGCTAAGGACACGGATTTTTTTAAATTGGTTGCTCACCAATCCCAAAAAAGCTGCACCACTCCATTAATAAGTGGTACCACGTTCAGTCTAATCTCGGATCAGCCTCACGTAACATATTGAAACATTTCTCAGCATCCGAGTGTTTAGAACTCGTGTATTAATTACATTAACACTATTAGCACCGGTCAGCTACTTGACGAGTAACTTGCTTCGTTTTGGCAACTTAACTTTGTGTTAAGTGATAAACGGTTAAACTCGAAACCTCGTTAGAGACGGACAATTTGATCTGACTTGTATATATATGTATTATTAAAATGCGTAATTATTTATTTTAATCTTTATTGTATATAGACACAGTGTTGAGCTCTGATCGATTTGCTTAGTGGTACGGGTCTGGGTACTTACTACTCCCTGATCACTAATTCTACCGCCAAGCAATAACACTATAGTTTATAGTACTATAGTATTGCTGAGTGAGTGAGCCAGTATAACTACAGGCACAAGGGACATATCATCATAGTTCCCAAGGTGGCACATTGGCCATGTAAGAGCTGGTAAATGGTCAACTGCACAAAATATATAGCGCTTTATCGCCCAAGTGTGTGCGCAAACATTGTTGTACTCTCTCTTACCTCACTCTCATAGCCTGATACAATCGGCACGGTTCGAAAGACTTCAGGTGCAAGGCTTTACGTTCGGACCGAGGCACGGGAGTATGCACACCTCCAATTTGTAATTACTTAATTTTTCAACAGAAAAACACAACATTTGACAGGCCGGTTGACGTGGTTGCTAGATACTTGCCTTTCACGCCGAAGGTTGTGGGTTCGATTCTCACCCAGGACAGACATTTGTGTGGATAAATATGTCTGTTTGTCCTGAGTCTGGGTGTAATTATCTATATAAGTATGTATTTACAAAAGAATAGTATATGTAGTATATCAGTTGTCTGGTTTCTATAGTACAAGCTCTGCTTAATTTGGGATCAAATGGCCGTGTGTGAGTAATGTCCCAGGATATTATTATTATCATTATGATATTAACATTTCTCAGCTTTTGGCTACGGCGATTGGCGGGCGATAACCAAGTAAATGCAGCATGCGGTATGTTAGGTAGAGAACTGTCATTTTCGTCTATTTGCATAAATTTTCTCACGATTCTACAAGTATTCAACATAGCTGCTTTTTGTTTTTTTTTATAGAATAGGAAGGCGGACGAGCATATGGACCACCTGATGGTAAGTGGTCACCAACGCTCTTAGACATTGGCATTGTAAGAAATGTCAACCATCGCTTACATACCCAATGCGCCACCAACCTTGGGAACTAAGATTTTATGTCCCTTGTGCCTGTAATTACACTGGCTCACTCACCCTTCAAACCGGAACACAACAATATCAAGTATTGCTGTTTTGCGGTAGAATATCTGATGAGTGGGTGGTACCTACCCAGACGAGCTTGCACAAAGCCCTACCACCAGTAATTGTATTGTATTGGTATGTAGGTAGATTTTTTCACATTCAATAATTTCAGGCTGTGATCAAGTTGATTAGGAATAACGCCGGTGTTTCCGTTGTTTCCAGATTCGTGAGATTTCTTCTCCAAGTTCTGTGTATTTATTTATTTTATTATTATATATTTATCTGCTTTATACCAACGAGGCAATCCACCTACCCATCATAAATATCTCCTTTGAATAAACATAATAAATTCTATATCGTTAGTTACAACGATTATATATTTGCTCTAAATCGCCACAGACCATATGTCTCTCAGCGTTGTTATAAATAAAATGAGCTCAGTTTATCTTGGCTATCAAATGTTTATATATAGGGAATTAAGACGGAAAATATGTCGCATACCTTCCGTTAAAAGCTTTAGAAACTATTTTGATTTTATCTTTGAAGTATTTTTAACATCAGGATAGACGACGTTTTTCATTTATTTTAAAACTAGTTTTCGTTAGCAGGTTCACACGTATTAGGAGGTAATATAAAAAAGTAACAAATGTCCTTCCTTGGGGTTCAAGCTTGCTTCATACCAAATTTTATCAAAATCGGTTCAGTGACTTAGCCGCGAAAGCGTGACATACAGACAGAGTTATCTTTGCATGTATATAAGTTTTCTTTGCATGTATAGAGAGACTAAGTTATTTTTAATAATTGATCATACATTTTATAGGAAAACGTCGTGAGGAAACCTACATGTGTATCCAAGCTTTATTGGAGCAGCGTGGTGGAATATTTTCTTTTCAAAAAGAAGCTTGAGACCAGCAGGGGAACATGAACACACTTATTTTTTGTTACTACATTTTAATACAACTGGAAAAACATAATTATCTTTATTAATAAAATCATTTGTCCTGTCCGATTGAATAACAGCGCGCAGCTAAAACTGACTCTATAAAGATGAAATTTAGAACATAAGAATATAGGAGGAAATGAGAGGTATAAATTGATATATATTACTTTTTACTTTTAGGGTTACCTATTACTTACTTTTAGGATTTAATAAAGTTTACATTATTATTATTTTTTTGTTTTATCCTTATTTATAGTTTCGTTATATATCCATTTATCTTTAAATAATAGAATAAGAATAATCGCACTAATATCATGAATACAAAAGGTTTTGTCTGTTACAAAAGGTTTACCTTAACTTAAATATGACAGACATCAGCCTTTTTATCCCTTTTAACTGGATTTTCGACGATATCGCGGGCCAAACGCTAGTCTATATAAAATTTTAAAGTAATCTTTGACGAGTGAAGTTTTAAAACATATACTTATGTATACAATTAGTTCTCTTTCGTAACTAATTTCGTGGTGTGACGACATTTCCGTGTCACCGTAAAATTTAACAGACGCACCTGACGAAACAACTCCAAAAACACTTTTTCCGTGATGTTCAGTTCATGTTTAACCTTCACGACATACATACAACAAATGCTCACGACTTTTCGTGAAATCGTTGTTGTCAGGCCGGAGCTGGTGTTGATTATTCAAACAATACTGTCTTCTTCTTGCAAATCTCAAATTAGTGATGACTGACATATTTTTAATAAGTTGCGAATGAATGACATCAAACAATACAGTAACAGCCCGTTAATGTCCCACTGCTGGGCTAAGGCCTCCTATCCCTTTTGAGGAGAAGGTTTGGAGCTTATTCCACCACGCTGCTCCAATGCGGGTTGGTAGAATACACATGTGGCAGAATTTCAATGAAATTAGACACATGCAGGTTTCCTCACGATGTTTTCCTTCACCGTAAAGCACGAGATGAATTATAAACCCAAATTAAGCACATGAAAATACAGTGGTGCTTGCCCGGGTTTGAACCCACGATCATCGGTTAAGATTCACGCGTTCTAACCACTGGGCCATCTCGGCTTAAAACTTATCGACTTCAAACAATACAAAAACTAAAATTGTTTTAAAGGAAAACTAAGCATTAGTTAAGTAGCGCATATAAGTATAATTTAATAGATTATTTATAATATGGTAGTGCAATAAATTCTTAAACAATGAAATAATTGAAATTTTAAAACATCATATTTATAAATGTAAATTTTCTAAACTTTTTTCATGACATTAATACATTTATACATTTTCTATAAATGAAAATAAGCTAGTCTGATATTGTACGTAATTTATTATACCATAGACATTATATATGACATTTGCATACCATGTCATGGTTGTTGTGGTAGGATTTTAACTATTGTTCATGAAGAGAACCTCCGGGCAATGAAAAGGGGGAGTTCATTGCTCAAAGTATAGGGTCCCCCAGGTCGAGAAATATGTGAGCATAACCGGCACATCCCAATAGAGCTATTTAACATCGAAGGGTTCGACAAAAAGAACAGCTACAGGTGGAGGCGCGGAAGAATGCGCAAGCGTACCCGCAACTTCACCAAGTGTGGATCGCTGGAACCGTGGTGGTTTTAGTCGGTAAGAGTCAGACATAACCCTCCTTGTATCATCAGATATGGAGGGTATCCATGAGGATTTCCCCACGAAAAATTAACTATTGTAACATCAAAAATCAACCTACAACTTCGCAAATAAATAATTTGAATTTGACAGATAGAGAAATCACAGGTCAAGGCTAGTAAGTCCGCTGATAGCTAAAATATTGGACCGGCTGGATATAGCAGTTCTTCTCTGAATCATACAAGCCCCTTAAAAAGAGTGGTTATTTAAAGTCAATCAAGGGAGTCATACTTTTGTGTTTTTACACAAGGGACATAACATCTTAGTTCCCAATATTGGTGGAGTATCAGCGATGCATGAAGTTGTATAATATTTCTTACAGCGCCAATGTCTATAGGCGGCAGTGACCACTGACAATTAGAGAGTGTATATATCATTTGTATGATGATAGTTCAAATCCAAAGTTGGGCCAATTGCACACACTTGTGCACTATAATATCTCTCTTGAGACTTGACGCCGTGGCCGAAATCGGTCAGTAGGACATCATCAAGTGGTGGAATCGATCTTTAAACCTTCTCCTCAAAAATAGAGGTAGTCTGTCCACTGGGACATTTACTTTATCAGCTTTATGGGTTCACCTTGTTAAAAATAAAGTTAATTCGAATTTCGAATCAATACATTCCTTGCGTTGTCAACTTCATTTCTTAGTTCTTAAATCCTTGATTGTTGCACTAGTTCACTCATCATTCACAAGAATACAAATCATTAAAAGTATATCTAGTGAGTGGGTGGTACCACAACCTACCACAAGTTTATTACAACTCCAAAAAAACAACTTTCGATGTGTAATTCAAAACGTTATTGTTGAAAACATCTCATATTACTATAGACCACATTTAACCACAGACCCTTAAAATGTATTTATATATATTGATAAAATATTGCTTTATTATAAAAGAGACACCTTTGTTGGTGGACAGAAAGGTAAGGTCCTCCAATTGATGTTCTCCTGACCGATTACGGCTACGGTGGCAAGTCTCAAAAGAGATTAGCCAACTGCGCAGGTCATATGATAGTGAAACACAGGTGCACTCTGTATTCCCTCACTCTAATAACCTGATGGGATGGGGCAATCCGACACGACCGGAAAGAGTTTCCCCCTTCCTTCTTAAGTCCACGCGAGCTGGTTCTCGATGTCACCGCCTAACTGTGACATCAATTCCATCGCGAACAAAGAAATTTGGCAACTCCTTTCTTTGTCGCACTTCCAAAAAATGGAATTCCTTACCAGCTCACGTATTCCCCTCCTCTTACAACCCGGGTTCCTTCAAACGAGGCGTGAAGAGGCATCTTGCGGGCCGGCAAGGCGAAGGCGGCTAGTGCAGAACGTTTTTCCCGTCTGTACTGGCCGTCGTCGCGTTTGGACTCTACTACCACTTACCATCAGGTGGAGTAGAGTCATTTGCCCTCCCGGCGATATAAAAAAAAAAAAAAAAAAAAAAAAGTTCAGACGCAGGGTTTACGTGATTTCTGAAGCACGTCAAGCCGATCTTCCACACTCCAGGCTCCTACTTAGAATCTTAGACAGAAAAACCTAATAATTTCTTATCAGCTCGACCTGGGGATTGAACTTCACTTCGGGATTAACAGTCTTAGATTTAGCAACTAGACCAACGAGTTCACAAACTGAATTGCAGGCATATCGCGGGATTTGCTAGTTTAGTAGATAATTGGAAGATACAAACACACACATAATGTCTTTGTATATTTTTGAAACGAACCGTGTGACGCGGAGTAAGATTACATTAAGCGGCGCAAGCGCAGCTCTCGCATTAATCGCTCGATGCGAAGCTATGAATAATTAGAAACACCATTCTCCTTAATAAACAAGACGCTACGCCCACACCGTTTGTCTGTTTAATGCTTATGTCGTGACAAATATATATACGAACTAAATATTATATCATTCAACAGTTTAAATGTATGTTTTCGTTTATATGAACAGTTTCATCTTTTAATTTTTTTTTAACAATAATCGTGTCTTATGTTGTTTTTGTGACGAAAATCTTAACGTAAATATTGGCTATTTGAATTATACATACTAATACTATACTGGTGTTTGAGCACTGTTTGTGCTAGCTCGTCTGGGTAGGTACCACCCACTCATCAGATATTCTACCGCAAAACAGCAGTACTTGTTATTGTTGTGTTCCAGTTTGATGGGTGAGTGAGTCAGTGTAATTACAGGCTGTAGTGTAATTACAGGCTGTAGTGATGTAAGCGATAGTTAATATTTCTTACTATGCCAATGTCTATGAGCGTTGGTGACCACTTAACATCAGGTGGCCTATATGCTCGTTCGCCTTCCTATTCTATAAAAAAAAAACATAAAATATCATATATTAAGTATCAGTGATAGCATGAAATTATAAATGATTGTTTTGGTAACTTGCAAATACTCACTTTAAAAGAGGCAGTTATTTTGAAATCACAGACAGACACTACAATTTTATTTATATATATATAAATAAATATGTTTAATATTGATACGGTCACAACAAAAGTTGGTAAGTAATTAAGAATCAATTTATGACAAAGCTCAGACAGTCAGACGCGAACCCACCACCAAGTTAACTACATAGAATATAATTATATTTATTACATGAAAATTATCTATTTTTATATAAAAATTGTCTCTTCTCCTCAAAAAGAGGAGAGGAGGCCTTTAGCCCAGCAGTGGGACATTCACAGGCTGTTACGGATATAAAAATTGACGCATTTAAAATACTATAACGTATATAGAATACATATTCAATTAATTATGTATTTTAAAGTTCACTTTTACGTGTATACTTGACAGATTTGAAAATGACTTTTTAAAAAAAGAATACACCAATAACTATCGGACTTTATAATTTAAAAAAAAAAAAAACAAATAACAAAAAACGATATCATTAATTACTTTAAACGATTAATAACTAATAATAGAAACCAACTAAAAACGCAAATAGCCAATGAAACTTTAACCGAATCACCCAAACTTCGCGCCAAAATTCGATATTCTGCCTCTGTGACGGGTGTTCGCGCGCTTTTCTTTTTTTTTTATAGATTACGGCACAAGGAATTGATACATTCGGTCGAAGATAATATATTTAGCTCTGTCTCAATTAATAAGTGTCATTTTTGACGTTATATCCGTTTGAACGTGAATGTATGAAATCCTTTTTGTATGAAATAAGTATACGTACATTGTAATCATTATTTACTTATCTTGTTTACGAATCCCCAAACATACCTGAAACAAACACAAACATCATTAATACAAATTAACGAACGCGTGAATCTTAATCGATGAACGTGGGTTCAAACCCGGGCAAGCACTCCTGAATTTTCATGTGCTTAATTTCTGTTTATAATTCATCTCGTGCTTTTCGGTGAAGGAAAAAATCGTGAGGAAACCTGCATGTGTCTAATTTCATCGAAATTCTGCCACATGTGTATTCCACCAACCCGCATTGGAGCAGCGTGGTGGAATAAGCTCCAAACCTTCTCCTCAAATAGGGAGAGGAGGCCTTAGCCCAGCAGTGGGACATTTACAGGCTGTTACTACTTATAGAACTCAGTGGATAAAATCGATTTGTACCGAATAGTAGCGGATTCAAATATAGACAAGTATCACATATAGGTAGGCGGACTGGAAAATGGTCACCACCGCCGGTGAATGGTCATGGTAATGATCAATGGTATAATGTGAATATATAAATAGCCGTGAAGCAGTTTCGCACGCTTTTTACTACGACTATTGACGTGACAAGCATGAATTTCATATTCGTGTACATACATAATAAAAAAAAGCTCCAAAACTATGGTTCTATGTCAAGCTTTCGATACCTTCAATAAAATTTATCTATTTATGATAATCTTAATTTATTACTCTGTGGTTAGTTAAAACGTCGTTTATATTAAATTTATGGTCAACCTTTTATTCCGTGGTCACATAATTTCAACTAAGATATTTCTAATAATTGTATGATTTATTGTTTTGGGGTGCGCCAGGGCGTCACTTTAAGGCCTATACTATTCATTATATTCAGAGTTCAGTAAATGGTAATTGGGAACGCGTTTCATCTGATCTTTATCTGAAATGGGCGTCTCGATTCGAGTTTAAAAATTAAGATTTGTAATTTGACTATTCTAATTTGTACTTATATGTTTTATTTCTCGAGAATAATCGATAATCTTGGCGATTTTGCTTTATAAATGATATAATAGTATTCAAGATTTTTATAATAACGTCAAATGGAACGTAACTCGAAGTAAAAATCGAAATGTTATACGTTTAATGATGTACAAACATACACACAGTATGTTTGTTTCATCGTAGTTCCCAAAGGATTTTGATACTGTTTTTTTCTGATTGAAACTTTTTGATCGAGATGATCGTCACTCATCAGCGCATTTCCTTAGTGTCTAACCAACTTCTACAGGGCTGATCGATAGAAAAGTAGTATATGTATTATATCAGTTGTCTGGTTTCCATAGTACGAGCTCTGCTTAGTTCGGGATCAGATGGCCGTGTGTGAATAATGTCCCAGGATATTATTATTATTATGTAAGCGTTTCATGTTATATTATTAATTAGCTCAATGATTTAAATTTGCATGCTAATTTATTGTGAATAGTTCTGATGTTCAAACCTTGTATACTTCAAAATGCAATAAGCTAATTGAATTTAAAATTTATCTATTTAATGAACAGGTTATTAGTTAAATAATATTATCTTCTTCTTTCGAATGTCAAATCATTAATGTTAGAAAGAGATAAATCGATGTTTAACTATAAAGCCGCTAAGTTTATAAGTAAGGCCGAAAAATTTTGTTGTTGTGTTGTGAGCCTTAATATTATAATAATAATAATAATAATAATAACTTTATTATTCAGGCATCGAGGCCCATAATTGTCATAATTATGTAAATATTAAGGCTTTTTTTAAACTATTATATGATGATATCTCTCTGAGCGCTGTGTGTGTGCAAATACAAGCGCACTGTCTTCCTTACTCTTATATACCAATAGGACGGATAATCTCATGAAAAAGAGTTCAGGCGCGGGACAAGTCTATCTTAGTGTCTAAGGCACGGAGTTCTGGCAACTTAAAAGTTAGCCACTACACCAAGAAAGCAATAAAATCCTGCTAATAGTAAAAACGTGAAAGTTTCTGAGGATTGGTTTTTGTTACTCTTCTACGCAAATACTACTGAACTGATTTTGATAAAATTTCTAATACGGATAGCTTACAGTCTGACAACACGTAGGCCTTACCTGTCCCCTGTATACACGCGGTGGAAGCCGCGGGCGGTAGCTTGTGATTATATACGAATTATAAATTAAAATGTTGACATACTAATAAAAAGTGTACAGTTTATTATATTTAATGGAATATATTTAATATCAAATAACATAAAACATTTAATTAAAATTAAAATATAATAATAAAAATATCCTGGGACATTTTTCACACACGGCCATCTGATCCCAAATTAAGCTTGTACAAAGCTTGTGCTATGGAAACCAGATAACCGATATACTACATATACTACTTTTCTTTTGTAAATACATACTTATATAGACAATTACACCCAGACTCAGGACAAACAGAAATGTTCATGCACACAAATGTCTGTCCTTGGTGGGAATCGAACCCACAACCTTCGGCGTTAAAGGCAAGTATCTACCAACCACACCAACCGGCTCGTCCAATATTTATGACATCTACATATAAGTCGAGATGGCCCAGTGGTAAGAACGCGTGAATCTTAATCGATGAACGTGGGTTCAAACCCGGGCAAGCACCTTTGAATTTACATGTGCTTAATTTCTGTTTGTAATTCATCTCGTGCTTTTCGGTGAAGGAAAACATCGTGAGGAAACCTGCATATGTCTAATTTCATCGAAATTCTGCCACATGTGTATTCCACCAATCCGCACTGGAGCAGCGTGGTGAAATAAGCTCCAAACCTTCGCCTCAAAAAGGGAGAGGAGGCCTTAGCCCAGCAGTGGGACATTTACAGGCTGTTACTGTACTGTACATATAATAGATTTCAACTGTCCGTCGGCCGGTTTTGTGAATATATTTTTTATTTGTCAGGTTTTCGAGTCGAAATAGCTTATTGGTAGATCATTAATCTAAATGTCACGGGTTCGATTTTAAGTCAGTAGTATTAGTTATAAAATTGTTAACATATATTAATATTTGAGACTTTGAGAGACTACTAGGAAAATACTCTATTGCATTTTAAAGCTTATTTGAATTGGAGTTTATCCCATCACGCTGCTTCAATATGGCTTGGTGGTAGTTTCCTTTCACTGACCACGAGATGAATTATAAACACAAATTAATTACATGCAACTCAGTGCTTGGGCTGGCTTGAACCTGCAATATTCGGTTAAGAAAGCGGTTCTCATCTAACCACCAGGCCATATCAACTTTTATATTGAGACGTATGTTAGTTTAGAAATGTTATATTAGTAGGCATTTTCTATATTTCTATATTTCAGTAGAAATAAATATTTTATCAATCTAGTTTCCGAGTTACACTGCAGCTACGTCAGATTTCGCCCCAGAAAGCTATTTAATAACGTTACGTTGATAACTGATAACGATAAGTGCAGCGAGACACGATGGTGGTAGCACGAGGATGAAGATTGATTTAAATGCAAAACCATAATGAACATCTAATTACTTAGATATGAAATCGAAACGCGTCACTAGTGGTAGGGCTTTGTGCAAGCTCGTCTGGGTAGGTACCACCCACTCATCAGATATTCTACCGCAAAACAGCAGTACTTGGTATTGTTGTGGTCCGGTTTGATGGGTGAGTGACCCAGTGTAACTACAGGTACAAGGGACATAACATCTTAGTTCCCAAGGTTGGTGGCGCTTTGGCTATGTAAGCGATGGTTGACATTTCTTACAATGCCAATGTCTATGGGCGTTGGTGACCACTTGTCATCTGGTGACCCATACGCTCTATAACCATCCGTATTCTATAAAAAAAACCACAAAATTACACCCAAATCGGTCCAGCCGTAAGAGGAATTAGGTGAGAAGCACACGTATAAAGAATTATATATATTAAGAGATAAATTAATCTATTCGTTTTAATAGATGCTTTAGGAGATATGTCTTCTGTTATATTTTATTTAGTGTCATAAGGGAAAACCTAATAAGTGGAAAACCAAACTAGTGAGTTTCGCTTCTCATCAATTTAATTCAGAAGTGCGGTTCTAAGAACACTTCATCACCCGTGAAATTTTGACAAGCAACTTATGGTGATATACTATTTTGACGCTTGTATTCTTGTAATGTTATAATCATTACGGTCAATATCGCATATCAATATCTGAGATTTTACGACCGTTTTCTGCGGTGAGTTTTGAGTTTATTCTTACAGATAGCCCTACAGGTTCCAAGATACAGGCAAGTTTGTTTCACGGTAACAAGCAATGAACGCGCGATTTTCGGTTGAAATCGACGTCTTGTAAGCACTGGATCATTTCCGTTCCATATTGAATATTTTAAGAATTAAATAAATTTATTTAAAAATAATTATATAATTTTTTTTGATGCGGCAACCCTGACACAAATGAAGTAAATGTCACTGATAACAACCCTAGCTCTGACAACCTAGACAGTATTTACATCCAGATTGTTGGAAGTCTGGCTGCAGACAGATAGAAATTCAATATTACCAAATTATTAATTAAAAAGTTCAGAATCTCGAGTTGTGATTAATTAATTCTGTGGATGAATAGTGTAGTGTCTTTGCTTCATTCGGTTTTAAATTGATGAACATTTTTTTTTCATTACATGTTGACAACGATTTCTTGACATAAGTAGCTTGTCATATGTTTTTAGTTTTAGTGAATTTATAATTTATATAACTATATACAAACTTTCAGCTTCTATATGTATGTGTCAATTATTTTAAAACACAAATATTTTTATAAACTTTCACCCCTCTAAAATAATTTCATAATCGCTTATGTATAAATGGCAAATTTTTACTGTATTTTTTGTTTCTGTTATTTATATTTCAACCCGCATTGGAGACGTAAATAGCTCGTGGTTCAATAAGCTGCTTAGCCTAGCATTGGGACATTCACAAGCTGTTACTTACTTTACTTTAATATGTTTATACATCAAAAAATCCGAGATGACCTGGTGGTTAGAATGCGTGAATCAACTGATGATAGTGGGTTCAAACCCGGGCGAGCACCACTGAATTGTCATGTGCTTAATTTGTGTTTATAATTCATCTCGTGTTTGACGGTGAAGCAAAACATCGTGAGGAAACCTGCACGTGTCTAATTTCACTGAAATTCTGCAACGTGTGTTCCACCAACCCGCATTGGAGCAGCGTGGTGGAATAAGCTCCAACCTTCTCAAAAAAGGAGAGGAGGCCTTAGCTCAGTGGGACATTCAAAGGCTGTTACTACAACTTCACATCAAAGAGGCAGACATATAAACAGCCTTATAACTAAAGATAGATTTACTCGAGTATCAATCGAGAAATAGCAATTAATTATCACTCGTTACAAACGACCCATATACCTAATCAGAGTTTATTTATTATATACAATAAGTAATTAAATAATTAAGTAATTTAATGTTTATAATATGTTTATTGAAAATTATTCATATAATTATTAATTACTCGTTTAGATAAAGTTACCTTATATAATGCTATTTATATACACTTATTTATGCCGAGATGGCCCAGTGGTTAGGACGTGATTCTTAACCGATTATTGTAGGTAACCCGGGCAAGCACCACTGAATTTTAATGAACTTAATTTGTGGTTATAATTCATCTCGTGCTTTACGGTGAAGGAAAACCCCGAGAAAACCTGCATGTGTCTAATATCACTGAAATTCTTCCACATGTGTTTTCCATAGACCCGGATTGGAGGAGCGTGGTGGAATAAGCTCAAAAAGGGAGAGGAGGCCTTAGACCAGCAGTGGGTCATTCAGAGCGTAGAAGTGTATATACTGTGCTGTATATACACTTATAAAGTTTCAAATATAAATTTAATATCAAACTCAACCCAATAATCTTCTACTGCAGAACAGCAACACTAGTATTGTTGTGTTCTTGTTTGAAGGGTGAGTAAGTCAGTGTAACTAAAAACTCAAGGGACTCATACTCATAGTTCCCAATGTTGGTGGCGCATTGACGATGTAAGTGATTTTTAAGGCCGATATATTTTATCGTTGTGTTGGAAGGCTTTGTGTTTAGTTTATTTAAGGCTTTTTTTATTATTATTATATGATGATATCACCGTCACTGTTATGTGTATGCACAAACACAGCTGCACTCTCTATTAGGTCATTCTCATAATCAGATGGGACGGCAATGAAACAGGACCGGAAAGAGTTCACGCGCAACCAACGTCTTCATTCTTGCCGAGGCACGGGAGAGAACATTCCAACTTCCAGCCTCCGGACTGCTACTGAGATTCTTTAACAGACAAACCTTCGATTTCAATTCAGGACCTCGGGATCCGCGGCCGAGCTATAAGAGCCACTAGACCAACGAGGCTGTCAAATCAATATGGCGCATTCAAACTGTTATATTCAGTATCTAATACCCACTCTTTATTGACAGTGACATGGCAGGTCAATATTGAGCCTAGTGAAGTGACAGCTATCGATAGTCGATAGAATTGAAGGTCGAGTTTATCGTCAGTCAATATTTATGTAGATAACATTTGGATATGTGTAAAATATGTGGTAAAATCATGAGAAAATAAGCTGTTCGCGTTAGTAGATGTTTTTGGAGATAGGTCTTCTATTATAGCTTATTTAGTGCCATAATTAGTCGATAGCCTGATTAGTGAGTTTCACTTAACATGACTTGAAGTTAGCAGTGCTATTCTGTAAGAACTCACTTCATCAGCCGTGAAATGTTGACAACCGACTTATGGTGATAGTATTTTGACGCGTGTGTTCTTGTAATGATATGATTATAACGGCCAATATCGCATAGCACTTTTAGACATTTCACGACCGCTTTTTGCGGCGAGTCTCGAGTTTGCTCTAACCCCCCCAAGAACCCATACAAGTTTCAGGCGTGTATTCTTGAAATTATTGCGGTCAATATGCGACATTGACCTATCACTGTCTAATGTTTCACGACCGCTTTCTATGGTAAGTTTCGAGGTAAAGAATTCCATTTTTTTTGGAAGCAACAAAGGAAGGAGTCGCCAGTGACATCGAGAGCCAGCTCGCTTAGACTTGTGAAGGAAAGTGAAAAAATCATAATGGCGTGAACAGTGGAAGACGCTTCCTTAATTTCATTTATCATTTAATCCCAAAACATGCAAGCGAATTGTCAAAATTAAATCTACCAAATAAACTAACCTAACACAATACTCTCCAGATGCGAAGAGATACAACATTAAATCATATAATCAAGAAAACAATATCAAAATCAGACATACTATGCACGGACCGGGAATTGAAGTCACGACCTCATTCAATAAATTAATCTGCGTCCGACACGAGCTGTGACAATAATTGCTATAGAACTGGAATTGTGTGAAGCAGACAGACATACAAATTTAAATCTTTGAATTATATTAAGATGATACGGGTGTAATATCCTATTGTTTGTATGTATGTGGCCCAGTGGTGGAAGACGTGTATTCATAATCGATCATTCCGAATTCAAACTCAGGCAAGCACATCTGACTTCATTACCTTAATTTCCGTTTATAATTCATCTCATGTTCAGTGATAAAAAACACTATGAGGAAACCTTCATCTGGGGTAAATCTGCCATATGTACCACCATTCCGCATCAGAGTGGCGTTGTGGAGTAACCTTCGAACCTTCTCAAAAGGATTGGAATGATAGTTCATGTTGACTGGCTGGTTGATCGAGTGGCTAGCTTGTGGATTCGAGTCCCGTGTAGTTTATTAAAGTAATAGCCTGTGAATGTCCCACTGCTGAGCTAAGGCCTCTTCTCCTTTTTTGAGAATAAGGTTTGGAGCTTATTCCACCACGCTGCTCCAATGCGGGTTGATGGAATGTTTTTGGGGCAGAATTTTAGTGAAATTAGACACATGCAGGTTTCCTCATGATTTTTCCTTCACCGTCAAGCACGAGAAGAATTATAAACACAAATTAAGAACATGAAAATTCAGTGCTTGCCCGGGTTTGAATCCACGATTATCAGTTAAGATTCACGCGTTCTAACCACTAAGCCATCTCGTCTCTCTCTCTTTTATTATTATATAGTATGAAATTGAAAAATTGTGTATGTGGGCTTTGCCCATGGGTACCATAAACTCATCAGCTATACGCATGAATCTGTTCGGTAGCTTTAAGGATCGCGTTCAATTAGTTCAAAAATTTTTGATACCTTCGGTTATATTGTTGCAATTTGACGAGCCGGTTGGCGTGCTTGGTAGATTGCCTTTCACGCCGAAGGTTGTGGGTTCGATTCACCCAGGACAGACATTTGTGTGCATGAACATGTCTGTTTGTCCTGAGTCTGGATGTAATTATCTATATAAGTATGTATTTACAAAAGAAAAGTAGTACATGTAGTATATCAGTTGTCTGGTTTCCATACTACAAGCTCTGTACAAGCTTAATTTGGGATCAGATGGCCGTGTGTGAAAAATTTCTCAGGATATTATATTAATTTTATAAATAAAACACATCCTATGTTACTCGCTGATAAAGTAACTTTTTTGGGTGAAAGAATTTTTACAGTCAGTTATATAGTTGAGTTAAAACATTACAAACAAAACTAAAAAATCAAATATCTTTATATAAGACAAGAAAGTAACATTCACGCTTGTGTTAATAGTCTAAGTTTAAAGCGGTCTTATATATTAATATTATATACTACCTACTACTATTATATACTACCTAGACTTTCTCCGAAACGCGCTGTATCTTCTGGTATAAGTTATATGTTTATTGGTTTAGGAGTTTTTTTTCTATTAGCCTTTCAAACGACTCCTCATCTCTTAGATATAACAACATTTATTTTTATATATACGAATTAACCATACGATTCTGTCATCGTTTTAACATAAGTATATAACGATAAATTTATATATTATATATATTTATATATATATTCAATAAAATATATAATAACGTGATAAATAAATCTTCATTCAAATATTTTGTAGTTTAAAAACATAGTGTAGTTGACGCGAAAGGCTTCAACGCGGGTCGATACGTCAATATTTACTAATAGGGATGGTAAACTATCGATAGTGTTAATAATGTCGATGAATATTAAATTGAGAATATTTAAGCGATTTATTAATTTTATTAGTAATATTCTTTACGATGTAAGTATTCGTATTTTAATTTCTCTTTTCTTTTTTCTTTTTTTATATGCCCCGGGATGGCAAATGACTCTACTCCACCTGATGGTAAGTGGTAGTAGAGTCCAAACGCGACGACGGCCAGTACAGTCGGGAAGAATGTTCTGTACTAGCCGTCCCCGCCTTGCCGGCCCGCAAGATGCCTCTTCACGCCTCGTTTGAAGGAACCCGGGTTGTAAGAGGAGGGGAACACGTGAGCTGGTAAGGAATTCCATTTTTTGGTAGTGCGACAAAGAAAGGAGTTGCCAAATTTCTTTGTGCGCGATGGAATTGATGTCACAGTTAGGCGGTGACATCGAGAACCAGCTAGATGGAGCTAGTTGTATTTTAAATCGCGCTATAGTTATTTATTTCTGTAAATAATTAATAACGGGCCTGTTTATAAGAGAGTACAATAAAGCTATCCGACCAGTAGTACAAATTAGATAGTTTTATTCGAAAAGTATCCAGTATAGTACCAGTACCGGGTAGCCCCAAAAAGTACGTAAAGTTTACAAAGAAATCTCTGATGAAACTTAAGTAAAGAATACTTAAGGGTTAATAGATGACTTAATAGAATTTAAGTAAGAGAAAGTACTGTACAATGTATTTAATAGTACTTATAAGAGCCTACTAAAATATAGTTTGTTTTGATTATTAACGACGATACTTATAAACTTAGCGGCTGTTTAGTTAAACACTGATTCATCTCTTTTTGTCATTATTTATTTAACATTTGAAAGAAGAAGACAGCAATGTTTAACTAGTCGTCGTAATAATAATATATTAGGACATTATTCATACACGGCCATCTGATCCCAAACTAAGCAGAACTTGTACTATAGAAACCAGACAACTGATTTACTACATATACTACTTTTCTTTTATAAATACATACTTATATAGATAAATACACCCCGACTAAGGACAAACAGACATGTTCATGCACACAAATGTCTGTCCTGGGGGGAATCGAACCGGACCCAACCAAACAACCAACCACGCCAATCGGCCCGTCAAAGTTATTTAAAAAGTAGTATCAGCAAAGCTTATTCGGATTTGAACAAAGAGTCTACTGGAGTCTATTGGATTATATTCTTAAATAATTTTAACATATTATGCAAATAAAGAATATCTTGGCTATTGTTGCTTATAATAATGAAAGTATTTACAGATTAAACACATAAATTCCACTTATCAATAATATAAGTTTATTTTGCATTGGAATGTATCGATATCGATAAAAATGATCACCAAACAACACGAAAGTTAAAAGCTAATAACCGTACCGTGACAGCGATGTTAGCGCCGTGTCTTCGAGCGCTTTTATTTCATGACGAGTGCTTTGAGAGCTTTCGAGGTTGAGCTTTTTGAGCTTGTCGAAATAATTGGGGGGCTTGAGGGGGGAATAATGTTTTGTATTAGACATATTGAATGAATTACTTATGGCGTTTTAAATGACTATGAAATACAATATCAAAGTACCTCTGTAACTGTCCGGGTAGATTCTCATCTTTGGAGATGAAAGGATTACTCAACTGTACTATTGGGTATAAATATGGCGGAATTTCGTGTGACACGTGCAGGTTTTCTCGAGTTATAAAAACCAAATTAGGACCAAGAAACCTGAGCGATGCTCCTGAGGATTTGTATCCGCAGTCTTCGATTAATATTCACGTGTTTTACCCACTCGGCTTCCCTAAAAGAACGGCAACCTTCGCCATAGGGACATTTATAAAACTATTATAAGCTTGTAACCTCAATCCATTTCGAATTTAGAATCAAGTAATATAAAACAAAGTCCCTCGTCGCGTCTATTTGTCTGGATGCAGTAAACTCAAAAACAAAGATTTCCAGTTGGTTTTCACCAAGATACGGAGTGATTCACGAGGAAGGTTTTGGTGTATAATTCAATATGGTTTTGTATAATTTGACTGAAGTATGATGATGATTAAGTAGCCGAGATGGCCTATTGGTTAGAACGCGTGAATCTTAACCGATGATCGTGAGTTCAAACGCAGGCAAGCAACACTGAATTTTCATGTGCTTAATTTGTGTTTATAATTCATCTCGTGCTTGACGGTGAAGGAAAACATAGTGAGGAAACCTGCATCTGTCTAATTTTAATGAAATTCTGCCACATGTGTATTTCACCAACCCGCATTGGAGCAACGTGGTGGAATAAGCTTCAAGCCTTCTTCTCAAAAAAGGAGAAGACGCCTTAGCCCAGCAGTGTGACATTCACAGGTTGTTACTGTTACAGCTATGATGATAATTGATGAAAATCATGCGAAAGAAAAAATCATGCGAACTGGAAACTTCGCTGATGCTTACACCAATACGTATTACGACAAAAATATTTTATGTAAATTCTTATTATACCCATACGAAGCCGGGTCCGGTAGCTAGTTTCGTATAAAACACAGAATCAGGTTTTTTCCTTCACC
Source organism: Nymphalis io (assembly GCF_905147045.1). Taxonomy (NCBI): domain Eukaryota; kingdom Metazoa; phylum Arthropoda; class Insecta; order Lepidoptera; family Nymphalidae; genus Nymphalis; species Nymphalis io. The sequence goes on along the minus strand of NC_065916.1, from coordinate 2,569,119 downwards.
GCAAAGCAAATTAAAAGCTTCGAACGCAGACGTGCTAGCTTTGAAGTTCGTTCGAAAATCCAATCTCGAATTTGACTTTTAAAGTTAGCAATTTGTACTCGACAATGAACACAATTACAATATGGGAATATTCCCACCATAAAAGAATATTTAACATGTCAAATATGAAGTTACAGCCTGTGGATATCCCACGCCTGAGATAAGTACTATTGGTAGAGCTTTGTGCAAGCTCGTCTGGGTAGGTACCACACACTCATCAGATATTCTACCGCAAAACAGCAGTACTTGGTATTGTTTTTCAAACCGGAACCGGTTTGGAGGGTGAGTGAGTCAGTGTAATTACAGGCACAAGGGACAGAACATCTTAGTTCCCAAGGTTGGTAGCGCATTGATGATGTAAACGATGGTTACCATTTCTTACAATGCCTATGGACGTTGGTGACCACTTACTATCAGGTGGTACCCATATGCTCACCCGCCTTCCTATTCTATGAAAAAAAAAGTCTTTGAAGGTTTGATGCTTATGGTAGAGTTTCAATGCCACAAGCATCTAGACACATGCCATCACCATGTGTTCTTTCACAGAGTACGAGATGAATTATACACAAAAAGCACATGAAAATTCAATGGTGTCTAAGTCCCCGTGATTATTGGTTAATATTCATGCATTCTAATTATTGGGCCATCGCGGCTTTAAAAATATAAAATGTTTGGAAATTAAATTTGGCTTATAGTATATTTCATTGCCTCTTCGGTCTTTTGCTTATAAGGTCCTAACTTCAAACCCCAGGTCGGACAAACAGGCATCAGGTCGTTCGATAGAAATTTTTATTACGAACTGGTGTTTGGGAGTCGTTTACACAGCCGTGCCTCGGAAAGCACGTAAAGCCATTAGAACTGCAAGTTTAATGTACCATAGAATATAATAGACAGGACGGACAAATGGGCTTAATGGTAAGTGGTCACCATCAGTTGTAGATATTGGTGATCGAACTGAGACGTAATTTTCCTCGTGCCTTTAGTTACATTACCTTTCAAACCAGAACACAAAACTAAGAATTGCTGTTTGGCGGTTAAATATGTAAGCCGAGATGGCCCTGTGGTAAGAACACGTGAATCTTAACCGATGATCGTGGGTTCAAACCCGGACAAGCACCACTGAATTTTCATGTGCTTAATTTGTGATTATAATTCATCTCGTGCTTTACGGTGAAGGAAAACATCGTGAGGAAACCTGCATGTGTCTAATTTCACTGAAGTTCTGCCACATGTGAATTCTACCAACCCGCATTGGAGCAGCGTGGTGGAATAAGCTCCAAACCTTCTCCTCAAAAAGAGGAGAGGAGGCCTTTAGCCCAGCAGTGGGACATTCACAGGCTGTTACGGTTCGGTTACGGTTAAATATGTGATGTTTGGTACCCAGACGGCTTCCACAACACCCCACCACCAAGAAAGCGTGTTCTAGTTAAGTATAAACGTATGTTAAATAAAGTTAAATGAAATTTCTTCACAAAAAATGCAGGTTTTCTCACGTTTAACCTTAATAGAAATTTAAATATAATTGTATATTTCAATGATCGCCACACGATTCAGAAATATGACGTGCCACGTACATTAAGATTGGGTCGCTAATTGTTTTGAAATATATATACGAATTATATCGTTTATATACGAGTACATATATATTATACTTCGCGCGGTAGAATAATGATCTCCATATATAACATCTTAGTATATAACTATATTAGTTTACGCGCCAGTAAAGCTCCCAGTTGGCATGATATTTTCCGACTTTAACAATTATCGTCAAAGAAGCAGTCACCTTTTATTATAAAAAAGTCCCCACCACGTTTGTCTGTCTGAACGCGATAATTACTCAATAACTATCAAACCGTTTTCAATAATGGACGAAGTAATTCATGAGGAAGCTTTAGGTGTATAACACATAAATGTTTTGTGTAAATTGGCTGGAATATGCCGATATTTCATAAAAATGTCGGAAACATCATGCCAAATGGAATATTTATTTCAATATACACTTTTTATGTACATCCTTATTTTACACGTGCGAAGCTGTCGCTAGCGTTTAATATTTATTATCTGTGCCTGTTAATATCATTCGTTTCATTCATTCAATTATTATTTATCTCTTAATTATCTTTAATAACATTAACCCGCAAATGATTGAATGTTAATGAGGTCGTATTTTTAACGAAATTATAATTATTTATTCCGACCAAGCAGCAGGGGTCGTCGTTTAATATACTCATGGTCCTTAATATGATATTTTTATGTATTTAATAATATCATACCAAGCATTTGACCTTTAATAATTTTTGATTATTCATATACATTGGTAATAAAAAAATGGTTCTTGGAACGTGATATTTAATTATTTCGATATCCTATCCCAACCACAGACGTAAAAATAAACAAAATTGATATTGAACTGACGAGATATTTGTGATTATAATTCATCTCGTGCTTTACGGTGAAGGAAAACATCCTGCCACATGTGTATTACATCAACCCGCACTGGAGCAGCGTGGTGGAATAAGCTCCAAAACCTTCTCCTCAAAAGGGAGAGGAGGCCTTAGCCCAGCAGTGGGACATTCACAGGCTGTTACGGTGACGCTATATCATTGGACGAAATTTTGAATGATCTGTGGTAGAAAAATATGCGTTTTGAATTTCGGCGAAGTTGTTATCGGAACTTTTGAAGTAAATTAAAATAGATATTAGAAATTTAGCGGAATATTGTTATTTATTTATACAATGTCTACCTTTACTAATATTTTAAATGCCAAAGTAGCTTGTTTATCTGTATATCTGTTACGCCTTAGCAGCTCAACTTATACGGCGGTACTTCTTTATACCTAACACGTGCCCATATCACGTGGGCTCACCAGTAAACGACAATATAGACTTGCGGCGTCATCTAAATTCGTATTTTATGATATATCATATATAAATATATGTTTTTTTTTTTCATAACTAAAAATGCATATTATTTACAATGTTATCTACATTTCTTCATTTTTCTATTAAATAAATTAATATATAATATATTATAGCGATAGGAACTTTATTCTTTTGACGTATTACTGTGGGAATAGATTATGAATACTTTTATAAACAAAAGTGAGCTGTCAAAACATGACATTGACATTTATTTAAAAAAGCACAGATTAAAAATACAACGCTAAAGAATTTAAACGAGAAAAATTAATAGAATCTCAAATAAAATTTCATGATGCCATAAATGTTTAAACAAGTTTATATGTTAATTTCTTTTAAATTTATTGGTATGGCTTCAACTCGCAGTCAATATTGTTGGACTTCGTTAAATGTTAATAGAATATAATCAATAAGTATTATGTCGATGAAATTTCTCTTTAATATATTTTATTAATATAATAAATAATTATTAACATTAAAGCCTTTACAATTGAAATAAAAAATACAGTGCAGTAACAGCCTGTTAATGTCCCACTGCTGGGCTAAGGCCTCCTCTCCCTTTTTGAGGAGAAGGTTTGGAGCTTATTCCACCACGCTGCTCCAATGCGGGTTGGTAGAATACACATGTGGCAGAATTTCAATGAAATTAGACACGTGCAGGTTTCTTCACGATGTTTTCCTTCACCGTCAAGCACGAGATAAATAATAAACACAAATTAATCACATGAAAATTCAGTGGTGCTTGCCCGGATTAGAACCCACGATCATCGGTTAAGATTCACGCGTCCTAACCACTAGGCCATCTCGGCTATCATCATAAATCATGATCGTGTGGAATGGCAAGAATGCTAGCATTACCCCCTTGAATCGCAATTCCGATCCCCTGGGCGACAAATGAACCAGTAGAGGCAATAAGATGAGATTATAGTAATTTCTTTGAAACTGCATTCCGATCCCTATTCAGTGAGTATGTTTGCACTTTTGTTACGCAATATGTTAAAAATTTAAGTTTTGCATAAATTGAAAATTCAGAAGATTTATTCAACAGAACTTAACTTTTTTTTGTCGCAGACTAAAAACTTTTTAAACGCAATAACTTTTTCGCATGTATCTGTAATGAGGCCTATAATGTTCTGCCTTTGTCATGAATTAATTAGAATATTAGTTGCAAATTTTGAAGTTTTAATATTTTTTTTCTTGAAAAAACTTCTAAATCGACACAAATATAACTTATACCAGAAGATGCAGGGCGTTTCGGAGTTTTACTACATAATATTAATATATAAGTAGCGTTTATGTTTCACCCGCTTTAATGTATTTTTTTTTTTATAGAATAGGAAGGTGGACGAGCATATGGGTCACCTGATGGTAAGTGGTCACCAAACGCCCTTAGACATTAGCATTGCAAGAAATGTCAACCATCGCTTATAGCCAATGCGCCACCAACCTTGGGAACTAAGATTTTATGTCCCTTGTGCCTGTAATTACACTGGCTCACTCACCCTTCAAACCGGAACACAATAATATCAAGTATTGCTGTTTTGCGGTAGAATATCTGATGAGTGGGTGGTACCTACCCAGACGAGCTTGCACAAAGCCCTACCCACCAGTAATATAAGTAATATAATATTAGACTATTGACGTGACATCCGCGAATTTTATTGAGAGTACAATACAACAGAAAGCGAGTATTTCATAAACATAATGAGAACTAATTTCATCGCCATTTTGAATTTTATCAAGTGACAAAACTCAATGATGAATGTGATGGCGTCATGACAAATTAACGTGCGTGTGAATTGCATCGAATAGTGATGTGCATTGTATCGATACCGTTTCAGATATATTAATAAATTTAACAAAACTTATACTTTACTAGTTATCTCTTCGTTCGTGTTAGAGAGAGGGGTTGGTATTAGGTTAAGAACCTATGTCCGTCATTGGGGTTCAAACTTGGTTCATACAAAATCTTATCAAAATCGGTTCAGTGGTTTAGTCGTGAAAGCGTAACACAGACAGAGTTACTTTCGCATTTATAATATTAGTATATATTCAAGTATGATTAAAACCAAAACGTCTATCTAACAATAGTGTGGATACCACATTATATCCAGACGGTAGGCTTTATACAGGTATGGTGAACACTCCACGCGTCGCTTAACCGCGAAACAATGCTTTATAAAGCTGCATTTATACATGCGCGATGAGGCGCCGCATCGCAAAGGATTAAACGTTGTGTTCACAATCCGCCTCGCTTGTGATCTTTCGGGTTTAGGCGCGAGAGAAAGACGTGTTTCAAGTTGAACTTTCACTTTTACTATGCTAAGGAATTGGTATGGAATTTTCTAGACTTTAAATTCGAAGATATTTTTACAAATACTAGAATTTATCACAATATTACGCAGTCTCCATTAAAATTGTATCAAAGTATATTGTGGTAAAAGCCGAGATGGCCTAGTGGTTAGAACGCGTGAATCTTAACCGATGATCGTGGGTTCAAACCCGGGTAAGCACCACTGAATTTTCATGTGCTTAATTTGTGATTATAATTCATCTCGTGCTTGACGGTGAAGGAAAACATCGTGAGGAAACCTGCATGTGTCTAATTTCATTGAAATTATGTCACATGTGTATTCTACCAACCCGCATTAGAGCAGCGTGGTGGAATAAGCTCTAAACCTTCTCCTCAAAAAGGGAGAGGAGGCCTTAGCCCAGCAGTGGGACATTAACAGGCTGTTACTGTATATTGTGGTATTTTATTCGTTAATAATACCAGAGAATCTCGAGGTCGGTATATTATTGGACAATGTCCCACTGCCGCGTTTTTCTGTCTGTCTGACCGCGATAATCTCAGAAACTGCTGAACAGATTTGCATGCGGTTTTCACCTATGAACGGAGTGATTCATGAGGAAGATTTAGGTATGATTCATTAATGTTTTATGTAAAATTAAAAACAAACAAACGGAAATAAACACCTAAGACCAGAGACGAACCTGCGAAAGAAGCTCAGATTCGTGAGTCGCGTCCATGTGAATGTTCGTTAAACGTCGTGTAACGAGGCTCGCAAATGTGTTACTGCAGCTTAATATAAATTATTATGAATGTCGAGTGAACTTTTAATTACTTTGATCCTTAAAGCTTTCTCTCACGGCTGGCAATTTTGTGCGTAATTAGCACGGAATGACCGCCATTGGATTTTGTTGTATATTATATATTATAAATTGTAGGTATTGTATAAGTGTTTTTAATTAAAGGTAATCATTCAAAATTAAAGTATGAAAAGAGATTTTCGTTTAGAAAGGATGGTCTTTAAAGTCTAATTCGTAAACCACGTTAGACAACAAACAAGATTTTGTTTCTTAATTAAATACATATGTTGTAACACATTATATATCTCTTTATATATAAATAAATAAAGTATAAATATATACTTCGTTAAGGCGGCTAATCTTAAAGACGAGTCTGAGCAAGACATTAAAGGCGTGTATTGAAAGCTTAGTGAGCCAGCTGCAAGTCTCGCTAGACCAAAGGCATTTATGTATGTATATAACACGTGACTTTGAAGAACAGATTTATCAATGGCTGCAATTCAACATACATATATAATATATATAGCATATACGTACGTATATGTACGGTCAGCAAAATTTAATAATAATTAATTGTAATTAGATTATTTATCTAATTTTTTGTCGTTGATTAAATTTTGCAAGTTATTAATAAAATAACACAGTACAATGTTATGCTTATTTCGCATAAAAACTGATTTCTGTTCGTGATTTTTTTTTACTAACGGTACTGAGTGGAAAAGAGATGAGAATAGTGTGCGAGCGAGATGACAATAGAACGCAATTTACAAATCTTTTCTTTATTGGCACGAGTTGGAATACTTGATAGATTACGTTTGTGAGAAATGCGCGATTATAACAGACATACATGCATCGTATTGTGACCAATTAGTACTCTGATTAGCCCTGTACAAACACTCAGAGCTGCATACCGAGATAGTTACACATAGTGATGTGACTGAGTTATCGATAGTTTTATTTATAAGACGAGCCGGCTTGGTCGGTAGATAATTGCGTTTCGCACCGCAGTGGGATTCCCGTCCAGGACAGACATTTGTTTATAAACATGTCTGTTTGTCCTGAGTCTGCGTGTAATTATCTATATAAGTATGTATTTACAAAAGAAAAGTAGTATATGTAGTATATCAGTTGTCTGGTTTCCATAGTACGAGCTCTGTACAAGCTTAATTTGGGATCTGATGGCCGTGTGTTAAAATGTCCCAGGATATTATATTAAATTATAAATGTTAAATTAAATTCAAATTTGAAATGTACATTAAACTATTTTATAGTGTTTTAATTTATGCCCGTATGTGTTTTTAAGGATTCATTATCTGCAATGAAAATAGCGATATTGATTTCACGCGCTGTTTTACATGATTAGTTTACCGTTGATGGAACTTCATCACTTCCATCTGGTCATCTGCTAACTGTCAGCTGACGAAGGTGCAAGAAGTCAAATTCAATCTGATAATCTGCTATTCTACTCTGACGAGCAACACTCGAATAATATGAACACGTCGTGGTTTTGGTAGGGCTTTGTCCAAGCTCGTCTGGGTATATAAGTATATTCTACCACTGAACAGCATCAGTATTGAGTTTCGGTTTCGAGATTATCGGTTCGAAGGGTGTGTGCCAGTGTAAATAGAGGAACAAGGGGCATGTGCGCCATGTGTAATTAACATTTCTTAGAATGCCAATTTTTATAAGCTGTGACACTATCAGATGACTTATTTGACCGCCTGCCTAACTATTATATTAAAAATAAGTATATTTTGTTAGTTTATGTATATAGGGGGCAAACGAGCAGACGGTTCACCTGATGGTAAGTGGTGACCATGATCTCATGGACACCTGCAACATAAAGAAGGTTGCTGACGCGCTGTGTTTGCACACAATAATATAAAACTACACGAATTCACAATGGCTTTTACAATTTTATAGTAGCATCTAAACATTATTAAATTTATTAAAACCAGTTTAATATATAACAAAATCGCAAAAGTATCGACAATAACATTCGAAATCCCTACCGCTACAGGCTTGAGCGCTGCACCGCGCAGATAACGTATTCAAATAGTGATGTGCATTCAATCTACATAAATTATCGATTAACTTTGAGCAAATATAGATTAAGTGGATGAATATGTGTATGGCTAATGCGAATTGTTTGAACTTTTAAGATATTTGTGTTTATAATTAAAAAATCTATTTGTTCGCTAACTTTTAGATAATTTATTTGAAATAATGAAAGTATTAATTTTCACTAAAATAAATTCCTACTAAATATATTTAGTAGGAAGTAGTAGTGCCTACATTACGAGAAATCCCAAATATTTTTATTTCTTATTTTTAATATTAATAACAAGGAATACTTTTTGGGTATTAAAATGACTTAGTCTGGCAACACCGATGACGATGAGACGAGCTAACTAAGCAGGATATAATACAGTCCAGGGCTCAAGCCCCGGGTCGGGCTAATAAAAAGTTTTTGCATTTTTCTGTCAAAGATTCTCAAACAGCCCGGAGTTTAGAAGTTGGAAGTGTGTACACTCCCATGCCTCGGAAAGCACGTGAAGGTAGTCCTACGCCTGAACTCTTTCCGGTCGTGTCGGGTTGCCATCCGCATACACTTGTGTACTATAAACTAATCTCTCTTGAGATTGGTCGTGGCAATCGGTCATGAGGACTTTCATCATGACCTTTCTAATCTTCATCATCATCTTTCGTCATTCTTATGTAATAATGATTTATTTAAAAAATCAACCCTCTCTTACTAATACCACATACCATATCAAAAATATATCAAAGTAATTTAACAAAAACAACGAGTTCGTAAGTACTTGCTCTGATAGACAATTTTTATCAGCAAACTTGAGAATACGAAATGAGAAAGGCGGCTGGATAAATTGAGGTCTGTATAGGATGCTTGATTCTATTTCCCGTCTAGACTTCAAGTTATATCAGATAAGTTGAGGTTCGAAATTAAGTGGCAGTGGATTTTTTTATGTAAACAATCTATTGGGGGAAAAACCGTATACCGCGCCGGCAAACGGCATGATGTTCTCATTTATCCTCCCGTCATCGGCGATGTCCTAAAGGTTCAGCCTAACAGGCGCCTTTAGGACAAGCGTATTCTGAGCCCTTAAGAGGGTACATCCAGATGGCTATTCTTAAAACTCGCCCACCGTCCAGAGACGCTGTCGAAGCCATTTGAGCCAACAGCAACAGTTCAATTCCAAAAAAACTTTTCACCGTCTTGCTCTCTCCGCCACCCCTCTCTACCCACTTAGGGTGACGCGTATACTATATACTTAATTACTATATATTATAATAAGAAAAAGATATTTATTTTATTAACAAAACTGTATTCATCTTATAATATAAACATTGCTTAGTGAAACAATGATTTATCTCTTTCTTTCGTTATTGATTTTACATATGAAAGAAGAAGACATCGTTGTTTAACTAATAACGCGAAAAACAAAGTTTATAAATACAACTGTATATTATTTCAAAATAAATGCCTCTTTTTAAGTTAATATGGCTATCGGTGAGTACAGTAACAGCCTGTGAATATCCCACTGCTGGGCTAAGGCCTTCTCTCCCTTTTCGAGGAGAAAGCTTGGAGCTTATTCCACCACGCTGCTCCAATGCGCGTTGGTGAATACACATGTGGCAGAATTTTAGTGATATTAGACACACGCAGGTTTCCTTCACCGTCAAGCAGGAGATGAATTATAATCACAAATTAAGCACATGAAAATTCAGCGGTGCTTGCCCGGATATGAAACCACGATTATCGATTAAGATTCACGCGTTCTTACCACTGGGCCATCTCGGCGAGTTACCAATACCAAAAGAATAATTTGTTTATAATATACCTAATAATTTATATATCTTGTATGTATAATTCAAATAGGCATTATGTACGTTTAATTGGCAGATTTTCGTCACAAGTTGAATTCCACGATGATAAAGCCGCGGGTTTTGCTAGTTATATAAATATTACAAGCGCTATTCTATACTCATTTTATCACTCACCCGTAAAATTTTGACTGTTATGCTATTTTGATACGTATATCCTTAAATTTTATAATTATTACAGTCAATTTCGCATATCACATTATCTGACATTTCACGACCGTTTTTTTTTAACGCTGGAAAAACGCGTTATGCGTTTCCCCCACAGGAACAGTGAGGTATGTGAGGCTCGCCGGTGTCCAAGGCGCCGAGTGCGCCCTGAACATCGGAATACCTACTAAAAAACCAGCGGTACCCTTTCCGTCTTAACGAGGAGCGCCACGGGCTCGCTTTCGCATGCTAATGTGACGCTCAAAATCCACAAACCTCCAAGAACTATATTTCTCAAATGAAATACATTTTCAAATAAATTCGATCGAATTTCGTTCACAATAAACATTGATAACGTATCTTTAACCGTAACGTATATATTTGTTTACGTTCCCACGGTCATATCACCTAAATTAAATATTTTATCAAATACGCAAATTAAAAAAATATATTTATATATTACATTGTAAAATGTTTATGTTATGCGAATCACACCTTTAAAATATATAATAATATAAGTTTGGCTATCCAAACAATCAGATCTCATTATCATATTAAAGTATTCAACGAAATCATAATAATATAATGAAATTATAGGGAACAGAAAACAAAATCTTGTTACTAGACCTTAGTGGGTTTCGCCATTTTATATAAACAGTTCATAATGAAGGTCGTGAGTTCAAAACTGAGTGAACACGACTGTGGTTTGTGAAAAAACGTAAAAAATCTAACTATAAAATCGAACCAAAACATACTTAATTCAAGTACGCTCTTGCATGCACTTTTTAATTGTCATTTTACAAAATGTCAAGCTAACGCCGGTTCGGAATGTAGATTAAAACAAAAGCGACAATAAACTGAAAGCCGAGATGGCCCAGTGGTAAGGACGCGTGAATCTTAACCGATGATCGTGGATTCAGGCCTGTGAATGTCCCACTGCTGGGTTAAAGGCCTCCTCTCTCCCTTTTTGAGAAGAAGGTTTGGAGCTTATTCTACCACGCTGCTCCAGTGCGGATTGGTGGAATACACATGTGGCTGAATTTCAGTAAAATTGGACACATGCAGGTTTCCTCACGATACCACCACCAGGTACCACCCACTCATCAGATATTCTACCGCAAAACAGCACTAATTGGTATTGTTGTGTTCCGGTTTGAAGGATGAGTGAGTCAGTGTAATAGCAGGCACAAGGGACATAACATCTTAGTTCCCAAGGTTGGTCGCGCATTTACGATGTAAGATATGGTTAACATTTCTTACAATGCCAATGTCTAAGGACGTTGGTGACCACTTACCATTAGGTAGCCCATATGCTCGTCCGCCTACCTATTCTATATATTAAAAAATATATACATTCTGTTAAGTATTTATTATGACGTATTCGAACCAACTACCCGTTCACACTCTGATTAAAAGGTGCATTATAACAGCTTTAAAAGCGGTCTTTATAAGTATGCGGGCGAGTTCAACTTTATTGATCAATTCGAACAAAGGAGAAATCTTCAAAGTTTCATTGTTTAAATTAAGTTATTTAATAAAACAAAGTGTTTTCCAAAATGGCGGCTCATTTCCGCCATATTGGATTCCTTGACGTCATACCTATGATATTGGTTAAGTGTATGAACCTTATCAAATAAATCGTAACTAATATCATAAAAGGGAAAGTCAGTTTGTTATTAAAGAATATTTTAATTTTGATTTTTGATTTTTGATTTTGTGATAATCCAATTTTGATTTTGGTAACGAATAATATACCACTCATGTATACATGTAGGCGATTTGATTACCAATATATATGTATAAATAATAGAACAAGAAAAATATGTTATATATGTACTATGTATGTTATATATAATGTAATTAATCCTTAATAATCTACTCATAATATTTTATAGTTAAAATTTTATAAAGGTCTTTAATCTTAGTATATAATATAAAAATATTTTTTTATAAAGATCAACAAAAAATATCTTTGCATTTATTACAATCACTTTAGAAAAAAATTAAAACAATTGAAAAGGATATCCCAAAAGAATTTATTTAAAAGAAGTCGTATATATAGCATGTACTTTCTGGTGTGCAGTATGAGAAAAAACATATATAAAATGAAAATTGTTCAGATGTAAAATTGAAACAAAAATGAATTGTCATATAATAACCTGGCAACATTTGATCAAAAACAATTACTTCATTAATTGGGCCACCCCGGTGTGTATTCTTCGACCTTCCTTTTGGCATTAAAAAGTTAATTTCTTGCCAAAAAATGTTCACGATTCGCCCCCAAACAGCCAGCGACAGTTTGATACATTGCATTATCTCGTAAGTGAATAATGTCAGCGGAGAATTATTATTGTTCAATGTTATTTATATTAATTACTAAAGCGTTTAATTTGTCAAAACATGATTTGTAAAGATTAATTTATTTTAGTACAATGCTATTCTGTACGAACTCATTTCATTACTCACCCGCGTAATGTTGATAACCGATTTAGGTGATATGCTATTTTGACGCGTGTATTCTTGTAATGTTATAATTATTATTGCCAATATCGCATATCATTATCTGACATTACACGAGTGTTTTCTGCGGTGGGTTTGGAAGTTGTTCGTTTTTTTTTACTATTAATAGGCCAGCGTTTGACCGTTGATTTGCCTGATGTTAAGCATCGACACGGTCTAAGATGTAGCACGCTTGCCTATAAGAAACCTGTTAAATTAAAATAACATCATATAAGTAAAATCAAATACGCGAGACAATTTTACTAATGTTCGGCCAATCGATCACGAGTAAAACAAATTAATTAAAATAATGATTATTAAATATATATATATAAGTTTTCTTAGAGAATAGCCCAACAGTACCGACATAGCCCAGTGGTTAGGTGTGTGATTAAAATCAACTATTAACCGTTCGCGGTCTAAAAAGTAATAAATCAATTGTGTTTATTTATTTATTTAGTTACAAAAAATAGAATAAAATCAGGGCACACACTAAAATTACATACCTAAAAAAATTTAAGCTAGATTAAAATAATATGAATACAGTCAGGTTCTTATATAATCATATCATATTTATCATTCAGTCGTTTTTAAATTAAATAAAAAAAAAAAAACATAATACGCATTACAAATTTATAGAAAAAATTAAAAATTAATTAAATTTAATAAATTATTAAATTAAGGTATTAAATTATAATAATTCATCCATTTAAATTAATTGACTAAGAAATATTATGTGTTGTTGTAAATACAGTAACAGCCTGTTAACGTCCCACTGCTGGGCTAAGGCCTCCTCTCCCTTTTGAGAAGATTTGGAGCTTATTCCACCACGCTGCTCCAATGCGGGTTGGTAGAATACACATGTGGCAGAATTTCAATGAAATTAAACACATACAGGTTTCCTCACGATGTTTTCCTTCACCGTCAAGCACGAGATGAATTGTAACCACAAATTAAGCACATGAAAATTGAGTGGTGCTTGCCCGGGCTTGAACCCACGATCATCGGTTAATATTCACGCGTTCTAACCACTAGGACATCTCGGCTTTTTATTGTAAATAGTAATGTCGCTAACCGCGATATCAACTCGATCGGACCTGTGGAAGATAAGACCTTTCTCAAATAGGAAATGAGTTGATGATCTTCAAACGCATAATATACAGCTAAGAACAATCTCGAATTCCAAACGAACGCATCAAAATCCATTAGTTTGGAAGCTACGATGCCATTACACTCACACACGTTAAACTTATAACTTATATAATGTCTTCACAACCGCTGAGCAGTGCTAGTAGACACGATAGCATGCGCAATCCCGTGGCGCTCTTCGTAAGACAAGGGTTTTTTAGTGGGTATCCTTCATAAGTCTACGCGAGCTGGCTCTCGATGTCACCGCCTAACTGTGACTTGGACACCAGCGAGCCCTACATATCCTAGTATACCATAGACGTAAATATCGTCGATATATTGAGTTTAGTGTGTTAGTAAAATATTTCTTAGTTTCGTTTTTGTTTATTATATATTATAATATGAAAAAATGAGAGCTTTCAAACATCGGTTACACATCTTCAAGGGCGGTGACGCATTACGCGTTTCCCCCACGGGAACAGTAGGGGCGTCCAAGACGCCGTGTGCGCCCCGAACATCGGAACACCCACTAAAAAACCAGCAGTACCCTTTCCGTCTTAACGAGGAGCGCAACGGGATCGCTTTCGCATGCTACCATGATCAACAATTACCCTGTTGCAGGTAATAAATGACCACTTACCACAATCTTAGTAAATCCCTTGAAATAAACGAAACAAAAAATTAACAGTTTTAATTTGGTTTTTTAATTCATTAATAATTTTATTTTTCATATATTTGACTTTTTCAACTCTTAGTTGCGTGGAATTCAGTATGAGACGAAAATCCTTAAATATTTATAATTTTATCATATTTAATACCTTTTTGAATTACACATAAAAATATGTATTTATATTAACAGTTAGCAGCGGAAGGCTGAATTAAAAAATAATGTTTCAGTGATGGTAACCCAAATAGCTCATTAACATATTTTGTAATCACAGACAGACATTTCAATTTTATTTATTTGTATAGATATACAACTTAATATTAACTACGTAATTAATTTAAAAAAAAGAATACTTTTTTTGTATACGAATTCATCCAAACATTCACGAAAATAATCTTATTTAAGCCTTTTCATAATACAGTAACAGCCTGTGAATGTCCCACTGCTGGGCTAAGGCCTCCTCTCCCTTTTGAGGAGAAGGTATGGAGCTTATTCTACCACGCTGCTCCAATGCGGGTTGGTAGAATACACATGTGACAGAATTTCAATGAAATTAGACACATGCAGGTTTCCTCACGACGTTTTCCTTCACCGTCAAGCACGAGATGAATTATAAACACAAATTAAGCACATGAAAATTCAGTGGTGCTTGCCCGGGTTTGAACCCACGATCGTCGGTTAAGATTCACGAGTTCTAACCACTGGGCCATCTCGACTTTCCATAATAAACGAGTTTTATATACTAACTATTAGGAAATACCCATTATATACTAATCATTATGTATTAGTTAATTTATTGCTTAACATAAGCACGGCGAATCGATATAAATATTTAATGAACTATAACAAATTTCAAAGTATCTTACAAGATCAAAAGGACCGATTATGATGAAATTTCTCATTGCTTATAATGTTTAATGAAAGAAAAACTATTATAATTGTATTTAAAGTAGTTAGATAATTTGGTATAATGGTGAACGGTTACCGCCATAGATACTAACCGAAACTTTGATGAAATTTTGAATGGAGGTAACCAGTTTAATGAGCTTTTTTGACCACCTTATGGTAAATGGTCACCACCATAGACCTCGGCACTGTAAGATATATTACCCATCATTTACAGCGTCAATGCGCCACAAACCTTGGACACTAAGATGTTATGTGTCTTGTAACTGAACTATGGCTCACTCACCCTTCAAGCCGGAACACAACTATATTAATAAATGCTATTTAGCGGTAGAATATCTGATCAGTGGGACCACCCACTGGGTAAGTACCAACTTACCCAGACAGGCTTGCACAAAGCCCTAGCACCAAGTAAATGATTTTAAAAGCTTCTATCTATTATAACACATACTAGCTTGTGTTTGTTTAATTAAATCCTATATCCTACGCCAGGATTCAAACTATCTCTATAAGGAATTTCATTTTTATCGGCTTAACTTTTCTGTTTGAGAATACAGTTTCACTTTAAAAATATTAAAATAAATATGATTAATAATATTAGTTATTTATTGTGAAATGCATACAAAACTTTAAAAATTCAAACAATTTTATTACTAATCAAAAATAAAGTCTATATGAAAACTACAATTTAAAATGCTTTAAACAAACTTACTTATTTACAAAGCCACATAAACAATGATAACTAAAACCATTGACAATATTTAACATTAAAAAAATAAACGAAAATTAAAAACATTCATTTCTCAAATAGACACCGTGTCCAATTATTATATATACATAATATACGAAACAAAAGCTTCAATTATAAGTCGATATACAAAATGAAAGCGGTCATGTTTAATATCCTTTATATTTAAACAATTTAATTACCACTTACCGTTTTCAAAATAAGCCAAAATATTTCTTACTCGGATATTAATCACAAACACAATAAAACACTAGAACACAAATACGTGTAACTGTTATGTGTCGGAATTGTCAACGACTTGCACCGACGAGAGCTAAACGCGTACTGTCGTGTGGTGTAAGGAATTTTGTTTTAGTGGGACTTCGGGTGCGCGGTGTTGCTAGCTGTTATCGTATATTTACCCCGTAATATCGGCTTAATTTTTAATTTTAATTGTTAGTTTTTATTTCATTTTGTTGTTTGCGTTTTATATATAATATTATATAAATTAAAAAAGTGACAACATGTAAATATTCCACTAGTGGGCGAAGGTTATTTTGACCAAAAAGTTTGGACTTTACTCTCCACGCTTGTCCAATGTGGTTTGGTAGATACATACATGGAGGTTTCTTCCCGATGTTTTCTTTCACTGCCAAGCACGAGACCAATTGTAAATATAATAGTTTTTAAAAATTCGCCGGTGCTTGCCCGAGTTTGAACTCGTAATCATCGGTTAAGATTCTCATCTTCTAACTGGACCATCACCATGGTTACATTTACTGTAATGATCAATCTAACTATTAATATTTTTAATTAAATTTAATAGTGATATATATAATATCTTTATTTAAATAATTGTATAAATTAATTGTATTTGAATGTTAGATTTTTAATATTTTTGACAGGTCCAATGCAACAGATAAAACAAATATTGTCATAGTAAATATTTGCTTGAATTAAATGTATTTA
Source organism: Nymphalis io (assembly GCF_905147045.1). Lineage (NCBI taxonomy): Eukaryota > Metazoa > Arthropoda > Insecta > Lepidoptera > Nymphalidae > Nymphalis > Nymphalis io. The sequence continues at coordinate 2,552,122 of NC_065916.1, read as the reverse complement.
TTACAAAGTGATAGCGTGCTAACAAGTAACTTTTAGTTAAAAAAACTATTGTGTATTTAGAGAATAACTTTATTTAAACAATACAAGATAATTCATAATATTGCGATTTGCAACAGACTAAAAAGATTTATATATCAGCTTTAAAAGAAAAATATTATATATTTGACCTAACAATATAATTATTTTTAACATATGATATAGATGACGATCGTATACGCCGTAATAATTAATAAATAAGTTAATTTTTAGCTATTGTTATTTTTTAATTTGAATGTAAATTAAAAATGTAATGTAATTCTTTCTTTAAAATAAATACTAGCATTCTTTTTTTACTAATATTTCTTAAAAATATTAAGAGAAGCAGATTATAATTATTAATAAAAAAAATGCACAAGATTTGTAAAACTTGCGTAATGTTTATCAATGGTGTGGTTTGAATACGCACTCTTCTATAAAGATCAACTTCTATCCAGTAAGCCGTATCGACTTGACAATAAAGATTTATATATTATAATTAAATAAAAATATTAAAAATACCCTTAAATTGGGGTAATTTCTCCCCACAGCCACACGACCAATGATACCTGTATTACCCACACATAGGCGATCCTTTCACAGGGCGTCGTGTTACTTCAAAGGGAGTTACAAACATACACATTAGAAAGGGACGGGTATATCAATTGACGTGCCGCTCAAACGAGTTTGGAGTTCGATTCTCGTGCTTAGGAAATGTTTCCGGGGGGGTTTCTTATGTAATTCTCTTGTTGATTAACGTTTAAAATATGCGTTTATTGTATTTACACATATATAGTTTATTTATATGTTCGCGTTAATCTCAAAAACTAAACAAAAAATAAAGCTTTTAAAATCGAAGCGAAAGTTATTCAAGATCGTAAGCGCTTTTGCTTCGTACTTACAATGGTGGGATAAGCTCTAAGCCATCTCAAAAACGAGGCCTTAGCCCAGCAGTGGAACTAATACAGTTACTTTCTATCACATATTTTAATTGAATCTCATATACTTGGCAATTAATTTTAAATATAAGTTTCATATTTATTAAAAGGCATATTTACATTAACTGTGAAATGTTACCACGACCACTTGGTGTTGGGCTTTGATCGTTTTGTTCAGAGCGCCATGCTGCATGCGCAAGCGATCCCGTTGCGCTCCTCGTTAAGACGGAAAGGGTACGCTGGTTTTTTAGTGGGTATTCCGATGTTCGGGGCGCACTCGGCGCCTTGGACACCGGCGAGCCTCACATACCCTCCACTGTTCCTGTGGGCGAAACGCGTAACGCGTTTTTCCAGCGTTAAAAAAGGGCTTTGATCGTTCGTATCCGAAAGATTCAATTTCATGTGTTTTCGTCAAATATTCAATAATGATAACGGTCGAATTACGACTGAGCGAACGTACTTAAAAATCTGTATCGAAAAAGCTGTTAAAAATGTTTTCGAAGCAATATTAAAGGTGGTATCACCCTGTTGGTTTTATTACCTGTATAGATAAGGAAGATGTACCACCTGGGAGTGGTAAGTGGTAGGCACCTGTTGAACACGGCGAAGGTTTATTTATATTTCGAAATATATAACATTTGCACACAATGCCAATGTCTATGGGCGTTGGTGACCACTTACCTTCAGGTGGTCCATATGCTCGTTCGCCTTCTATAAAAAAAATAATATAATTTAACATAAAGCTACCCCCGATTCGGGCGAAGGCCAGCAAGACACGCAGTCGTTTCTCTTTTAAATAATCTAAAATGTACACGTAATAATCATATACAATTATATTTATGCCAATTACGCAGGAGATACTTCGGGATGCTACTGCGATTTTTCTGACAGAAAAACCCAATAACTTTTTATTGGCCCGACCTGGGAATTGAACCCAGGACCTCCGGGTCTGCGGCCTTACATCAAGCTACTAGACCAACGAGGCAGTCACACATATATCCTGTATGAACATCAACGGATACTGACTCCGAGCTCTTCTATCATTTATATAATCATATACAGTAAATAAGCCTAATTTATTAAAATAATAAACAAATTTTAAATTAAGTTAGTACATATAAAATGGTCTGCGTACAAAAGTAATAATAAAATTTATTAGTTTTGTCAGGGGTCCGAAATTGATTTAAAAAGCTCATCTCAACTTCGTACTTGTAAAATTCATATAATGTAAACCTCTTGAGTTTTTTTAAATTTAGTTTAAAACCTATGTTACAAATTTAATAGTATCTGTGAATTTCCCACTGCTGGACTAAAGCTAAGGCTTGGAGCTTATTCCAGCACGTTGCTCTAATGCGGCTTTTTTTTATAGGTTCGGGCAGGCAAAGGACTCCCCTCCACCTAATGGCAAGTGGTAGTTGGTCGAAATCTTAAATAATCTATGATATTTACTATGGATTCGCGAGAAAATGGCGTTTTTAATGTCTGCGAAGTTGTTATCGGATCTTTGGAACTTAAATTAAATGTAAGTAGTTAATTATAACAGTTAAATTAAAGTGTATATAAGTAGTTAAGTGTAAGAGTGTTGTGTTATATATAGAGATATATAATCGAGAACTGTTTGTAGTGCGTAATACAGCAGAGTTGTTAACGAATCGCGGGGAATACGTACATGTAAGGTTTGTTTAATTTTACTCCTTCTTCTATTGGAATAAGTTATAAATTTTCAGCAAATGATCCAAGATCTGCCTACACGAATAATATCGAAAGTCGTAGACCTATCAACTCGATGTAAAGTAGCTCACATCGCAACGATATATATTCAAAAAATTTGAATAATGCGTCATGCATTCGACATTGACGAATTGTGAGAAATATTCAGTATAAGCCACGCCTAACAGATTTAAAGTGATTACATTATCAGATCTATAAAGGTACAGTTGTTACGAACACGAGAATCTTAGCCGATGATTATGGGTTCAAACCCGGTGAAATTGTTTCTAATTTGTGTTTATAATTCGCGTGGTTGGTGATGGAAAACATCGTTAGGACACTGATACCACTTGTATCGTGGTCGAATAACGCGCATGCAAAACATCGAGCGGAATTTAGTGATATATAGCGAAAGTGTTCAGGTTTGAAGGGTAAGTGAGCCAGTGTAATTACAGGCACAAGGGACATAACATCTTAGTTCCCAAGGTTGGTGGCGCATTGGTGATGTAAGCGATGGTTAACATTTCTTACAATGCCAATGTCTAAAGGCGTTGGTGACCACTTACCATCAGGTGGCCCATATGCTAGTCCTCCTTACTATTCTATAAAAAAATGGCTTAAAATTTTGTTGTCACTATCGACAAACATGATGACTTTAAAAAAAAACAATCAGCTTGTGATCCACTGTTATGCTAGAGCTACACATGCGAGGTCCGTCTTCGTTTGTTTTATATTTTTACATGAAAATCAAAAAACGTTTCGTACGCGCAATGTGCTTAAAATGGGTTAATAACATCCACGTATTAATATATAGAATATTATATAAAACAATTATTTTCTTGTGTAGAACAGCCCTTAATATATCGCACTATTTACCCAAAATGTCTGACTCGAAATATAGCGTACATTTTCGCGCGCTGCACTTGACAGCTGACGTGTGGCGGCCATTTTGTACCAATTTATTGGCGCCATAAAAATGTATTCGTTGGATTTATGATAAGCTTTTTGTAAGAGAACACGGAATTCATGGCGATTAACGCGAAATATAAAATGGCGTCATTATTTATTTATGAATACGTTTAATATTGTGCAGTTTTCGATGAGTTAAAGTTATGCAGATTATTGTGTTGTGACTTCTTTAACATCCGTTGTTTGTTTTAACGATTATTCGTTATTTATTTAACGTATGTAGACGTTCAAATGTTAATATATACATAATGGCTGCCTGTCCCGTTCGTACGGGGAAGATAAGTTTATTAAAGTAATTATTTTTATTAAAACAAAACATGGAACACGACTGCATCGCTAACTATACACACATGTTCATAAGCATTATGTAAAGAGTATGTATTATTGTTATTGCCAAAGTAAAAATTAGATTTGTATAGTGTATTTAACTTTTTTAATTGAAGACGACGATATAAAAAATTGTAACACTCATCAGATATTCTACTCTTGTGTTCCGGTTTGAAGGGTGAGTAAGTCAGTGTAACTATAGACATAAGGGAGATAATATCTTAGTTCCCAAGGTTGGTGGCACATTGGTGGTGTAAGGGATGGTTAATATTTCTTACAATGCCAATGTTTATGGTGACCAATTATCATCAGGTGGCCCTTTTGTCTACGTACCTGTTCCATAAAAAAAAAACAATAAGGTAACCGTGCTAATAGGACAATGAAGTAATTAAAAGATGAATGCATAAGAAATAAACGCAAAGTTAAAAACCTTTTAAGTGGGCCACCAGCTGAGCTGATTTCACAACGCTGCCCCAATGCTATCACGTGTTTTAACCACTGAACGATACGGCTCTCATTAGTACATCAGCATAAAACGTATTCAATTTTGATTAGCAAACGTCAAACATCGATCTCTAAGTGATTGAAATTATCTGAATAATTGAATGAACTCAAATTTATTTGAAAAAAAAAAAGGTTTTTCCAATGTTGGTAATAGTTTTAGATAAATAAATATAATAGGGTTTTACCCGCGCTGTCGCTCGTTAATAATTGCTAAATAAAATAAAATAAATAATAATAAATACTCACTCACACAACTTCCTAGTTGTACTTAATCCGTGTATTTGCGATAAGATCAAAATATCGACAATAATGCAAGGTTTTCACAGATACCCCCTTGGAAATTGTATTTTTCTAACATTTAATAATATTATGTATACGTAATGCTTTGCCGGGCCGCTGGCAATTGTTGTAGTAATATTAGTCTCATGTTAGTGAATGTGTTTCTTTATGAGAATAAAGTTTCTTTAACCCCAAATACTAATTTCCAAACAAACTTTCATTCCCCTTAAGTTAGTGGTTCTAAGGGGTTAAATTTCCAAAAATCCTTTCTTAGTGATAGCCTGCTGCGTAAAAGGAACCCATATGCAAATTACATTGTGCTAGCTCTAGTAGTTTGGAGCTTTACGTTGATATGTCAATCAGTTAGTTACATGTATCTATGCAAGTATCTACCGATTTTGGTAGACACTTGCCTTTCACGCCGAAGGTTGTTTGTTCGATTCCCACCCAGGACAGACATTTGTGTGCATGAACATGTCTGTTTGTCTCGTGTCTGGGTCCCAGGATATTATTATTATTCTTTTAAATATAGATTTTTTTAAATTAAATCGAAATAACAAAATTGGACACGACGAAGTCTTAGTAAAAAAATTTTTTATCATAAGATAAAAATACAATTCTTCATCAAATCGTTACAATCGTTTAAACCGAGAGAAATTATTAGTAGCGCCAATCAGACAAAGTCTCACAATATAACAAAAAAGACATTAAAATATACCTTTCAATTAATAATAATAAGTTGAACTTTGTTATTAGAGTTTGAAATTACTTCTCAATCGCCGCTAAAGGCGCGAGTGAAGGATGTGATCTCCAGAAATATCAAATGTCTTTTATCGAGCTTTTCAAAGCGAATATACACTATTTGTTCATGATTCTTTTTATAGAATAGGAAAGCGGACGAGCATTTGGGCCTCCTGATGGTAAGTGATCACCAACGCATATAGACATTGGCATTGTAAGAAATGTTAACCATCGCTAACATGGGAACTAACTAACATAAACTTGGGAACTAAGATGATATGTCCCTTGCGCCGGCAATTACACTGGCACTCATTCACCTTCAAACCGGAACACAACAATATTAAGTATCGCTGTTTTGCGGTAGAATATCTGATGAGTGGGTGGTACCTACACAGACGAGCTTGCATAAAGCCCTACCACCAGTAGGGACCCATGATCGTTGTAAAGATTGTCAATGATCCAATTCAGATCTAATTTGACTTTTACTTAAAGTTTATTGGTCACTAATGGCGTCATCGCCTGCTATTAGCCAATACAGATAAATAACAAATTATTTAATCTGACGGATCCAGAAATTGTATTACAATATAAAATATTTTCAGAAATTTTAAGAATCATTTAATAACACCCTAACTTTTTTTAATGACTCCACTCCACTGGATGGTAAGTGGTACTGGAGTCCAAGCGCGACGACGGCTAGTACAGTTGGGAAAAATGTTCTGCACTAGCCGCCCCCGCCTTGTCGGCCCGCGAGATTTTCACGCCTCGTTTGAAGGAACTCAGGTTGCAAGAGGACGAGAACACGTGCGTTGGTAAAGTATTCTATTTTTCACTATAATATCTCCTGCGTAGTTGGCTAATCTCTCTTGAGATTGTCCACCGTGGCCGAAATCGGTCTGGAGGACTATTAATAGTAGCCCAAAGTTGATTACTTATCGTTGCAATTTCGTTTCACAAAGTATGTTTTATAGTCGCTCCCAAGTCTAATTTCTTACCGAGAGTGTCAGTGAGGTGAGAGTGGGACAATTATGCACACACTTGTGCAATATATCTATTTAAATCGAAGAAGTAAAGATAAACAAACCTTAGATATATATTTGATCGGGTTTGCTAATAGCTCTGCTGTATTGAGCGCTACAAACAGTGGATTCTTATAGAAAGAATTTTATGCCCCAGGAAAGACATATTGACCGCGAAGTCGGGAGCTTTCCAGAGGGGGATTTCCCAATAGGCTGAGTAAGCGTTCCCTAGATCGGCAAAACTTGGTGACATTTTATTAGTTTTCTTGTCCGCTATGAAACCAGACATGATCGCTTAAAACTAAAATGTGTCCATAGCATGCCGAAAAAAATTAAACGTTTGAGGATTCCGACTATTAAATTCAACTGGTAGGAGGGCAACCTTCCACCTGCGTAGGGTAACCAAGGTATAAAATCCGCCCCTGGCTGGGTGTTATAAGTTTATCTTAACTCCCCGTACTTATACAGTAATTGTCACTGTTTCTTACAAACATATTATTATGACGTAACTATCAGTCTAATCACTTTCTTTAAATCATCCAGGAGGCCGTCGTGAGAGGATACAAAATGACGTCATAGCAGTTGTACTAGTACTGTTGGCAAAAAAAGATAATTGATGTTTTTTTCTATTACCATTTTTGACTATGTTATTATATAAAATGTTTTTAATTTTCTTTTCGTTATATATTAACAAGTTTTATTGTACGGTAACATAATTCGGCATTTATTAATAATAGCCACCTGATGGTAAGTGGTCACTAATGCCCATAGACATTGGCACTGTAAGAAATTTTGACCATTGCTGACATCCTCAATGCGCCACCAACCTTGGGAACTAAAATGTTATGTCCCTTGTGCCTATAATTATACTGGCTCACCCTTTAAACCGGAACACAACAATACCATTAATTGCATTATTGGCGACGTAAAGGTCACAAACAACCTTGAACCTTTACAATTGCGTCGTGAGATAGCAGCACTGAGCGCTTCCTATCGACTGTATCACGGCGAGTGCTCTGAGGAATTATTCTCCCTAATTCCTGCTTCCCCCTTCCTACTTAAGTCCACGCGAGCTGGTTCTCGATGTCACCGCCTAACTGTGACATAAATTCCATCGCGAACAAAGAAATTTGGCAACTCCTTTCTTTGTCGCACTTCCAAAAAATGGAATTCCTTACCAGCTCACGCATTCCCCTCCTCTTACAACCCGGGTTCCTTCAAACGAGGCGTGAAGAGGCATCTTGCGGGCCGGCAAGGCGAAGGCGGCTAGTGCAGAACGTTTTTCCCATCTGTACTGGCCGTCGTCGCGTTTCGACTCTACTACCACTTACCATCAGGTGGAGCAGTCATTTGCCCTCCCGGCGAATATATATAAAAAAAAAAATACCAAGTACTGCTGTTTTGCGGATCATCAGATGAGCGAGTGGTACCTACCCGGACGAGCTTGCACAAAGCCCTACCACCAGTAAATAATTTAAAAATGAAGTGAAATAGTAATGAAAAAATATATATAGTGACTTTAGTTACGTAAAGTACAATAGACAGACAAAAGATACAGAAATATAAAGTATAAGCAGCATTACAGACTTGCATCATAAAAACGCACATTTTGAATATTGTTGCTATCCGTACTTAGCAGATTTGAGTCGATTTGCGGTGTAAGGGATGCTATCTCGAGTAGAACGGCTAACATATTTACCGTCCATACTTTCTCTTCTTAGAAAGAAAAAGACAAGCATATCATTCTATTTCATTTTAGTAGCATCCTCTTTTGGAAATAAACCATTATATTTAAAAATAAAACAAATAAAATAGTTTTTGTTAATTTTATTTATACTTAAACAATTAATACATCAAACTTGATAAAACTATGCACAAAGTTAGACATTATATACAAAGGCGAAGATGTTTAAAACAAAAAAAAAAAAAAAACAAAAACAGTTTAAAATTGGAACAAAATACTCACTTTCTATTGATTCGTTATTTGCGGGCTAGCGATTGGTTGAAATTCATTGCGGATTATTTTACATATAAATCTGAATAATAATTATATTGTCCTCCAGATCGATTTCGGCCACAGCGGCCAATCTCGAGAGCTTAGCCAACTGCTCAGGAGATATTGTAGTGCACAAGTGTGTGCGCAAACACAGGTGCACTCTCTATTCCCTAACTCTCATAATCCGATGGGACGACGGGTGTGTACACACTTCCAACTTCCAGACTCCGGGCTGCTATTGAGAATTTTCTGACAGAAAAACCCAAAAACTTTTTACTGGCCCGACCTGGGAATTGAACCCAGGACCTCCGGGCCTGCGGCCTTACATCAAGCCACTAGACCAACGAGGCAGTCTCCAATAAATCCGAATAAGTCACAATGTTAGCAATTTTGAACCTTAAAACTATGAAAATACACTTTAATTCACAATATATCAATTAAATTTTAATATAGTTCAATCATTTTCACTTACTGGATAAAAAAAACTTAGTATATAAAGTATTCCAACCAATTGAGTAAAGATAAATACATTGAACTTGAAATAACGCGATACAATTGGTCGAGACAGTTTTGAACGCAAATTTTATATCGGAACTTTGAAAGTGAAATCAAAGTGTATATAAGTAGCTAAATGTAACAGTGTCGTGTTATATATAGAGATGTATTAATCGAGAACTGTTCGTGGTGTACAATACAGCGGAGCTTTTAGCGAATCGCGTGGGATATGTAAATCTATGGTTTGTTTATCTTTACTCCGTCGATTTGAATGGGGTATACATATGTAAACCTCTTTCATTGTACCGTATGTCCTTTATATATATATTATGTTATAGGTAGGCTGACGGGCAAATTGGCCAGCCGATGTTAAGTGATCACCACCGCCCACAGACATTGACAATACAAGTGATATTAACCGTTATTTACATTGCCAACGCGCCACTAACCTTGGGAACGAAGATGTCCCTTGTGCTTGTATTTACACTAACCCACCCGGAACACAAGTGTGTACAAAGCTCTACCACGTATTGATTACTGAACTTAGTAATATATATATATATATATATATATATATATATATATATATCATATTTTTAAATACTTGCGATGGATTTCAAGATCATCTATTATGCTAGGAGTGACGACACTAGCTCACATCAGATTGAACCTACGACTTTATAAATCGTTGCTTCACATCGTATCTAATACTACAATAATTTTATTTAAATTTTTAATATTTTACTATAATATTTATTTGTGCTTTAACCGACTTAAGTATCAATGTATGAGAAGTTAAAAAACGGTTAATATTGTAAATATTGTTTAGCGGCTGTTTTGTTAAATGATTTGTCTCTTTTTGTCATCATTGATTTTACATTCGAAAGACCGAGAAGAAAAGTATTTTATTTTAAAAGTGGTAAGATGGTCATATACATATATTGGGAGCTGTAAGAAAAATTACATCGCCATCGAATTGGGAACTAAGATGTTATATCTGTGCCTGTAGTTACACTGGCTCACTCATATTTCCAACCGGAGCACAATGAAACTATTGCTTTTCGGCGGTAGAACGTGGTGGACCAACTTAGGGTAAAGTCAACACACACACGTACAAATTACATGTTGGTTCAATTACGATGACAATACTTTTCTTGTGATAAGCTTCAGACGAAAAAAACCCTGAAAGTTTAACAGCATAAGCGAGAAATTTCGTTATTGAATATCCAATAAGCCGAGATGGCCCAGTTCGATCGTGATCGGAGATCGTGAGTTCAAACCCGGGCAAGCACCACTGAATTTTCATGTGTTTAATTTGTAATTATAATTCATCTCGTGCTTGACGGTGATGGAAAACATCGTGAACAAACCTGCATGTGTATAATTTCTCTGAAATTCTGCCACATGTGTATTCCACCAACCCGCACCGCAGCAGCGTGGTGGAATGAGCTCCAAACCTTCTCCTCAAAAAGGGAGAGGAGGCCTTTAGCCCAGCAATGAGACATTCACAGGCTGTTACGGTTACGGAATATCCAATAGATACGCACAAGTCCGCACCAGCGCGGACGACAAGTGACAAGCCAGCTTTAGTGTCTTAATAACTTCTCGAAGTTTCTTCGCTCCGTCATATAATTTATTAATTGATTTATTATTAGCATCGATACTCAGCCAGTGAAGACTGTCTTTTATATATATTGATCAAGCAATTGTACTCAGTGTAACGAGTGTACCAAGTGTACTTATAGCTTGCAATGCGTCCCCTTCCTGGGAACATTTGCGAAGGGCAATGGTTGTGGTAGCAGTCGCCGTCTCGACTTGAACTCGACTAGATCTTGTATTTTGACAGGCTGTAATAAAAAGACAAAATTAGTATCGCACGAGTATAAATAAGGGTTCATATCGTAATACAGCCTAGAGAAGCAAAAAGGTCAGTGGACAGACCACACGCCCGTTGGTCAGATTTTATTAAAATGGCGGATGCTCAATGGATGCGACTAACACAGGACCGGGAGAATTGGCGCGCCTGCAAAGAGGCCTATGCCCAGCAGTGGATTGATGCGGGCTATCATATCATTAATACATATAACCCTATTGGTTTATGTGACGCACGCGAGTATAGCCTCCCAATTGGCATGATTATTTTCCAAACCTTTACAATAATCGTTATATTTCAGCCAATTTACTCGAAACGTTAATAAATTCTCCATATAAACCTCCATTATGAATCACTTCACAAGTTGAAACCGTATGAAAATCAATTCAATCGTTTTTTAGCTTATCGCGTTCAGACAAACAGACAAACAGACGCAGGGGACACATATAGAAATTTACTTTTACTATTAACAAAAGTTTTATAACTAATTTAACTTCAGCAACACAACATACCTCCTGCTTCTTCTCACTTCCGGTCGCCTCGTAATCCTTCCCGGCGCCGCCCTCAGCCGTCGACACCACATATATTGATAACTTCTGTCTTTCCTTCGAATCTGTAGCAATGTGTTTCTGGAAACACAAAATATATATATAAAAATATATATACACAATTCGATGATGCTTAGAACACATTTTTATGCCAATTTTTTTTATTTTTTTTTGCTGACGGTACTATACCAGGAGCAATTTCGAAATTGCAATATACTGTAACGTATTATGTGTTTTTTTTTTTTTTTATAGAATAGGAAGGCGGACGAGCATATGGGCCACCTGATGGTAAGTGGTCACCAACGCTCTTAGACATTGGCATTGTAAGAAATGTCAACCATCGCTTACATATCCAATGCGCCACCAACCTTGGGAACTAAGATTTTATGTCCCTTGTGCCTGTAATTACACTGGCTCACTCACCCTTCAAACCGGAACACAACAATATCAAGTATTGCTGTTTTGCGGTAGAATATCTGATGAGTGGGTGGTACCTACCCAGACGAGCTTGCACAAAGCCCTACCACCAGTCACAAAGCCCTACCACCAGTAAATAAATGTGTGAAAACAATATACTGTAACGGATTCATAAACGTTGTTTAGTGGGCTGATTAATAAAATATAGACGAGCCGGTTGGCGTGGTTGGTAGATGCTTGCCTTTCACGCCGAAGGTTGTGGGTTCCATTCCCACCCAGGACAGATAATCGTCTGCATGAACATGTCTGTTTGTCCTGAGTCTGGGTGTAATTATCTATATAAGTATGTATTTACAAAAGAAAAAGTAGTATATGTAGTATATCAGTTGTCTGGTTTCCATAGTACAAGCTTTGTACAAGATTAATTTGGGATCAGATGGCCGTGTGTGAAAAATGTCCCAGGATATTATTATTATTATAAAATATTGCTATCTTATTCTTTCGAAAGTCGAATGTATGACGATAGAAAGAGAGGTACGTGTTCGTAATCACCTTAAAGAAGTCTAGAAGTTCAGCTTTAGTGACTGTATTCAATTCATCGACCTCCACTCGTGGTCTGTCGAAATTGTACATCTGAAAATTATAATTAAACATTAATGTGTATATATATAGAAGAATAACTGACTTGTCCCATGAAAATATGTATATGGGTTCCTTTTACCATTAGTTTAGCACTAAAGGTTTACGGAAATTTAACTCCTAATGTTAACGACAAAAGGGATGAAAATTTGTATAAATCTCCTTCATTATTGAAGAAAGAAATTGGTTTCCAATGAAACAATTCTGAATCGGAGTCGCCGGTAAAGTGCTAGTACTATATTAAAAAAAAAAACACTAGCTTCTAAATGATTATTGTTTTTTTCTTCTATAACGGGGTATCCGTTCCAATTAAGGAGTAAAGATAAACAAACTTTAGAATTAAAAATTCCATGCGGTTCACTAACAGCTTATACACTTTGATTTCACTTCCAATGACGTCACGGCAATTCAAGGTCAGAGTCGTTTACTTATGTACTAATTCCATTCTATTGGAGTGGAGTGTGTTTTGTGACTGCTAGAATGTTACCTGAGACGTGATCTCGCTCCAGAGCTGCGAGGCCTTGATGGCGAGCCGCTTGGGCCTCTCGAGTCGCTCCGCGGCGAGCGCCGCTCGATGTTTGAGGAAATCCTCCTCCGTCATATTTTCTAGATACTCCTGATAAATAAACAGACAAAAAATGTATAACAAAAAAAAAACATTTATTTCTTCAATGATACGACACTACACTCATAATAAACGATGTCGAACCTCAGCCCCCTCGATGAACTTCTCGATCCTCTCCTCCAAGTAGGCGGGATGCCTGTCGCTCTGCACGATGATCCTCAGGCCCTGGGCCCCGTTGGATCTCCTCACGCCGCTGAACACGATGTACCCCAGCTGCTCCTGTAACGAGCGCGACTCGCGTCAGGCCGGGCCGGCGGAGGGCCGGCGGAGGGCCGGCGGAGGGCCGGCGGAGGGCCGGCGGAGGGCCGGCGGAGGGCCGGCGGAGGGCCGGCGGAGGGCCGGCGGAGGGCCGGCGGAGGGCCGGCGGAGGGCCGCCCCCACCTGCGTGCGCAGCGCGTGGAAGCACGGCTCGGCCAGCGCGTGCGCCAGCAGCTCCAGCGTGACGTTGGGGCGCGCGCGCCGCACGCCGCACGCGTAGTACAGCGACGCGCACGACGACTTGTGCACGCCGTTGGCCGTCTCGCGCACGTACCACGCGCCTGCCGCGAGCGAGCGATCGTGTTGTATATGTAATTGAAGTGACATTTATTATATAACATATGTATACAGTACAGGATAGTAGGAGCCTGTTAATGTCCCACAGCTGGGCTAAGGCCTCCTCTCCCTTTTGAGGAGAAGATTTGCAGCTTATTCCACCGCGCTGCTCCAATGCGGGTTGGTAGAATACACATGTGGCAGAATTTCAATGAAATTAGACACACGCAGGTTTTCCTTCACCGTCAAGCACGAGATGAATTATAATCACAAATTAAGCACATAAAAATTCAGTGATGCTTGCCCGGTTTGAACCCCCGATCGTCGGTTAAGATCCACGCGTTCTGACCACTAGACCATCTCGGCTTATAACAGTGGTGCATACATTGATTATGTAACATATGTATGTTAGCATATAAATTACCTTTTTCAATCTCGACCTCCCTGTACAGTAGAAGCTGCTGCGCCAACAGCGGCGTGGCGTCTTTCGGTAACCTGAGAAAGAAATTATAAGTATAATACATTGCTTCATCTTAGATTACTTCTCACACTTGCTATCCGCACTGTGTACAAGCAGACACGCAAGAGTCGCAAAATAATGGTGACAAAGACAAAAAAGAAACTAAAACCTCATTTAAATGAGACGAGCCGGTTGGCGTGGTTGGTAGATACTTGCCAATTCTCGCCAAAGTTTGTGGGTTCGATTTCCACCCAGGACAAACATTTGTGTGCATGAACATGTCTGTTTGTCCTGAGTCTGGTTGTAATTATCTATATAAATATGTATTTACAAAGGAAAAGTAGTATATGTAGTATATCTGTTATCTGGTTTCCATAGTACAAGCTTTGTACAAGCTTACTGATGGTAGGGTTTTGTACTGGTGGTAGGACTTTATGCAAGCTCATCTGGGTAGGTACCACCCACTCATCAGATATTCTACCGCAAAACAAGCAGTACTTGGTATTGTTGTGCTCCGGTTTGAAGAGTGAGTGAGCCAGTGTAATTACAGGTACAAGGGGCATAACATCTTAGTTCCCAAGGTTGGTGGCGCACTGGCTGTGTAAGCGATGTTTGACATTTCTTACAATGCCAATGTATATGAGCGTTGGTGACCACTTACTATCAGGTGGCCCATATGCTCGTCCGCCTTCCTATTCTATAAAGCCTATAAGGGACAGCCTATGTACAATGAAACACTCCATACATGCGCAAAGGGCCCAAATCGGTTTGAAGGGCCTTTGAAAACACTTTGTTATCTTTGAGCCCCCTGCTAAATCTTGAAGCTTTTTCACAAACATCAACACATTTCTATTGCTGTATTCCTGTTTTAAAGTTTAGAGAGGTGTCCCTCACTTGTCCTCCACAGCTTGTGCGGTGGCCAGCGCTCGCTCGCGGGTCAGGTTGCCAAACATGAGCACCTCCACGTGCAGCTTGCGCACCAACTGGTGCGCGAACTCGTTCAGCCGCTCCGGCGTGATCGCTGGAATTATAAATGATTTAGCAACACGTTTGAAAAAAAAACTATTATTGACATTTGTTTTGTTGACGCTACTTATTTAAATAATTAACCGGTTAGGACCTTATGTACAGGCACCACCATAATCAATTATTATAGATGACTCAATTGACGACGAGGGGCTCCAATATAACAGCTTACATTGCACACTTGCACTGTAGCGATTGGAAAAAAAAATAGGGTGCAATGGGCATCGTGGATTGGAATAGTTCCCTTTGAAGGGTTAAAGAATCACGACATCTAAGATGGGTGATGACCATGTACTACATTGACTGATTTCAGTCATAGCGGCCATATAGACAATATTATTAATAAAAAACCAAAACAAGTTCCAACTCACTCTCGGCCGCCTTGAGCAGCTGGCAGCGCGTCCACACCACGTCCGACAGGCACAGCGCCTGCTGGTACACGGCGTGCTGCGGGCAGACACGCCGGTCAGCTCGTATATGTGTATTTAAGTTATAGGTAGGCGGACGGGACATGGGCCGCCTGATGTTAAGTGGTCACCATCGGCCATAGACATTGGCGATGTAAGAAGTATCAACCATTCCTTATATCGCCAATGCGCCACCAACCTTGGGAACGAAGATGTTATGTCCATTGTGCGTTTAGTTACACTAGCTCACTCATCCTTCAAGCCGGAACTAAACAATCCTATGTACTGATGTTATACGGTAAAATATCTAATGAGTGGGTGGTACCTACTCAGACGAGCTAAAAAGTACTAAAAATTATCTACGTTATTTGTGTTATAGGCGACGAGCATATGGGCCATATGATGGTAAGTGGTTACTACCGTCCATAGAAATTGGCGATGTAAGTTACTATTCCTCACATCTCCAAAGCGCAAAAAATATCTGATGAGGTTCCTACCCAGACGTTTTTGGTCTTGCACGAAGCCCTATCATCTAATAAATCAACATCTCATTCCCATAAGTAACAACTTGTAAATATCCCACTGCTGGGCAAGGTCTACTCTTATTTTAAATGTATACACGCGTGGCAGAATTCATCTGACACATGCAGGTTTCCTCATGATGTTTTCCCTCACCCCCAAGCACGAGATAGACACGTAAAGGTGCCAGTCGTATCAACAAATTTCCCTGTATTGCTGTTCCAGATTGAACGTTCAGTGAGCCAGTCTAATTAACACAAGACAAGCTCAGTATCCAGATCAGATCCGTGGATGGTGGCGCGTTGAAAATATGAGGAGTGATTTGTATTTCTTGAAGGTCTAGAGTCTATGGGCGTAAGTGACCCCCTGACATGACAAAACTTCCCTTCGCCTTTCTAAAAATAAAACCAATACGGTGATTAAAACTTAACCAAAACTCATCAGATATTCTACCGCTAAACTGCAGTACTTGGTATTGTTGTGTTCCGGTTTGAAGGGTGAGTGAGCCAGTGTAATTACAGGCACAAGGGACATAACATCTTAGTTTCCAAGGTTGGTGGCGCATTGGTGATGTAGGCGATTAACATTTCTTACAATGCCAATATCTATGGGCGTTGGTGAGCACTTACCATCAGGTGGCCCATATGCTCGTCCGCCTTCCTATTCTATAAAAAAAAATATTTATTGATATTCAAAGTAAATACTACCGGATTTGAAAAGAAAATACTCTTACCTGAGGAGAACCAATGAAAGACCTGACCACTGACCTGGTACGGCTGCTCCGCCTCGAAGTTTTTGATCGCCCTGATGTGACTCTCCTTCATGATCTCAAACCGCTTCGGATCAGCCTTGAAGTTGACGATGTGATCTATTATCTTCTCTAGTAGCACGTGTTGCTTGTCATCGTAACCGTCTATCGTTATCTGAAAGTTTTATCAGTAAATCCATTTTTTTGTTTGTTGTAAATATTGCACAATAAGAGCAGAGATTATTCACACTGATTCGAATATATAGTTATAAAGTTAGATTTATGTATATTAAGATATTTTTTAAATGTATTTTAAAATAAATTTTATTTGTTTTAATAATATCCTGGGACATTTTTCACACACGGCCATCTAATCCCAAATTAAGCTTGTACAAAGCTTGTACTATGGAAACCAGACAACTGATATACTACATATACTATTTTTCTTTTGAAATACATACTTATATAGATAATTACACCCAGACTCAGGACAAACAGACATGTTCCTGCACACAAATGTCTGTCTTGGGTGGGAATCGAACCCACGACCTTCGGCGTGAAACGCAAGCATTCACTAACCACGCCAACCGGCTCGTCAAACACTTTTGTTTACACATATATTTACTTAGTGCAGTGATCTCTTGTATACTCACGCTGAGCCCGTACTTGGCGTTCCCGAGACTCCAGCGCAGGCCGGCCAGCTCGGCGGCGTACGCGAACTGCTGCAGCGAGTCGCGCAGCAGCAACACCCACACCGACGTCAGGTTGCAGCTCGCGGGGTCCGAGTACGCCAGCGGGCTGGTGGAGCAGACCATATTTATTGTAGAAAGGCAGACGAGACAATTTTCTGATAGTAAGAAAATTTCGACCCGGCCTTTGAACCTAGGACTTGGGGAACTGCAATCTTATAAGCAAGACTGCCAAGGCAATACGGAGTATTTATCATCAACCTATGATTTGTGCGCAATATGTTGCAAATAAACTTCCAATAACAAATTATCCATTTCAATTTATTTTTAATTTAACATTTGTAATTTTTTTTGCATATCAAAGGTATAACATCATTATGCCATGTGTGACGTCATTTGGCGTTTACGTCTGTTTAGAATTAAACAATATTCAAAGTAAAAATAGTGAATGAAAACTAAAGAATTTCGATAAAAGGAAAAACATAGTTCCTATTATTTTATATCTAGTTTGAATTTAAAATAAAATGTATATATATATATATATATATATATATATTGAAATATTTTCATTATTTCAACACATATACATCTTCAATTTAACTCACCTGACTAAGTCCAGAGTGACGAATGCTTTGGGCAGTAAGAACTCATTGTCTCTTTTATACCAAAGTCTCATCAAGGGGGTATCCTGTAAAAGAAGGAAGCAGAGTCAAACAATATTCCAGTAAGCTCTCAAGCACTTTTGTATCGTCATATTACAATTTTTTGACTGTCTCGTTGGTCTAGTGGCTTGATGTAAGGCCGCAGACCCGTAGATCCTTCAATTCCCAGGTCGGGCCAGTAAAAAGTTATTGGGTTTTTCTGTCAGAAAATTCTCAGTAGCAGCCCGGAGTCTGGCAGATTTAAGTGTGTACACTCTCGTGCCTCGGAAAGCACGTTAAACCGTTGGTCCTGCGGCCGAACTCTTTCCGGTCGTGTCGGATCGCCGTCCCATCGGATTATGAGAGTTAGGGAATAGAGAGTGCACCTGTGTTTTCTCACACACTCGTGCACTATAATATCTCCTGCGTAATTGGCTAATCTCTCTTGAGATTGACCGCCGTGGCCGAAATCGGTCTGGAGGACATTATTATTATTATTATTACAATTTTAATAACATAAAGTTACCAACGGTTCGGTATTTATATATATCCTGTATGAACATCAACGAATAACTCCAAGCTCTTCTATTATGTATAATCGTATACAGGGAATAAGCCTTATTAATAAAAAATAATGAGATTTTAATTTATTTATCGGTAAATGTAAAATGGTCCGCGGATTTTTTTTTTTTTTATAGAATAGGAAGGTGGACGATCATATGGGCCACCTGATGGTAAGTGGTCACCAAACGCCCATAGACATTGGCATTGTAAGAAATGTCAACCATCGCTTATAGCCAATGCGCCACCAATCTTGGGAACTAAGATTTTATGTCCCTTGTGCCTTTAATTACACTGGCTCACTCACCCTTCAAACCGGAACACAACAATATCAAGTATTGCTGTTTTGCGGTAGAATATCTGATGAGTGGGTGGTACCTACCCAGACGAGCTTGCACAAAGCCCTACCACCAGTACAATTTATAGAATTTTTGTGTTTGAATTTTTTTTTTTTTTTTAGAATCGTATACCATGCTCCAGGAAAGATATATCATACAATATTGAAACAATTATGTGGCACTTAAGGTCAGGAGGTCTTTTATTTACCACCGTTGGACAATGACCTCCTCCCTTTTTAGGGAAAATTTGGAACGTACACCACCATGATCCTCCTTGAAAAGAAGATGAAAGTGTGTAACCCGGTATTAAAAATATTCTTATTTTAATTATCTGTTATTGTTTTAAATTCAAAAAAATCTTAACTTATTGTGACTTTAAACAAAAGCACTTTCGACATTCCAAACACCACTTAATCGCGAATCCATAGTGAACACCACAGATTATTCAAGATCACGTTGTTTGTCTATCGTTTCTCTTGTGGTTAGAACAAGCTGTACCTTGATAATAGCTGGTCCTATCGCATCGGCGGTGGGGTCAGAGGACTTCTCCAAGTCCAGTCTCGCGGGGATGAACTCGTTCGGCAGCGGGAGGTGAAGTTCCTGATTAAGTTTCACTGTCTTCCATTTCTACAATAATAAACATTTTATGAGGATATTATATAATATAATTAATGGAATGTGAATAGAAAAGATCGCCTGCAATTTTTTAAATTTTTGTTTGTTTTTTTTTTTTTTATAAAATGAGTAGGCGGATGGCCCAATGGACAACTTAAGAAATATTAACCATTGCTTACATCACCAATGCGACGCCAATCTTGGAAAACCAGATGTTACGTCCCTTGTGCCTGTAGACTGGTTCCCCCTCTATTCAAACCGGAACCGGAAAGTATTACTATTTCGCGGTAGAATATCTGATGGCTGGGTGGTACTTAGTTAAAGCCAAGTCCACCAAGTAAACTTACTTATTTTTCAAGTTTTTTCCTAAATTTATGATTAACTTCAGACAGGCAAACTTAAATTACGCGTATTGTATATTAATACGTACGTTGAGCGTCGCCTCGTCGATGTCTTGCTGGACGTATTTAGTTCCATACCACGGCTCCGTTTGCGTGCATTTTTTCTCGAAACATCTTTAATAAAAAATAAACTTTAACCCTTGTGTTCATAATTACACTGGCTCACTCATGTTCATATTTAGCAATACAACAACAGGTAATTGGGTGGTAGACGCCCCCACAAACTTCTATTATAAAACAAATAATTTTTTTATTCATATGTTCGTTCGCCGTCTCATTTAATATTATTTCAATACATTTTTCGAATTACAAACAATGTCTAAAAGGGAATCATATAAAAGGCATCCTTATTTCGTAATTAGGGATTCCTTCCGGCATCTCCAACAAAAAAAAAATAGGGGATTTTTTTTATAGTATAGGTAGGCGGACGGGCACATGGGCCACCTGATGGTAAGTGGTCACCAACGCCCATAGACATTGGCATTGTTAGAAATGTTAACCATCACTTACATCACTAATGCGCCACCAACCTTGGGAACTAAGATGTTATGTCCCATGTGACTGTAATTATTCTGGTTCACTCACCCTTCAAACCGGAACACAACAATACCAAGTACTGCTGTTTTGCGGTAGAATATCTATAATATCTAATAATATGAGTGGGTGGTACTTACCCAGACGAGCTTGCACAAAGCTCTACCACCAGTAAAATATATATATATATATATATATTTATATATCGGAGAATCGTACCCCACTGCCGAGCGTAAGTGTGGAGTATTACCAGACCACCCCAAAGGACTGCGTCAGCGATGGCTGAGCGTCAGCGCCGCCATCATCTTGGTTAAGCGATTCAGGATTCATGACGCATTCATAACTCACGCACAAAATCAATCCAATCCCCACTCTCGAATACTCTGTTCACGTGCCGCCGTTAAAATACCAACTGACATCACGACTGACGTCACGGTGTTTACCAGTCTCTTAGTACTAAAATAATATCAGTGAGTAATACTTGAACTATACGAGACATGCAAGTTTCCCCACTTACTTGGCAACGACCCCCACTCTCACGTTGTCCGGGATGAGAAAGGCCAGAAGTTCGTCGATGAGGTCCGGCCTCCAATCGGTTATCAAGTAATACGCGCTCAGAATGTCTCGCATCGGAAACTCCTGGGGGATGAAATCAATAATTATTATATTACTAGCTATTAGAATGTATCGGGTAGATTATAAGAAATTCTTCGTTCGTTCATTCATTCGTTCTTAGTGAGCGTCTACGTCGAGGAAGTAACTGTGACAAATTTCAAGTCAATCGGCTTTTTCTTTTTTTTAAAAGAATAAGGCCACCTGATGGTAAGTGATCACCAAACGCCCTTAGACATTACCATTGTAAGAAATGTCAACCATCGCTTACATCACCAATGCGCCACCAACCTTGGGAGCTAAGATGTCCCTTGTGCCTTTAATTACACTGTAATTACACACACCCTTCAAAACGGAACACAACAATATCAAGTATTGCTGTTTTGCGGTAGAATATCCGATGAGTGGGTGGTACCCAGACGAGCTTGCACAAAGCCCTACCACCAGTAAAATCTCCAAGAAAAAAAAAGGAGATCTCGTGATGAGCGGTACTTTGACGGTGCTTATATATATAAAGATTAGAACAAAGTCTAAATCACGTTTCTGAGTTATAGCAATACCGCCCCCCTCTTATATTCAGGATAAGTTTTTCGATTAAATGAAACGAGTACATTAACTACTTATTTTGTGGCTTCCAAATAAATGCTACTCAAATTTCATGAGCTTATTTTGAGTTTACAATTGATCACGTGCTTTAGCGGAAAAGAGGTGGGAATAGTCGATGGTAGACAGTAGACAGTAGACAGGTGGGGGCCCCGACCTGCAGCAGGTGCGCGTGCGCGACGACGGCGGCGCGCGCGTCCTGCACGTCCCGGAAGCGGAACTCCAGCGCCATGAGGTCGCGCTGCTCCTCCCACACCCAGCGCTGGGCGCCCTGCGCCTTCAGCATCGCGATGTACTGGGGACACGTATATTACTTTTACATTCATATATATACCTCAATGGCATTAATCTGTCCCCCCCCCCCATGTCTTGCAATCACACGTGATTCGTGGTTACTATACAACAATTATTATGTAAAAATACAAATTTATATATATTTGTTTAATTTGTTGTTTTGTCCGTAATTAGATTTCACGGTTATTTTTAACTTTAATTGTTTTTTTTTTTTTTGATAAACAAGACTACTCGATACAAGTGATTAAATATCGTCTTAAAACTAACCTGAAATACGAGTTCGACTATTTGATCGATGTGTTCAACTCCAGCCTCCGTGAGGTCGACCTGGACACCGAAGAAGGCGAAACCCCTCGCACCGATACGCGTACCACCCACGAGACTGAAAACAAAAGACGAAAAGTTTTATTAATGTGTAAACATATTAACGCTTCGCACACGGTAGGGGTTTACTTGAGATGTATGCGTGAGATCGGTACACGAGCTCATCAATTTTCGTGATAACCTTGGAACTCGCACCACTTTTTTCATCATTCCAATTATTCCGCACGACTTTGGACTAAATATATAGACGTATGAAGAACTGAGGGCAATGTCAGTCAGTTTCAAAGTCATTTCTATTAAATATTTTAAATAAAGTCTGGTACAGTAACAGCCTGTGAATGTCCCACAGCTGGGCTAAGACCTCCTCTCTCTTTTGAGGAGGTTTTGAGCTTATTCCACCACGCTGCTCCAATGCGAGTTGGTGGAATACACATGTGGCAGAATTTCAGTGAAATTAGACACATGCAAGTTTTCTCACGATGTTTTCCTTCACCGTCAAGCACGAGATGAATTATAATAACAAATTAAGCACATGAAAATTCATTGGTACGTGCCCGGGTTTGAACCCACGATCATCGGCTAAGATACACGCGTTCTTACCACTGGGCCATCTCGGCTTTTTAAATGATTGATATAAATAACTTATATAATTTGAATGCCTGCAGATAATGGTATAACAATATAAGTGTATTTAGATATTATGTACTTAGTTTCCTGTCGGTTGTTCTCGTAGTAACTTTAGTTATGTTTTAATCTTGTAAAATTTTGGTAGATAAATCCTTGTTTTTGTCAAAAGTTCCTACTTGAATAAAGTGTATTCCATTTTAGGATTATTTCATATAACTTTACCCATTAACACAGCGCACTCGATGGCAGATATATAAGATGTTGATTTTATATATCATACTATGTTATGGAAGGGTTTCTCTGACTCGAGTATAGTACCCCCCTATTTTGTTTTATTTTTATCGCTGGATAGTCGCTTTACGCTGTTCCCCCCCCGGGAGAAGTGGAGGGGTATGTCAGGCTCTCCGGGGTCCAAGGCGAGTGCGCCTCGAACATTGGAATACCCACTGAAAAACCAGCGGTACCCTTTCCGTCTTAACGAGGAGCGCCACGGGATTGCGCATGCTACCGTGACGCTCTGACGAGTATAGTACCCCCAATCTTAAAGATTATTTGTATACTATGATAAATTACTATCATAAATGATATATCCAAACAATATCGTGTATCAATCTGTTTCTGAGATTAGCTTAATCATACATATATTCAGACGCGGCGGGGGATTGTGATCTATATTTATAAAGCTGACTGACATATTACCGCATAGACCTTTTACTATCGAACGGCCAGGCAAACGCGACCAAAGCGCCATAGGTACACAGTGGAACTTCCCTTCCGTACGAAGCGCTTTGAATCCACATTCATCATTCGCACTGCGAAACTATACATAGTATATATTTCACACTTTAGGTTAGCACTGAGGAAGAATGTTTGAAAATGTAACCCCTAAGTTAGTATAAAGGGGATGAAAATTTGTATAAAAAACCATCGTTTAATTGAAGAATTAGCAATTCCGAGTGAAGCCGCGGGTAAATCTCTGTTAGCTCTATCGATCCATTAAAACATACATTTTGCACCAGATAAATTTGGGGAGGATGCCGTTACCTGTTACACCAGCCCCTCGTCTTGAGCGCCGACAGCAAACTCCCAGGACCTTCGTGTCCCAGCAAGTGAGACAGGTAGTGTCCGGGCTGGAAAAAAATACGATCCATTATTATTCTTTGCCTAAAAACCACTCACCGCAGAAATCGGTTGTGAAATGTATGTAATCTACTTCCTGCCCACGGCTCAGGCACCTGTGGGGGGAGGGCCAGTGTCAGGTACCCTATGTTCTTCTCAATCCCCCTGACAACACTTATACAAAATTTCATAATGATCAGATGAGTAGTTAAAACGTGAAAGCGTTATAAAAAAACAAACTCACTTTCGCATTTATAATAGGCGGACGAGCATATGGGCCACCTGATGGTAAGTGGTCACCAACACCCATAGACATTGGCATTGTAAGAAATGTCAACCATCGCTTACATCACCAATGCACCACCAACCTTGGGAACTAAGATGTTATGTCCCTTGTGCCTGTAATTACACTGGCTCACTCACCCTTCAAACCGGAACACAACAATACCAAGTGCTGCTGTTTTTCGGTAGAATATCTGATGGGTGGGTGGTACCTACCCAGACATGCTTGCACAAAGCTCTACAGTAAAGTACGATAATAGGAAATAACACGCACCCCACTCTTGTAATGTTTTCTTGTATCCGGTATAGGAAAGTCGATGGACAGCGATCGGAGATCTTTAACGGGGTAGCAGTAGGCGCGTTTCCTTCTCAGGTGAGGGGGGAAGGGGTGATCCGGCCAAGTAGGGGCTGTCACGGACTTATCCTCGACCGCCGAGAATAATTTGACCACCATTTCCTCCAATTCATCCAGGGATTCTAAAAATACAAATAATTGAATTAATCTTGATAAATGTAGGCTTTTATTTAGGGCCCAGGGATTTCGTGTCTCGAAGTCCCCGGGACCTTTTCAACATATAAGTTGAAATCAACCTGTACTGGCTTATCATAGGATAAGGATACGATTAGCAAATTAAATATTTATATAAAACGCTTTTTCAGATATGCATATTTTTTTATACATATTTCTTTTTCCTTGTTTTGGATATTCTTGTATGTAACAGCCAATGTCCCACAGGTGGGCTAAGGCCTCCTCTCGTTTTGAGGAGAAGATTCGGAGCTTATTCCACCACGCTGCTCCTAAACGGCTTGGTGGAATACACATGTGGCAGAATTTCAGTGAAATTAGACACATGCAGTATCCTCACGATGTTTTCCTTCACCGTCAAGCACGAGATGAATTATAAACACAAACTAAGCACATGAAAGATTGTGGTGCTTGCCCGGGTTCGAACCCACGATCATCGGTTAAGATTCACGCGTTCTAACCACTGGGCCATTCTCTTCTATTTTTGTAATTAAGTTTAAGTTTATCTAAATTTAGTGTTACATGAATTTGCTGTCGCTACTTTTTTCTGTTTAATTACAAGCGATGTTTACCTATAATTATTGTTTACGCTATTCCGTTTTTTTTTAATGTATTATGTGTTATTTTTAATATATACAACTGTTGGAAAACCTAGATAAAAAAAAATCGTCCTGGGACCGAGAAAATCGAGACTTTTTAAAATTGTATCATAATTATTTTACGTATAACAACTTGTATTAAATTTGTTCATATAATGTATTTTGTTTTTTTTTTTTGTTGTATTTTTGTAATTGTAATGAACAAAGCATAGGTCAATTATAATTATTTTTTACTTTATTTTATGTTGACGCGATGCTTAGTGAATGTTGTGTACACTTGTAATCGATATACATATCAGAAGTTGATTTTTTCTCTTTGGATGTTATGTATGCCACCATTTAATATGTATATTGTTAGTGTTACTATTAAAAAAAAACATACCATTATTAAAAAAAAAAAACAAAATAATATACCGACCTTTCCCCATAACGATCAGAGTCATTATATTCGCAGAATACCATTTGTCGTGGAAATTTAACAGTTCTTTACGAACATCGATCCCTTTCTCTTTCGGTATCGCTTCTAACGTGTATCTGTTGCCTAAAAAAAAAAAAAAATTAGCATATTTTCTTTAGGCATAATAGAGTAGGCCCGCTTCATCTTAACTCGGCATAGCCTTGAACCTTTGACAGAGTAGGATAGAGCATAATAAAGAGAGAGAGAGAGAGAGAGAGAATAATATGTCCGTTTTGTTGAGTATTTATGTATTTATTTGAATCACTAACAACTCTACTATGAATATTCATAACTAGCGCCCCCACCATTCCCATAGAAACACAGTATAATACGGTATTGCTGCTTGGTAGCGACTGGTAACTGACAGTACCCACCCAGATGGACCTCCAGAAGCCTACCAACCGATTGGTCACTTGTTTTCAGGATTAACAGGTCGACTTTTTTGGTTTGGTTTTAGACTAACCTGTACCAAACTTGTGGAAGGGATGTTTCGGATCAGCCGTGCTCTTGTTCAGCTGGTCCAGCCTCCAGGTGTCCGAGGACACGTTCTTTTCGTGCTCAGAGTTAACGGCACTCAACTCTCTACTCGTCGCCGATTCCGTGAACAGCGGCGAGATGAAGAACTGGGCGAAACTGTGTGGGCAAAATCATACCAAATTATTTATCTATTTATATGATTTCTGGGATATACGCGTTGACATACCCTTTTATTCGGCTTTATATAATTATATCTTTTACATAAATAACTTATGTACAGTTGAAGATTAACATATCATTAAAATTTAATTGGTGAAAAACAGTTATTACTGAATATTTTCCCGGTTCTTATCTATCTAAATAGTAAAATCTACCTACTGAAATGGTGGTAGCTTTACACAAGATTATATTAAATCTTGTAACATTCTAGCTGTCTAATAGTAATGTCTGTAAAATAATTATCCCAAGGAGTTCTTATACTAAATACATTATATATGTCAGAAGCTGTACACTGACATTGCACATTTAAAATTTGGTATACCTCTATATATATGAGAGCTAAGATGGCCCAGTGGTAAGAACGCGTGAATCTTAGCCGATGATCGTGGGTTCAAATCCGGGCAAGCACCTCCGAATTTTCATGTGCTTAATTTGTGATTATAAGTCATTTCGTGCTTAACGGTGAAGAAAAACATCGCGAGGAAACCTGCATGTGTCTAATTTCATAGAAATTCTGCCACATGTGTATTCCACCAACCCGCATTGGAGCAGCGAATAAGTCATGTTGGTGTTGGTCAAGTTGGTGGAATAAGCTCCAAAAACCTTCTCCTCAAAAAGGGAGAAAATTTTCCTTATATAATAAAAAAAAAACATAAATCATGGTCGAGAGTTAGTCTGAGCACTTAATTATATACATTGGACAAAAATGCCACTCACATATCCAAAGCTCCAGCAAGATGTTGCGGCAGGACGTCGAAGAAGTAAGTCGTGTGATCAGATGAAGTGGACGCGTTGGATGAACCTCCATGGGCCGAGAGGAATTTGTTGTATTCGTTTTCCTGGAAATATATAATGAAAAATAAATGAAACGGTGATAATAATAATATCCCGGGACATTTTTCACACACGGCCATCTGATCCCAAATTAAGCTTGTACAAAGCTTGTGCTATGGAAACCAGACAACTGATATACTACATATACTATTTTTCTTTTGAAATACATACTTATATAGATAATTACACCCAGACTCAGGACAAACAGACATGTTCATGCACACAAATATCTGTCCTGGGTTGGAATCGAACCCACAACCTCTGGCGTGAAAGGCGAGCATCTACCAACCACGCCAACCGGCTCGTCAAATAACTTATAATAGTGATAACTTACTACTATTTACTTAACTTAAGGAAGGGCAGCTCGAGTATTGCTTGCGTTTGAAAGGGCTTAACATAACCTGTGTGAACGTAGGCTTACTTAGTACACTTTAAAGTACTTTGTGATATATTTTTTTATGTGTTTTTGCCAATTGGAAGATGTGTGTATCATGATATTAGTTTCCAGGTCAGGTGGGTTAATGTGAGTTACCTCTGGATATTTCGCCGTGCCCAAGAACAGCATATGCTCGCAAAAGTGGGCCAGTCCTGGTAATTCATCAGGATCACTGAGGTAGCCTGAAAAATACAAGAGTCCATTTTAAATTGGTTGAGTTAAAACAACATTATCAGTCATTATTTTTATACCAATACTTGAAAAGTATTACTTACTACTTATACTTTTTAATTATATTATGAGTTTCTCATATCGTCTCTCTTTAATTTCTAATTAATTGATAATTTATATATAAAAAACTAATTGATAATATATACATAAAAAATAAAAAATTATTAACTTATGCAGCGGGAGTCTGCATAAGTTAATAATTTTTTATTTTTATAAAATAGGAAGGCGGACGAGCATATGGACCACCTGATGGTAAGTGGTCACCAATGCCCTTAGACATTGGCATTGTAAGAAATGTCAACCATCGCTTACATATCCAATGCGCCACCAACCTTGGGAACTAAGATTTTGAAAAACTGCTGTTTTGCGGTAGAATATCTAATGAGTGGGTGGTACCTACCCAGACGAGCTTGCACAAAGCCCTACCACCAGTAAAATAAATTAATTTTATCAGTATAAATTCTCCGAAAGAACTTCCATGGCTGACTGTACACTGAGCTTATGTTATTATTAAAAGATAAATAATCTCTAAGGAGGAAACGCTCGAATTGAGGAGCCATAGAAAACAGCGATCAGTCTTACCTACATTGACATCCAGAGCTGCCGCTGATTTGTCCGTCGTTGGGTCACTCACCAACAAAACTTTAAGCCGATTTGCTAATTTAAGACCCCTGTAAAAACATTGTATTCTCTATTACTCCAATTTATTTACCACTATGCATGGTTAGTTAGTTAAAATGCCACCATAATAAATAGTCTAAGGGACTGCAGCAACAATGGTTAAGTCATTGTAATATTAAAATGATGTTTTGTCCCTTGTGTATTTATACTGATTTACTCACCCTTCAAACACAACAAAACTAAGTATTGCTGTTTGCCAGTGGAATATCTGTTGAGTTGGCAGTACCTACCTAGACACTGCACAAAGCCCTTCCACCGAGTAGATAAGTATAATATAGAAATATTACACTATTGATTGTCAAAGTAAGTTTTTATTGTCTTATGTAGTCGTTTAAAAATGTTCAGTTTGCCAATGTTTGTAGGCGTTGGTGACCACTTACCATCAGGTGGCAAACAAGCCCATCTGCTTGACTGCTTGACTATTATAGAAATATATTGAAGCAAGTTAGGTACCTGTATTCACGCTTGTCCTCTGGGCTTTTTATGATATCGTCATATTTCTTAATGACACCCGTTGGACTATCGCTGCCTACTCCTGAACGTGCCTCCGAAGGACTTTGCCCCCGACTGGGGGAGCGCGGTGCACACTGCGGCACCGTCATACCGGAATGTTGGCGCCTCTGTTTATAGATGTAACTGGATAAAAATAAAAATATCTAATTTATTAAAACAAAACACTCATACCCTTATTGAACTCTTTTATTGCACAGCACACACATAAAACAAATACAAAAACGCTTATGATGATAAAACATGTTTGTCCAATAAGATTGCATTGTCGCTTAGTATAAAAACTTATGGTTAAAAAGCAATAAAAGAAATGGGTAGAAACTGCACACAAATGAAATTAAGACGCAATGGACAACAAGGCAAGAAGTATGAAACTTGATGAAGTTGCAATGAACGAATCAAGGGCAGCTTTAAGGTGACTCCCATTGTTGAAAAGATTGATAGTTTGGGCAGAATGGATGGTTAGGCTTAATGCTGGCTTTGGTATGTGAAATATCAATTACAAAAGTACAAAATTAACCTTTTTTTAGTACTAGTGAGATTCAATTTACATTAAAAACCTTGAAAATCAGCCATTCTAATGTATATGATATTGCCTATGTGAATTATATATGTAAATATATTAATTATTAGTTAGCAGTGGTAGTCTAGAATAAAACGATGGTTATTTTGGTTTTGGGAACTCGCAAATAGTCAAGAGGTAGATACTTCAAAATTACAGACAGACACTTCAATTTTATTTACTTGTAATAGATACAAAATTGATTTAGATCCTTCAATTGCAATAAATTATCTTAAATGCCCTAAACTAAAGAATCATTTTGCTAATGTAAACTTAAAATACAAAAAAACGTTTGATACTGTACAGGCTCTGCCTATACATAATTGCATATTTTGACTGAACCCAAGTATATAAAGGGATTAAGCAAGAAAGAAGTTTTCAGTAAGTTTTAAATGGTTTTTAATGAATATTGTATTGGTTATACAATATAAATTGTGACATGATTTTATCAAATTTTTGTATTTATATACATTTTAAAAGTCATATCAAATTAAAAATACTTTACTCAACAGGTTCTTAGACATTTTTTAATTATCATGCTAAGTAACTATTTGAGAACTACATTTAGTCTCTTATCAATAGGTTTTTTTTAATCAACCATAAGTAAACCACATATAAAATTCTAATATATTAGAAATAAATAATTCATATATTATTAGAATATAGAATTAATATTTTTTAACCATATTGAATGCAAAACTTACCTTTAAATTATAAAATTTTATTAAAAGTTAATAAAACACAACTAATTTACGAACACGCAAAGTATGCATAAAACGTTTTTATAACTTTAATTTATTTTAAATCAATAACTTAAACGAAAAAATAAATGTTCCTAACCTATTAAAGCTAGCTCTATATGAATGTGTTGGCGAAAAGCTGTAGAAGCCAATGAACAACAATCTTCGCGATGCCAGCTTGAACAATTTAAATTAATCCCTAATAAAATGATGTATAATTTTTTAAATTAATTTAGCTATGCAATGACGAATGAATATTATTGTGCAACTCGACACTGACATTGACGTAATGTAATGTAACATTACTGATTAGTGATTACTCGTAATGTATCATACTACATTACAATATTATTTTTCACATAATCGTAATGTACTGTGTAAGTAAGCAAGGTTTTTTGCGTCTATATATATATATATATATTTATATATATATATATATATATATATATATATATATAATCATATTTTTATATATATATATATATATATATATAATAAAAATATTAAGTTGATTACAATATTACAATGTTTTGCATAAGCAAAACGCTGTAAATTGTCTTTCATACAAAGAGGATTGAAAATATAGCACTCGGTACACGGTAAGATTTTGAGCGTTAGACGAGTAAGCGTAAGATTTGTAATTAACACATAAATTCTCCCTAATACTTTTGCTTCATATAC
Organism: Nymphalis io; assembly: GCF_905147045.1. Classification (NCBI taxonomy): domain Eukaryota; kingdom Metazoa; phylum Arthropoda; class Insecta; order Lepidoptera; family Nymphalidae; genus Nymphalis; species Nymphalis io. The sequence continues at coordinate 2,520,740 of NC_065916.1, read as the reverse complement.
AAAAAAAATATTATTGATACTTTAAAACTATGAAAAAAATTGTATAGTCTTAGAAATAGAATTAATTATTGAACCTATGGTTGATTTGACAATAAATTAAAGAAAATTAATAGAAGTATAAATTGCTAGCTAAAATAAATATACAAATACTAAGCTCATTTTGAGCTTTTATGTTGGTATAATCTGTTATTTTTCTACCCGCGAAAAATTAACTTATTTTAAAACGTCAATTTTCGACGTCACTGTTCAAGTCTTCCATGTGAATAAAAGTTAATTTAACTGCAGTCAGTATTATAAAACCAAAAAATAATTTTAATTTAGAACAAAGTATATATATTGCTTACGAATAAAATACTAGTGCGTAAGTTTTGTAATCCATAATGGATAAGTGGGAAATGGTTATAAAAAGTTATCAGGGTAGTAGCGATCCAAAGATCATTTCCAGAATTTTGAAAATCGCTGAATGTGTTTTTGCTGAAGACCTAGCTCCATTTGAGATAGGTAATTGTTTTTGTATTTATTTGATAAATAATCTTCAATGTGAACCAGTAGCTTTACATTCAATTAAAACTTATAAAATATTCATACAAGAGCGCCAATAGTAAGACTAAAGATAAAAAATCATAGATTTTTTTATGTTTTAAAGAAAAAGTCATCCGCCTAGGATGATCATATGGGTCACCGACCTTGGGAACTAAGATGTTATGTCCCTTGTGCCACAACACAACAATACCAAGTACTGCTGGTTTGCTGTAGAATATCTGATGACTGGGTGGTGCCTACCCAGACAAGCTTGCACAAAGCTCTGCCACGGTGGCACATGGGCGATGTAAGAAAAGGTTAATATTTCTTACATGGCTATGTCCATGAGCAGTGGTGAACACTTAAAATCAAGTGGCCCATTTCTCCGTCCACCTACTTTTAACAAAATAATAAATAACTTTTACTATATGAAGATAAAATATTTTTTAGAATGGATTCTTGCTACGCTCCTTTGTGACCCTATAAATCTCTTAGATAAGGTGTCAGAACAACGTCTGAATAAAGATTGGAGCAGATGCACCATAAACTCGTTTAAATTGCTCAGTTATATAGTCAGTAATCATAGCGTTGCTTATATTTATTACGAAGACATTGTTACAGTAAGTTATAAAATATTATTTTAATTATAGCTAAGCCTTCCTTTTTGGTCTTTCTGCCTCGTTAATCTTGTGGCTAAATATAAGACTGCAAATGTTGAGGTCGGGCTGTAAAAATGTCAGCCCGGAGTCTGGATTTTGGTAGTGTGCACACTACCGTGCCTCGGAAGGCATGTAAATTCATTGGTCCTGCAACTGAACTCTATCGGGGCGTGTCGGTGGACCAATGGTTTTACAATCTTTTGGAGGCACACGCTGCATGAGAGAATTTCTCAACAGAAAAACCAATAAATATAGCATGTGAATATCTTACTCCTGAGCTAAATGCCTTCTCACCGTTTAACGTTACTAGCTTATTTCACCACGGTGTTCCATTGCGGATTGGAGGATACACATGAAAGAATATCATCCGATACTATCAGGTTTCATCACAATGTTGTTTACCTTTAACGTTTGAGTATGTGATGAGTTATAAGCACATTAACCACTTGAATATTTGATTGAGCTTGTCAGGGAGTCCGCAATAATTGATTAAAGTTTCATTTGTTCTAGCTAGTGCTCTATACCATAAATGTGACAAATATTGCCTTTTCAATGCAATTTGATTTCTTTGATGTTTTATGTTGTTTCAATTTCAGGTCTGCCTGATACCATTTGATGTTCAAATTCGAACACAAGCTCTATCATGTCTAACTTGTGTGGTGACCCGATCACCGTTGGGGGCCAGAGATTTGAACCAACATTTGAACGCTCTCGAAATGGGTACCACGTGTAGAGTGCCACTTGCGTTACTGATTGGTAAGTCAGATTAATGAGGAGGTTGCGGAGTGGTAGTGTGAGAAGGACGCCCCCGCTGAAGAAGATCAGGGCGCCCGTTGTAAGAGTCGGCATCGTAGCTCCAAAACAAGGACCGATTTTGATGCGGTTTTTACAGTTTGAAACCTCATGTTATCGAAATGTTTTTAAGCTTTAAATTATGATAGGTTCAGGCATTTGAACACCATCAGCTCTTTTCTTAGTGACAAAAGGTTACCAATTTCTAAAGGTCTGATAGATTTGAAATCGCGGACCCCCGACGCGACGACGCTTGTATTAAAACAATACTCGGTACTTATATAAAGTATATAAAATATATAGTATATGAAAAAGTGTCTAAAGTTAAAGGACCAACAGAAATGTTTGTTTTTCTTCTTTAGTGTCGGTAGTTATTAAATTTTAGTTATATATATATATATATATATATATATATATATATTAACATAGATGATATTGATAAAGTGTTTTCAATGGTATGCGTTTTTGTATTAATTCCAGGTACAATTTGTAATTACCATCCAGAGGAGGTTGAAGAAGAAATGTTAAATGTATGGAGGCTGTTACTTAATTTACTGGATGCGAATAAAAGCTCGGTGAGTTTGTTTTGAGATCGTACTAATATTATTAGTCTTTGTATGTCCCATACATACCATGTTTGTTAAACCCACAAAACAGCGGGACGGATTTGGATGAAATTTGGAATAGACTTAACATACAATTGAACTCTTCTTTCTATTATAATTTTTTTTTTTGATGTATCTCTTATTGAGAGAATTCCTATTCACTTACATTTTCATATATAATTTAATTTAAATTACTAATAATAAAATTGAACCTGCAGTCTTTCTAAGTGTCACATCTTATATCTACTGAGCTATAGACAACAGTTAAAATATATATACGGCTAGTATTCGCCCGCAGCTTCACTCGAATAGTCTCCGTTATTATAATAAATAATGAGTTCAAAATAAGTTATAATAATTTAAATAAGTTGTTAACTTAGGAAAAATAACTTAACTTCGATGAGCTAGTGTTATCCTGATGAGTTATACATTGAAATTGTGCTTTTTACCTTTTTGGACTTTTTTTTAATTATTTAGTGTGTGTGAACAATTAAAAACATTCCTCAGGGTATTAAATTACTGAACCTACATAAAAAATTAATTAATAAACATTGAATGGTGTTAAATCTCTTGTGTTACTAAAATTAAAAAACAAAATTAGTTATCAAGATCGAATATGTGGGTAGTTGTAAAAAAAACAATCTTAAAGAGTTGTTGGTAATAATCATTGCATCGTATAATCTTGAACTCGTTTTATATTTTCACTCAGTTAAACAATTCGTTTGCGGTCCAATGCTGAAGATGTTAGAATTAGAACGCAACTAATCGGACGACTCGAGTTCAAACCCTGCGGTGACATAAGATATTTAAAATTTCTAAAATATTTATATAATTTATATTCACATTTCTTACTATAGAACTGCGAATCAACGAGAATAATTGAATAAAAAAATAAGAAAATAAATATAGTACCAATGACCGATACTGGTGGGTAGGACTTTGTGCAAGCTCGTCTGGGTAGGTACCACCCACTCAGATATTCTACCGCAAAACAGCAGTACTTGGTATTGTTGTGTTCAGGTTTGAAGGGTGAGTGAGCCAGTGTGATTACAGGCACAAGGGACATGACATCTTAGTTCCCAAGGTTGGTGGCGCATTGGCAATGAGCGATGGTTGACATTTCTTACAATGCCAATGTCTAAGGGCGTTTGGTGACCACTTACCACCTGGTGGCCTATAATAAAAAAAAAAAAAAAACAAATTTTATCAAAGTCGGTTCAATAGTTTAGCAGTGAAAGCGTAAAAGGCAGACAGAAATAGTTTAGTGCATGCAATAAGGAACAAGCTCCATACCTTCTCCTCAAAAAGGGAGAGGAGGCCTTAGCCCAGCTGTGGGACATTCACAGGCTGTTACTTTACTTTTATAATAATTCAAATCTCGGACACCATGCTGCTTTGCCAAGGATGAGCAGCCTATTATGCGCTTTCTAAACAGCACACTGACTTGGACCTCAGAATTAACTAAGTTTAAAAAATATCTTAAAAAATTGTTTCTTAATACATAATGTTTTGTTTTTTTTTTTTGTTTAAAGGTTTTATTTTCTACTTTTATTATTATTTATTGTTATATTAATTTTTTAATATATTTCTTTAACTCACGTTTGCACAATTTAGTCTTAGTTTAACTACTATTTACCTTTTTTTAGTTCCTATGTTTTATTGAGTATACTATGTAACATTTAGTTTTTTTTAGTCATTATTTATGTGCTTGCTGTGGTCTCCTTTAATTGAAGGAGCACACATATTTGGAAATCCTTAATAAATAAATAATATGAGTATCGATTTATAGATATATTTTTACTATCGAACGGCCAGGCAAACGCGACCAAGGCACCATACGTACACAGTGGAACTTCCCCGCCTACGTACGAAGCGCTTTGAATCCACATTTATTATTCGCACTGCGTAACTGTGCAATGCTTTGCTCGAGTCCATATTACCTGATAGATACAATGTTGGTGTCTTTAAATCCAGGGTAAACGGGTTTCTTCTGGGCTGGCGCGCTACATCCTAGACCGTGACTTTGCTTAAGATCAGGCGAGTCAACGGTCAAGCGCTTGTCTATAACGTGTAAAAAAAAAAGATTAAATAAATTGTTATGATATTTTCAAGGCCACCTTAATAAAAACAGCGTTGGATGGTATAACGGGTTTGCTCAAGTTTTTCGAAATGGATGTACCGTTGACGGATGTGTATGAACTCTACGACAAGATGATCAGCTTCATCGATCTGCCGAGGTGTGAGAAAAGTAAGTTGACCTTTAACTGTTAACACATAATAAATAAAAAAATAAAATACTTTATTCAATATAATAGAAGCATTACACTTGTCCATTTATAGTCAAATTAGAAACCATAATAATAATAATAATAATGTCCACCAGACCGATTTCGGCTACGGCGGCCAATCTCAAGAGAGATTAGCCAACTGCGCAGGAGATATTACAGTGCAGGAGTGTGTGCGCAAACGCAGGTGCACTCTCTATTCCCTAACTCTCATAATCCGATGGGACGGCCATCCGACACGACCGGAACGAGGCACGGGAATGTACACACCTCCAACTTCCAGACTCCGGGCTGCTACTGAGAATTTTCTGACAGAAAAACCCAATAACTTTTTATCGGCCCGACCTGGGAATTGAACCCAGGACCTCCGGGTCTGCGGCCTTATATGAAGCCACTAGACCAGCGAGGCATTAGAAACTAACATCGGTTCGGAAAGAAACGCCCAGTGTCAAAGAGCTTACATATATCTCAGTGAAAAGTTTTATTGTATGTTATCAGTTTTTTGTTACGTGATAATAGATGGCGTTAGTAGTTAGTTAAATCGCGCTATCGTTTGTTACATTTGAATTATATAGAAGAGATTATTGATTTGATTTATTGATACGAAGGCGTCCTAAGGACGTCCTTATCGCCCCCGATGATAATATTATATCGGTCAATATTATCACGCTTGGTTACAAAGTAAACACACACCGACCCCGCCGGCGGGGTCGACGACCCTCATTCATTACGTCCCGTCGACGCTTCAGCGTACGACGGCCGTTTAAAATGCACACGTCCTTCCTTTCCGACTTCAACGGCGTCCTAAGCCGAGGTCCGGCCTCAGGAGGCGCCCTTAGGACGTCCGATTCTCTTGAGCCCCTCGTGTGGCTCCCAACATCCGGCTGAGTTCAACTCGCTCAACCCGCCCGGTGACGCTGAAATGAATAAAATATAAATATCTGAGAACATTTAAAAATTTTGAATATTAATTATTTGATTAAAAGCAAACAAAAGTAAGAGGTACATTTATACATAAAGAAACAAAAATGTTAAAAACAAAAATTTATACATCATTTTTATATAATATTATTGAGGAAAAAAAAGAAGATATTTTTTTAAGAAACTGATTCAAAATGTCATTAAAAATATCAATTATAAGAGCATCGTTTGACACTTTCTTATCGTTAGTCATATTATTGAGCATTTTGTAGATATTATTAAAAAGATTAAGATTCGAAATTGCATTACCGCCTAAGAGCCAGCGATCGGCAGACCTATGGTATATTAGCAAACCCCATATTAATGCTAGGTATACTATTGCACCTGCCGTGGGTGAAATGGGGAATCACTATTCCCATCGATGGTTCCTTTGGGCGCGTCCAGAAGTCAAGAATTGAGTTATAAAACGTGATCGTAGTCGAAGCATTTCTGCCGTTTTAATATTTTATAGTATGCATTATTTTTATATTTATAAATTCAATGGCAGACTCGTAACTTCATAATTCGGTCAAAGCGGATATTGTCAAGGGAGACTAGCTGACTACTCAGTACTAAGGAGGTATAGACTTCCAATTCATTATTTTCTCCCACTTCCATAATTGGATGGGAGAACGTAAAGGACGCAGAGTTCAGCTCTGATTTCCGGCTTTTCGTGCTAGCCGGGGCATGGGACTGTACTCATATTGTGTATACGCAACTCCGGGTTTTCTATTGAGGATTTTTCTCAGAAAATCCCAGTAAAGTATCCATTGGTCTATGTTTATCGGTAAACCGTGAAGATGTTTGCTGTTGGAATGGTTGATGACATGGCTTTTAATAAAGTCATTGATAAATAGACAGCATTGACTCGTTGGTCTAGTGGCTACATGAAGGTCGGAGATCCAGAGATCCCGGTTTCATACCCCAGGTCGGGCCTACAGAAAGTTATTTCAAATTCCTGCATGTTCAAATTTTGATTGTGATCGATTGAGTAGTTAAGAAAGCGTAACAAACAAAAAAAAACATTTTCGCGTTTATAATGTGTTAGCCAGGATTATTAAGTTGCAAATCTATATCTCGTCGAGCTAGTTAATCAGCTGCCGTTCGTTCCCAGCGGTGCTGACGCTGCTGGACCGCCACACGCTGCTGTTCCGCGAGCGCATGTGGGTGTGTCCGCGCGTGCGCGGGGCGGTGGGCGCGCGCGTGCGCGGGGCGGCGCGCGAGTGCGCGCGGGAGGCCGTGCGCTCCTTGTACAGCATCATCACGCCTGTGGTGGGGCACGAGCTACTGAAGGTTACATCCGACAGCTCAAATTATTTCATTTTTAACTTCGATTCCTTTGGTTTCGAACTTCCCCCCGACGAGGCCTATGAAGAAAAAATAATTTAATGCCGATTAGTCTTAATATTAGTATGGACAGCAAAAAAAAATCAATCTATTTGTGTCTAACGGCCTTACTTATAAACTTGCGGCTGTTTAGTTAAACACCGATTTCTCTCTTTCTGTCATTATTGATTTGACATTAGAAAGAAGAAGACACAACATCGTTAAATTAAACCACTTAAGCGGATGATACCACCAATTTTTTTTTCTGTTTTTCAAGTGTTTTAAGTAGTCAATATCGCTTCATTATGCATTACTTTATGATAAATTATTTTAACTATAACAATTCGAATTAACACACTTGTAATTATAAACTCAATTCCAAGAATAAACCATTTTTCGTCTGGGTAGGTACCACCCACTCATCATCGTCTGGGTAGGTACCACCCACTCATCAGATATTCTACCGCAAAACAGCAATACTTGATATTGTTGTGTTCCGGTTTGAAGGGTGAGTGAGCCAGTGTAATTACAGGCACAAGGGACATAAAATCTTAGTTCCCAAGGTTGGTGGCGCATTGGCTATAAGCGATGGTTGACATTTCTTACAACGCCAATGTCTAAGGGCGTTTGGTGACCACTTACCATCAGGTGGCCCATATGCTCGTCCACCTTCCTATTCTATAAAAAAAAAAAAACCATCACTATAAACAGTCATTTCGAACATACATCGAGTCTCTTATAATTTTTAAATATCCCATATCCCGTCAATTTCTTAAGTCTCCGCCATTACTTTTTTTTTTAATCATCGTATGTAACTATTTAGGCAATGGATACATTTTTTAAGTTTTAGCGTTCAAGCAAAATAGCACACGTCTGCCAATTATGAATACAATTCCATGTTGAGCATGTTTTTTTTTTCCAGAACATAATAAACACAGAAATCACGCCTTATTTGAGATCAAGTTATTATTACGAAAAATACACAGCGCTTTACGTATTATCGGACATATATAAATCCACGGGTGTCGGAGATTTGAACGAATATGTAGACATACAAACATTGGAGTTCGATATAAGGCATGGGAATATAAATTATGAAACATGCGAAGCTGTAAGTGTTTTTTTAAATATATATAATATACATATTCCTAGCCGTTAGTGGTTGTGCCGTAGCCCGCGGATTCTTATCACCCCCCATCGCACCGTTACCGTGGCCAGGAATTCCGATTACCGGGAATTGGGGGCCGTAAATTTGTGTCGTCGCTCATAGGGGGGAATTTGCCTTAGTTACCACACTTGACAGGCGGGTGGGTGACCGAAGTGACTGGAAATCCTTCACTAATAGCGCTGCTGCCCGCTATCAGGATTTGTATTTTCGGATTCCAGCATTTGCGTGGTTATACCGCCACGATTTCGGTCGCCAGAGCCTCGTTCGTTGATTAGCAGGATGTACCACGAGCAGGTGAGGTTGACGGTAGGGAGCCTAGGTTGTTGTCGACTCCCTTTACATTCCGATTCCGACGATTTAAAAAAGGTAGCAGGAACGGGATGGATGTGGACTGCCCAAGATCGGTATGGTTGGTGTTCTATGGGTGAGGATTTCGTCCAGCAGTAGACGACAGAAAGCTGAAAAAAAAATACATATTCCAATCGGGGTAGGAACAAAAGTGAACAAACCGTACATTTACAAATTGCATGCAATTTTATAATTGTTCTGCTGTATTACGGACTATAAACGGTTCTTCATTAATTTACCTTTATTTATAATAATAATAATGTCTCGGGACATTTTTTTTCACACACGGCCATCTGATCCCAAATTAAGCTCGTAAAGAGCTTGTACTATGGAAACCAGACAACTGATATACTACATATACTACTATTCTTTTGTAAGTACATACTTATATAGATAATTACACCCAGACTCAGGACAAACAGACTTGTTCATGCACACAAATATCACTCCTGGGTGGGAATAGAACCCACGACCTTCGGCGTGAAAGGCAAGCATCCACCAACAACGCCAACCGGCTCGTCGAAATACAGACTATTATACAACACTATTCCACTTAACCTGGTTATCACCACGTTAATTTAACGTATTCCAGATATCGTGGTGTGTGGAGTCAAAGTTGGTGCACAGCGATTGTCTCCTCCAAACAGCTATTGCTTTTTATGACAAGTTCATCGAAATTAAAAGAAAGGAAGTTATAGTACGTACAATTTTAAGAGCAGATGAGGAAATAAGAAATGTGAGTATAGATTAAAAAAGTTATATGGGATAATTCCACTGCTGGGCTAAGGTCTCCACTTTTAAGGAGAAGAATTGGATCGGAAGGATCTGCTCTTGAAAGGCCAAAAATGTGAGTATTTAGTTAAGAAGCCTTCGATTCGAAAACTTTTGTTAATACTTAATGTGTCCGAATTTCATTCAACGCATTCATTTGTATGCTAAGATGGCCTAGTGGTTAGAACGAATGGTGGGTTCAAACCCGGGAAAGCACCACTGAAATTTCATGTGCTTAATTTGTGTAAATAATTCATCTCGTGCTTGATGGTGAAGGAAAAAATCGTAAGAAAACCTAACCTGCATGTGTCTAATTTCACCGAAATTTGCCACATGTGTATTCCACCAACCTGCATTGGAGCAGCGTGGTGGAATAAGCTCCAAACCTTCTCCTCAAGAACGGAGGGGAGGCCTTAGCCCAGCAGTGGGACATTCATAGGCTGTTACTACATTCATCTGAGCGTGAAATTATAAACTCAAAATGAGCGAATTTTCTAGACGAATCGGCTTTATTTTATATACATATAATATATATACATAGTTATATATTATTGATATCAATGATGCCAATGTCTAAGGGCGTTAGTGACCACTTACCATCATCATTATACAAATATATATATTTTTTATTGTATAGGAAGGCGGACGAGCATATGGGCTACCTGATGGTAAGTGGTCACCAACGCCCATAGACATTGGCAAGAAATGTTAACCATCGCTTACATCGCCAATGCGCCACCAACCTTGGGAAATAAGATGTTACACTCGCTCGATCGCCCTTCAAACCGGAACACAACAATACCAAGTACTGCTGTTTTGCGGTAGAATATCTGATGAGTGGGTTGCACCTACCCTGACGAGCTCGCACAAAGCCCTACCACCAGTAAATTTACCACTAGTAAATAAAATATATACATACATTCATTGTGTTTAAAGAAACAAACTCTCTTTGTAAGGTAATATGGCTGTCTGCAAGTTACTAAAACTAAAACAATTTATATATATAACTTATCTCTGGTACTAATTAATATAATTATTTTACAAATGTAATTAAAATTGCATTGTTGTACAATATATATGTTGTATTATATATTCTTTCATAAATTTCTTATACTTTATTATTATTATTATGACCGCCTCGTTGGTCTAGTGGCTTGATGTAAGGTCGCAGATCCGGAGGTCCTGGGTTTAATTCCCAGGTTGGGCGAATAAAAAGTTACTGGGTTTTACTATCAGAAAATTCTCAGTAGCAGCCCGCAGTCTGGAAGGTGGAAGTGTGGACACTCCCGTGCGTCGGAAAGCACTTAAAAGCAGTTCTTCCTGAGCCTTAACTCTTTCCGGTCGTGTCGGATTGCCGTCCCATCGGATTATGAGAGTTAGGGAATAGAGAGTGCACCTGTGTTTGCGCACACACTCGTGCACTGTAATAACTCCTGCGCAGTTGGCTGATCTCTCTTGAGATTGGCCGCCGTGGCCGAAATCGGTCTGAAGGACATTATTATTTATTATTATATATTCCAGGCGGCGATTACCTTCCTCATATCAGAGACATACCGTACAGCCTCCAAACAACAACAATATATACAGCTGTGGAACGACTTGTTCAACACTAACAACAATACAAATATAGATGTGATAGATAATGCCTCGGATATTGCCGACGACGTGATTGAAAATATTTTGGGAGCGCTAGAGGCCTTAGGTGATGAAGTGAGTATTGAATATGTTCATTATATAAGAATCTGTATTCCGAAATTCGGTCCAATGGAGAATTTATTAAGTTACGATTATTTCTGCCTCACGTGGGATGTGTCACCACTAAGCTGATCTACCCGTTTTCCGTGCAAAACATAAGAACGCTAGGAGCTGCTCAAAACACTATAAGATGAGTCTACGCGTAGTGCTTGGACCGGCCCCCCCCCCTTACGTCACTTTTCCAGCGCTCATCCTCTGTGTATATTTTACCCTCAAACGCTTGTTCTAAAACAGGATGTTGAAATTTTGTATCGATGTCTTCGTTGCTATGATATAGAAGCCTTGATCTTTAAATTTATCAACTCTAGCTTGACATTAATCTTTATGTATGTTTATTAATAGGAGATGCCGCCGCGGCTGGCGTCCCAGCTGTCGGTGCTGGTGCTCGTGCAGCGGCTACACATGCGCTCGCACGCGTCGCTGGTGCGCGCGCTGTGTGCGGCCGCGCGCACATGTGCGCGGGCGGTGTGCGCGGCCGTGGTGAGCGCCGTGTATACCGGGGTCGCCTACGAGGTGCGTGCTCGTAGACTCATTAAGTTTTTGGAATTTGTCGATAATACTCCACCTAAAGGAAAAGTTTAAAATTATTTAACGTCCGAAAATGAAGATACAAGAGTATAGAGCTATATTGTTTGTCATTTAAATAATTTCAGAATTTTTTCAAAAGCACCGAGAAACGAGATCACGTCGGTAGTAAAGTTATAATTGTCCGATCTTTGAATATCGAATGTTAAAAAACGATCACGTCGAAACTATCTGCAACTTCAGAGCGGCAAAGTTAAAATGTTCGTCAATAAAACAGATTGTTTGTTTCAGAATATCTCAATAGAGCAGTGCTTAGAGGACGATGAAAAGTTACTATGTTCGGTGGCGCTCATAGAAAATTCAAACGATCACCTTTACCGTGATTCAGAAATGACCATCGCCCTCGAGGTATGTGTATTGACTTATGAGACTGCATCTCGCTTGTGGTAGGGCTTTGTGCAAGCTCGTCCGGGTAGGTACGACCCACTCATCAGATATTCTACCGCAAAACAGCAGTACTTGGTGTTGTTGTATTCCGGTTTGAAGGGTGAGTGAGCCAGTGTAATTACAGGCACAAGGGACATAACATCTTAGTTCCCAAGGTTGGTGGTGCATTGGCTGTGTAAGCGATGGTTGACATTTCTTAAAACGCCAATGTCTAACGGCGTTGGTGACCACTTACCATCTACTATCAGGTGGCCCATATGCTCGTCCACCTTCCTAATTTATAAAAAAAAACTGCCGAGGTCCAAGGTCCAAATTTCGGGTGTTTCGATGCCTACACTAGACTCCCATCATCTCACACTTGCCGTCCCTTTCATAATGAGTGGGAGAAAAGTGTGTTGTTAGGCACACGCAATTATATTATATAAGTTATCAATCGATTCGACTGGAGCTAAAATACTCTCCGTGTTGAAATATAAATGGTTTGCTCCCGAGGCTTGTGAGGAGGGGGGGGGGTTGTTGTGAGCTACCATGTCCTTTAATGTATCTCTGACAACGTGTAAGCGAAATTTTAGTGATGATCGGTTAAGTAGTTAAGACGTAACAAACAAACAAACAAACTCACTTATGTGATATTAAAAAAAAGAGTGTTTTCTTATATCCTAAGCAATAAAATAAGAAAATGATTAAAATCAAACGGGTAATAATTTTAAATAGTCTAATGACTTTGTCTGTCTCAGCTTTTGTCGGACACAAATTATTTACTTGATTAATTAAAAAAGTACTCCAATTTAGACTTCAGCCTGTGAAATATATCTAAGTGAAAAATGGCTTATAATATACACACATAGCATGAAGAACAGAGGCGGATGGAAGGCCCTGGAAGAGGCCCATGTCTCAAGCTGATCACTAAACTCAGAAATCCGATTAAGATTAATATATAAATATAGTTAAATTTTGTTATTGATGCATTTAGTACCAACAATAAAGGCTTAAATAAAATTAGGGGGGGTTTACGTGTTAGATACTGCACATTTGACAATATGTATGCAAAATTTCATATTTTCCGTAACCGTAACAGCCTGTGAATGTCCCACAGCTGGGCTAAAGGCTTCATCTCCCTTTTTGTGGAGAAGGTTTTGGAGCTTGTTCCACCATTCTGCTCCAGTGCGTGTTGGTGGAATACACATGTGGCATAATTTCAGTGAAATTAGAAACATGCAGGTTTCCTCACGATGTTTTCAGTCACCGTTAAGCACGAGAAGAATTATAAACACAAATTAAGCACATGAAAATTCAGTGGTGCTTGTCCGGGTTTCAACCAACGATCGTCGGTTATGATTCACGCGTTCTTACCACTGGGCCATCTCGGCTTTTTTTTAAATAAAATGATTTTATTTTATTTTTATTAAATAGGAAGCCAACGCTCCGTACGATTTTGTTTCTTATTCTAGACTACAATCTTAAATAACCAAAATATAAAATTTGCATACCTAACTTAAAGAGTAACTTAACATGCATAGGAAAAACAAAATATTACATTCTTTGTAAGTAAACTTAAAATAAAATAGAACTAAATGACGTAAGCAAAAAAAAAATCATTATAAAAATGATCGAAGTAGTTAACATGTGAAAGCGTAACAAACAGACATAATTTTTAAATGTTAATTATAATAATAATAAAGTCTTTTTTTCCCATAACAGTACATAATATATATATATATCTTTGTATGCTATGGTATGGGCCCCTCCGCGGGTGAAGGCTCCCTGCTATTTCCGCGAGGTCATCAACCCATCATCTCCTCGGTTTGCCTACTCTTCTTTTCCCTTGTTTCCACACGTAGTTTTAGCTGTCCACTTGGCTTACGCAAGCGCTAAAATTAAAATGGCAACGGGCTGGTCTCGTGTCACGATATAAAGGCAGTAAATATTAATTAACATAATCAATTTCAGATAATATTCACCAGGAACGAGGTGGAAACGGCATTATTGTGCAGAGCTCTGTATGTGCTGGATAAATTTATGCAGAGACCTGGACGTGATGAGGCCCGCACGAACGAAGTGAGTCCATATGCATATTTATAAGTGACCTTTGTTACTTACTTTGAATAAAGAAAAAAAAAACGAGTATTTAATATTATATAATAAGGATTATTACCTTGTGACGTCATGTTTATTGCGCGTTATCTATCAGCAATAGCTAAACGCTGTCAGCACGTCGGCCACGGCGGCCAATCTCAAGAGAGATCAGCCAACTGCGCAGGAGATATTATAGAGTACGAGTGTGTGCGCAAACACAGGTGCACTCTCTATTTCCTAACTCATAATCCGATGGGACGGCGATCCGACACGACCGGAAAGAGTTCAGGCGCGGGACCATCTGCTTTACGTGCTTTTCGAGGCACGGGAGTGTACACACTTCCAACTCTCAGACTCCGGACTGCTATTGAGAATTTTCTGACAAAAAACCCAAAAACTATTTATTCGCCAGACTTGGGAATTGAAACCAGGATCTCCGTGTCTGCGGCGTTACATCAAGCCACTAGACGGACGAGGCAGTCACCTCATTAAATATATATTAACATACTATATAAAAAACGGCCTACTTGTACAAGCCTTGGGTAGGTAACACCCAATCATTACGTATTCTAATTCCAAACAGCAATTCTTAAAGAGCGAGTGAGCCAGTGTAATTACAGGCACAAGGGACATAACATCTTCGTTCCCAAGGTTGGTGGTGCATTGGCTATGTAAGCGATGGTTAATATTTCCTATATCTATGGGGGTGGTGACCGTTCGAATAACGGCAGACGACGCACGCGCATCTTAATACCGTTTATATCCCGTTAGGGAGTATTCTCTTATATAAACACATATCTTTTAAATACAATTTATATAATTTGACGGGCCGTTGGCGTGGTTGGTAGATACTTTCACGCTGAAGGTTGTGGGTTCGATTCCCACCCAGAACAGAAATTTGTGTGCATAAGCATATCTGTTTGTCCTGAGTCTGGGTGTGATTATCTATATAAGTATGTATTTAAAAAAGAAAAGTAGTATATGTAGTATATCAGTTGTCTGGTTTCCATAGCACAAGCTTTGTACAAGATTAATTCGGGATCAGATGGCCGTGTGTGAAAAATGTCCCAGGATATTATTATTATTACATAACGAGCTATCAAACGCAATACAAACTTTTCTGTTTTAGATAATTCATCGCGTCGAAAACAGATTGAAACGGATCGACAAACGTAACAAAGACGACAGGATATTATACAGAAATATTATTATGTTCTTAGGTAATGTATATATATATATATATATATATGTTCTTTATTTAATTTAGGGACTTTTGTCCTACACAGACACGCCAGTCCCGTTGTCCCTTTTATATTTTGTAACATCTCTTATTATTTATTGCTATTAGATCAAATTCCAGGAGCATCCCAGCAGATTCTGATAAAGGATCGGATATGCTCTGAACTAATCCAACATCGAACAAATATACTTTTAAATTATTTATATAAATAATAAATAAATATTGGGAGATCTTAAAACTACTTTTGCATAAGTTAAATTAAATTTTATTTTACCGCTGGTATGCAGGTTGAGGTGTATACTGATGCCTAACCAGCAAAGCTTTGTGCAAGCTCAGCTATGTAGGTACCACTCACTCATCAGATATTCTACCGCAAAACAGCTGTACTTGGTATTGTTGTGTTCCGGTTTGCAGGGTGAGTGAGCCAGTGTAATTACAGGCACACGGGACATAACATCTTAGTTCCCAAGGTTGGTGGAGCATTGGTGATGTAAGCGATGGTTGACATTTCTTACAATTCCAATGTCTATGGGCGTTGCTGACCGCTTACCAACCTGGTCTATATACACGTCCGACTACCAATTCTATAAAAAAATGCAGATTTTTTTTTTCAGAACTAGAGTTGGCCTCCGGCTTTGATTGTGGGGGGAGGAGAAATTTTATATCCGTTCAGTGGTTTAGCCATGATATCATAACAGGCATACAGACAATTATTTTCGCATTTATAATATTATTAGAAATGTTAGATATATAAGATTCTTATTGTAGTATAAGGTATTAAGTCCTGTCGATGCAAATCGCAGTTAACGTTTAATCATTATATAATTTCAGGTAAATATGGCGGAAGGAATAATAATACAACGAATTTGGACAATATCCTCGTTGGCAAATTGAATAAAAAAATATCACTCGAGTTGCCGTATCTGGATACAACTATAAAGGTAAGTTACTTAATTATTATAAATGCGAAAGCGAGTTTGTTTATTTGTTTGTTACGCTTGAACTACTGAAGCGATCGTCATGCACCGGGTATCTAATGTGATTAATGACAATTAATAATAACGAACGTTTACATGTATATAGTCTCGACCGTGGCTTTGCCTGCGTTTTAGGGGGCGTTCAAGTTCGCTTCATATTACAATGTTAACAAAATCGAATCAGTGGTTTAGTCTTGAAAGCGTAACAGACAGATTTCCTTTCGCATTTACAATATTATATATATTGTTAGAAATCAAGATAGAAATAGGTTTTTTTAAAAAGAGATAAGTCAAAACAACTATACAACAATAAACACAAATAGAACAAAGGAATCGAAACTGAGCAACTGGAATATTATTTAGGAGATATCCGTCACCACCGAGAGTCCAAGCAGATGTGTCTCGAGCCAGCCCGGCTGGCCGATGAGCTCGGCAGGGCAATTCCCCACCACGATGATCATCGCGTGATCAAGTCGCGCCGCTAGGCCACGCCCCGTCGGAAGACATTTTCTAGCAACACGACACTGTCTACCGTCCACCCTCCTTTTTATACACTTCCTCCCATACTACCCTCCTATATTCCTACAATATATATACGAGTACATGAATCTTAACTGAATATTGCAGGTTCAAACCGCACAGTAACAGTACAGTACAAGGCCTCCTCTCCCTTTTGAGGAGAAGGCTTGGAACTTATTCCACCACGCTGCTCCAATGCGGATTGGTAGAATACACATGTGGCAAAGAATTTCAATGCAATTCGACACATGCAGGTTTCCTCACGATATTATTTTTGAACGAATGAATGAATGTGAATTATAATCACAAATTAGGCACATGAAAATTCAGTGGTGCTTGCCCGGGTTTGAACCCACGATCATCGGTTAAGATTCACGCGTTCTAACCACTGGGCCACCTCGGCGTGGCAAACCGCGGCCACTGAATTATTATGTTAATAAAAAAAGAAAAAGTTACATATCAATTAAATGTTTTTGCTTATAATTTTAGATCAGCTTACAAGGAGTGCTGCAAGCTGCGCTGGAGCGAGAGGATGTCGACGCTTGCAAGACGCTGTGCGCTGTTATCTGTGCTAACTGTAAGTATATATCCTCCTATTTGGTCCAGTGGTAGCCAAGGTCCTGGGTTCAAACTCCGAGCTGGAGAAATTGTCTCGTTTGGTCGATTGTTAGATTGTTGATCGTGTGAGTGATTGAATAGAGTACATTAGTATTTTTTTATAGTATAGGTAGGTGGACGAGCGTTTATATATATATATATATATATATATATATATAGCATATGAGCCAGTGTAATTACAGGCACAAGGGACATAACATCTTAGTTCCCAAGGTTGGTGGCGCATTGGCTATAAGCGATGGTTGACATTTCTTACACAGCCAATGCACCACCAACCTTGGGAACTAAGATGTTATGTCCCTTGTGCCTGTAATTACACTGGCTCACTCACCCTTCAAACCAGAACACAACAATATCAAGTAATGCTGTTTTGCAGTAGAATATCTGATGAGTGGGTGGTGGTGGTAGTCGAGCACTTTAATATTTTCAATTGTAATCGGCGCAAGAACACTACGCCTTTCTTTCAAACGTACATCGAGTGTTTCTAGTACTAGTACATCCGCTAGCAAATCTATATATAAACTAAATTAATAAATCCTGTGTTCTTTTCAGTGGCAACGAAGGAAGACGAAGTCCTCCAAAGCGCATTAATCCGGGTGTTGGTGTGTCTGTCCCGCCGCGGGACACACGTGCGGGTGGGCACCGTGCTGTCCGGGGCGGTCTGTGCGAACGAGCTGACCACGGTGACTGACACTCTTAGTTGTACTAAATCTTCTTCTGCCTAGCGTTTGCCCGGCCTAGTAACGCCAGGGTCCGCTTTCCTGCATCTATGCCTCCACTGTGCCCGAACTAAAGCGTCCTACTTAGTGAGATAGTGTGCTCTCAACATCGAGCGCTTCTTGGGTCTATATATATAGTATAAAGTCAAAAAATAATATAAAGTCTATATATCATATTCTTAGGACATAAGTGAAATATCAATTAAAAATAATAATTAATTAAGGATGAATTATAATTAGCTATTTATGCGATGAAAATCAATTACAACATTGGTATCTCATTCTGATAACAGTTACTATGGTAACCGCGCGCGTAATAGTAAAATAATGGTAAAAAAATAATAATTTCTAGACAGTTACGAAGTGTATCGTCCATAGACAATCGCTAATATATATATATATATATACACATCCTGGAACACTTTTGGCGTCAGGCACGTTGTGCAACGTTACGACGTCCCCTGGTAATGATATTTTTTATTATAATCTTGAAGTGAATATTGCTAAGTTTATATATATATTACACTAATATAGCTATATTCATCCACTTTTAATCCGCAGTATATAAAACGGGAGAAGTTGCAACTTTCTCGGAAAATACTTCTGGAAACATTAGGAGAGCTTCTCAAATCCGAAGCAGACGGTGTGCTACTCCAGTATGTCATTGAAAGCGTTATTTATTACCAAGATTCAATATGTAAGTAATTGGAGACGTTTTTTTTTTTAAAAAAAAATATTACGTTATTAAGCGGGTTAATAGTTAAACAATGCTCTGTCTTCTTCTTTCATGTGCCAAATCAATGATGACAAAAAGAGAGAAATCAATGTTAAACTAAACAGCTATTGAGCATCGTGCTTATATATTTATAAGTCAAGCCGTTAGTTTCTTGACATTTCCTTTAATTATTAATTTAACTTGTTAAAATTGAAACTCGCTAAATGTATTATATAAATATTATATAACTGCTTTGCCTATAAATGTTTCGTGGGGCGTGATGTTATAAGCCGAGATGGCCCATTGGTTAGAACTCGTGAATCTTAACCGATGATCGTGGGTTCAATCCCACTTAATTTTCATGTGCTTCATTTGTGTTTATAATACATCGCGTGCTTGACGGTGAAGGAAAACATCGTGAGGAAATCTGCATGTGTCTGATTTCATTGAGATTCTGCCACATGTGTATTCCACCAATCCCCATCGGAGCAGCGTGGTGCATTAACAGGCTTTTTTTATAGAATAGGAAGGTGGATGAGCATATGGGCCACCTGATGGTAAGTGGTCACCAAACGCCCTTAGACATTGGCATTGTAAGAAATGTCAAACATCGCTTATAGCCAATGCGCCACCAACCTTGGGAACTAAGATTTTATGTCCCTTGTGCCTGCAATTACACTGGCTCACTCACCCTTCAAACCGGAACACAACAATATCTAGTATTGCTGTTTTGCGGTAGAATATCTGATGAGTGGGTGGTACCTACCCAGACGAGTTTGCACAAAGCCCTACCACCAGTAAAAGGCTGTCACTGGGACGTGATTATTTCAACTTTGTCTTCTTCTTTCATATGTCAAATCAATGATAACAGAAAGAGAGAATCCAGTGTTTAACCAAACGGCCGCTAAGCAACGTAAGTAATCGATGAAGAGGGGATTTATTTAATATAGCTGTCATTGACTAGCCTTAGCCTCTCCAGCAATAGATTCTGGATAAAAATCTCGTAAACTAGCAATGGTGACGTCACGATCACAAACCGCACCCACTTGCCAATATTAAAATTAATATCCAATATGAAATCTTTTTCATTTCAGTTTACAAACAAGCCATCTTAGACATGATCGAGAAATTACTAGAATTACTGAGAGATAATAATCTGTTATGCAAGAAATATCTACCGGATATCCTAATAAAAGTGTTGAAATTTCAAGACGCGAACCTCATCAAAATTGGCACAGTCGTTTTCAAGGATAAAATAGAATTGTTCGATGATACCGTTTTATTGAACACCACGTATATCGTATTCAGATTTTTGAACTCGATGAATGAAAATATGGCGGACGTCCTAATCAAAGTGGCGGTGATGTTTGTAAAAAATATCTTCGAAAACAAAAAGGATTGTCTATTTATCGTTGATTATTATTTAACTTTCGAAGCTGTTAATTTAAAAGTTTTGGTGGAGTTCAAACGGATATATGGCTTTGATAATAATACCGCAAAGATTATAATTGGAAAGTTTAAGAATAAACTGTTCTCCTGCAAAGATTTCGATGGACAAGATGGGCTGTTCAATTTTATAGCTGAATATAATGAAGCGCTCGTTGATATAGACCATGTGGTAGGTATTTCTTTTATATATGAAATGGCAACACTAGACTAGCACTGTAAGAAATATTGACCATTTTTTTATAGAATAGGAAGGCGGACGAGCATATGGGCCACCTGATGGTAAGTCACCAACGCCCATAGACATTGGCATTGTAAGAAATATTAACCATCGCTTACATCACCAATGCACCACCAACCTTGGGAACTAAGATGTTATGACCCTTGTGCCTGTAGTTAGAGCTCTCTCACCCTTCAAACCGGAACACAAAAATACCAAGTACTACTGTTTTGCGGTAGAATATCTGATGAGTGGGTGGTACCTACCCAGACGAGCTTGCACAAAGCTCTACCACCAGTACCATACAATACATCGCCAATGCGCCACCGATGTCCCTTGTGTCTGTAGTACACTGGTTCACTCTTCCAACTGGAATACAACTTAACGAAGTTTTGGTATTTGGTGGCAGAATATGTGACATTATGACGTTTGGTACCAGACAGGTTTGCATAAAGCCCTTCCACCAAATAGGGTCATATGTGATATTGACATATATGGCCCTATTAAATCGGTTTGTTCATAGTATAGTCTATGTAAGTATGTAGCTTATAAGGCTCATGCTGAAGACCCCTTGGTTCAAACCTCGGGTCGAGCCAATTAAAATCTATTGTGTTTTTCTATCCAAGTTTCCTCAGTACGAGTTATTTTTTATGTAAGAGGGTCAAACGGGTAGGAGTCTCATTTGATGTGAAGTTACTACCAAGGCCCAGAGACACCTGTAGCACGGGAAGGCTTGCAGATCGTTGCCGGCCTTTAAAGACCTCCCGACCTCCGTTTTCCCCACCACGAATGTCAGATGCCACAACATGTCAGATGCCACAACATTTCACTGGTGGTAGGGCTTTGTGCAAGCTCGTCTGGGTAGGTACCACCCACTCATCAGATATTCTACCGCAAAACAGCAATACTTGGTATTGTTGTGTTCCGGTTTGAAGGGTGAGTGAGCCAGTGTAATTACAGGCACAAGGGACATAAAATCTTAGTTCCCAAGGTTGGTGGCGCATTGGATATGTAAGCGATGGTTGACATTTCTTACAATGCTAATGTCTAAGAGCGTTGGTGACCACTTACCATCAGGTGGCCCATATGCTCGTCCGCCTTCCTATTCTATAAAAAAAAAAAAAAAAAAAACAGTCTTATTTTAAATTAGACTTTTATTGAATATCATTTTGTACTTGTTTAATTAATTTCTTTTTTATAGTGTGTTTGCGCACACACTTGTGTATTGTATGAATTAAACACCTTATCATATTACAGAATACATTTAAGCTTCTTGCAAAAGCTATTAAGAAGCTGACACCGGAATCAATAGTGTCGCAGAATATCCAGCTGTCGAGATGTCTGTCATTGTTGAAGAGGACGAAAAAGTACGATTCGGTTTTGATAAATAAAAGCTTCGAAAGCGTTATCAAAACGTTACCAATAAAACAAATAACTAAATTCTTAGAGAGATATTTATTAGAAGCAAAACACGAGTTATGTGTCAACGCAATAAATATATTAACGAATTTATATGATTGGGACAATGAATCGATTTTGATAAAGCTTTCCGATTATATTAAACGATGGGTACTATTGGTGTTGAAGATGAACTCAACGGGATACTTGGAAAGATGTCTGACAACAAAGATGGCGTTTTTATACGACGTGGTCGCCATTTCTGTGAAGTTTTATAACGATGAAAAACTAATATCAATATTTTTAACTGGTAAGTGATAAATTGCAAGACTGAATCGCACGATCACTATAACTTTGCCGCTCTGACGTCAAATTAATTAGTAATTTTTGCGTTAAAGAGCCAGTACCAGTAGCAGACTGTGAATGGCCCACTGCTGGGCTAAGGCCTCCTCTCCCTTTTTGAGGAGAAGGTTTTTGGAGCTTATTCCACTACGCTGCTCCAATGCGGGTTGGTGGAATACACGTGGCAGAATTTCTGTGAAATTAGACACATGCAGGTTTCCTCACGACGTTTTCCTTCACCGTTAAGCACGAGATGAATTATAATCACAAATTAAGCACATGAAAATTCAGTGGTACTTGCCCGAGTTTGAACCCACGATCATCGGTTAAGATTCACGCGTTCTTACCACTGGGCCATCTCAGCTTTTAAAAGCAACGTTAAAGAGCAACAAGGGTTATTATTATATACGGCTTATATATATTATTTTTTGTAGGGGGTCCAAAATCTTACGTGTCTTTCGTAAGAGCCTTCATACCAGCGACTTTCAATGTCTTGATAAAGAGACCGTACTCATTTTTGCTGGCCGGTGTGAAGCAGTGTTCTTCGCTGTTCAACGATGTCGTCAAGTACGCAGTGAGGAGAAACCGGGGGGGTGAACTGGTGGACGTTATTGATGCGGTGAGTGGACGTTTTGCAATAATTAAAAAAAAAGTTATAAAAAAAGGTATTTGAAAGGTATTTTGATCGATTGGTTTGTACGTATTGTATGACTTTTGGTCTAGTGTCCAGAAGTCCTGGGTTCGAACCACAAGTCGGGTCGATCGTTTTTGTGTCGAATTTTCTCAGTGGCAGTTCGGAGTCTGGAAGTTACGGGTGTGTACACTTACTCTAAACTCTTTCCGGTCGTGTCGGATTGCCGTCCCATCGGATTATGAGAGTTAGGGAATAGAGAGTGCAACTGTGTTTGCGCACACACTTGTGCACTGTAATATCTCCTGCGTAATTGGCATAATCTCTCTAATGAAATTAATCTGTGCTATTGAAATTGATATCAAACCTCCTGCCTTGATACTAGTCATAGGCGTTTTTGGTTTTTAACGCAAACTGATATTTATCCGATTTCAGATTAACAAATCGATTCCAGAATCCGATTTCGGTAACGCCTAGCCTCAATCTCTTGCGCTCGGGCAAATATAGTCTTTAAGTACTTAATAGTAAGGTCGATGATTGTGTAATAGATTTCCGTAGCAGAACCAACAAATCGAAATCCGAATCGCAAAATTCGCGCTATCCTTTTTATTCAGCTTTATTCCAATTGGTTAGAAAGAGAGCGAATTTCATAGTACGCAACAATCGGTTTGCGTTTGGATACCATACGCAATTCGTTTGGTGATATCTAGTGATTTTATTTGTCGATTCGAAATCTTTTAGTGGTAGCGATCTATAGATCGTTGGCGTTTGGTTCGGCTAGGTCGATTTTTGATGAGCCACGAGTGGAGCAAAGCACTGGAGAGGCCGCGGATGCGTTCTATCAACACGATCCCGCATCCTCTCCGATCCGTGCCGAGGACGGCCATCGCAGTGGTTTTAGTGAGTAAAACTCCCACATAACCCAGTCCCTCCCCATGGAAGCTGGGTACCTTTCTGAAGGTTTCCACTGCGTGAAAAAAAAAGAAGGTCGATTTTCAACATCTAAATTTTAGTTTGTGAAATCGTTACAAATCCATTTGTGTTTGAAATCGGATTTTGAATTCGTTTTGATATATCGGACGCATGCCTACTTAGTATATATGTGTATTATATATTTTCTTTATATGTTATGGTGATTTTTTAAATAGAAATAAAGTCTATGAATCTCATACGTGTATTTAAAAATTTATTTCAGGTATGGCCGCTTTATTCACGCATAACGACCTTCGATCAGAAGTATTCCATATTACTGCAACTGTCTCCTAATTTGCCGTCGAGTTCGAGGCCCGTGCAGTGGGTGATCAGTATCATAAAACAGGGGAACTTCGCCGATAATTTAAAATTAGTTGGGTTATTAAATGACGAAAATGAGTGAGTATTTTCTGTAATTTTATTCATTTAGTAAGCATTACCCACATGACACAGTAATAATTACGAATTAGGATTAAAAGTATCGGTTGCCGTGCTTATAGGAAACCATGACACGCAAGAGACACTAAGCCTCTAAAATTATAATTAAAAAAATAACATATAAAGTTAATATCAAAACCATTTGGAAAAAAAAATATTAAAATAGTTATGTATATATATATATATATGTATTGACCGCCTCGTTGGTCTAGTGGTTTGATGTAAGGCCGTAGACCTTGGAGGTACTGGGTTCAATTCCCAGGTCAGGTCAATAAAAAGTTATTGGGTTTTTCTGTCAGAAAATTCTCAGTAGCGGCTCGGAGTCTGAAAGTTGGACGTGTATACACTCCCGTGCCTCCGAAAGCACGTAAAGCCGTTGGTCCTGCGCCTAAACTCTTTTCGGTCGTGTCGGATTGCCGTCCCATCGGATTATGAGAGTTAGGGAATAGAGAGTGCACCTGTGTTTGCGCACACACTCGTGCACTATAATATCTCCTGCGTAGTTGGCCAATTTCTCTTGAAATTGGTCGCCGTGGCCGAAATCGGTCCGGAGAACATGATTATTATGGTATAAATGGTATTAGCACTACAATATTACTAGTAAACCATATAATAATAAAATATGAACAAATTTTAAAACAGAATACAGTTCTTATGCCGAAAATAAATGTTTTAAGAAGTTTTAACATTATGTTTTTTTTTTTGTACTTCTGAAGACATCCATTTCATTCCCAAATTGCATTTTTATTTACTCATTCATTTATTTTGATCTCCATTAGTCGTACATAAGACGCATCCAACACACGCATTATACAGTAGTGATATAGTAACGGCCCGTTAATGTCCCACTGCTGGGCTGGCGCCCCCTCTCCTTTTCGAGGAGAAGGTTTGGAGCTTATTCCACCACGCTGCCAATGCGGGTCGGTAGAATACACGCGTGGCGTAATTACGCCTGGATCGACGCGTAGCAATGTGCGCTAGCAAGAGCTGTACCGTCCGCCTGCCCGCAGCGTCCGCGGCGCGCTGGCGGCGCAGCTGCCGCAGTCGGGCGGCGCCGCGCGCGCCGCGCTGCACGCGCTGGGCGCGCGCGGGCGGCGCGGCGCGCTCGAGCTCGTGGCCAGCTTGGCGGAAGGTGCGCCCCCCACTCGCCGGCCGCTCCTGCAACCGAGGCTACCGAGGCTGTCGAGTCGCTGAACTTAAATTGGAACATTCTCGAGCGGTTCTCCGCTGGAAACTCACAAAAACTAATTTTTGCAGATCGACCTCCGCTGTATACAAATAGAGTACTTTAAATTTCCTATAAAAAAACTTTAGTGCGCACAAGGACGTTTAAAAAACAAATCTTTTTTTTTTATATAGAGTAAGGCGGACGAGCATATGTTCCACCTGACGGTAAGTGGTCACCGATGCCCGTGGACATTGGCATCGTAAGAAATGTTAATCATCGCTTCCGTCACCAATGCGCCACCGATTTTAGTAACTAAGATGTTATGTCCCTTGTGCCTGCAATTACACCGACTCCCTCACCCTTCAAACCGGAACACAACAATGCCAGGTACTGCTGTTTTGCTTTAGAATAATTTGAATAATTTGACGAGCCGGTTGGCGTGATTGGTAGAACACTTGCCTTTCACGCCGAAGGTTGTGGGTTCGATTCCCACCCAGGACAGACATTTGTGTGCATGAACATGTCTGTTTGTCCTGAGTCTGGGTGTAATTATCTATATAAGTATGTATTTGCAAAGGAAAAGTAGTATATGTAGTATATCAGTTGTCTGGTTTCCATAGTACAAGCTTTGTACAAGCTTAATTTGGGATCAGATGGCCGTGTATGAAAAATGTCCCAGGATATTATTATTATTATTAATATCTGATGAGTGGGTGGTACCTACCCAGACGAGCTTGCACAAAGTTCTAGCACCAGTGATTTTCCCGCTTTTCAAATGTACAATATTCTAACGAGTGATTATTCTATCGTTTCACAGGTGACAACTCGAAGGGCTGGTGGGAAGACGCAATCGTCAGGTGCATGTCGAAATTAGCGAAGCGGGCCGACATATACATGTTGCAGTACGTGTACTCGCGCACGTTCACGGGGCGGGGGCCGGGCATATGCAACCGACTCATGGTACCGCTGTTGAGGTAATATCTGTAAAACATAATTTATATAAAACTAGTTCTCGTCTGCGGCTTCTCCCGCGAGTTTGATATAAAAATAGCCTGTGTTCTTCCTTGGGGTCCAAGTTTACTTCATATTAGATTTCATCAAAATCGGTTCAGTGCATCGCATTTATAATATTAATATAGATAGATGGCATAATTCTCAAATGATTTGAATAAATATCTATTTTCAAAATTAAACAAAAAATAACACAAAAGTAAGTTCAATTTATTAACGAAACGCGTCCAAACGGCGTTACTGTGTGTACTACGAGTGAAGTTAGCGGCAAACCGTCGTGAGTGCAACAATACCCTATTCCTTTTCCACTTATACAAAATGCAATTGAATACAGAAATAATTCAAATTCATCGCAAAAAATATAGTGAATAACCACACACACATACACACATACACACAGACAAACATACACACCCAACAAGTGAATACAAACACAAACCGTACCGTACCGTAACAGCCTGTGAATGTCCCACTGCTGGGCCTCATCTCCTCTTTTTGAGGAGAAGGTTTGGAGCTTATTCCACCACGCTGCTCCAATGCGGGTTGGTAGAATTCACATGTGGCAGAACTTCAGTGAAATTAGACACATGCAGGTTTCCTCGCGATGTTTTCCTTCACCGTAAAGCACGAGATGAATTATAATCACAAATTAAGCACATGAAAATTCAGTGGTGCTTGCCCGGGCTTGAACCCACGATCATCGGTTAAGATTCACGCGTTCTTACCACTGGGCCATCTCGGCTTTTCAAACACAAACAATACATACGAATTAAAATTAAGCAAGCATGCATTTAAGCATGCATTTATTTTATTTATTTTTTTACTGTAAATAATAATACTTTAATTTTATGTTTACTTTTATTTTTTCTGAAGCTTCGCATTATAAAATTGTAATCCTATGTGGCCTTACTTCAGTAATGAGTAGTAACTGCAAACATTTTTGTAACGCTGTTGATTACAAATAAAAATAAGTTAATAAATTCCAATCGAAGGAAGAATGAAGATAAACAAACCTTATATTTACATATTCCATACGACTCGCTAATAGCTCTGCTGTATTATACACTACGGACAGTTTTCGTCTAATATATAATAATAATAATATCCCGGGACATTATTCACACACGACCATCTGATCCCGAACTAAGCAGAGCTCGTACTATGGAAACCAGACAACTGATATACTACATATACTACTTTTCCTTTGTAAATACATACTTATATAGATAATTGCACCGAGACTCGGGACAAAGAGATATGTTAATGCACACAAATGTCTGTCCTTGCTGGGAATCGAACCTACGACCTTCGGCGTGAAAGGCAGGTATCCACCAACCACGCCAACCGGCCCGTCAAATATATATATCTCTATTTATAACACAATACAACTACACTTGTTTATAAGTATATAAACACTTTAATTTACATTTACTTACAAAGACCCGATAACAATTTAGCTGAAATTAACAAAAAAAATTCGATACCATAATAAATATCATATTCAAAGTCAAAGTTGCTCAGTACGCTTATAGACATTAGCAGTTACTTACCTTAACAGCCTGTGAATTTCAGTGAAATTAGACACATACTATGTCTGTATTAAACATTGTCCACAGATACGTAAAACCGTCTCTCTGCGAGGAGTTCTTGTCCAGCGTCCTCAATGAACTGCTCACATCGCTGATGATGACTCCGAGAGCGATATCCAACCATTACACGTACGAGAAATGCGTGATGGATTATGTGAGGGCGCTCAACATTATCGTGGTTGCGTTCGAAAGGGTAAGACTTTATATAAAATTCGCCTGCGTGCTAGGGGAGGGGGGTTTTTAGATACCCTATGTCCTTTTCTGCACTCCTCAAAACTGAAAGAAGTGAAAGCTTAACGAACTAACTCACTTTTGCTTTTATAATAATTTATAAATCTGCATAGCATCTGAGTAGATACCCACTCATCACAAATTCTACCGCCAAATAGCATTGCATAGTATTGTTGTGTTGTGTTTTGAAGCGTTTTTTATACATAGATATATTATTTATATACATTTCTTAAATTGCCCTGACGTCTTGCCATCAGGTGGTATGTAATTTAAATTGAAAAAAAATACCAAATTCCAGGTGCCAAAAGCAAACATAGAGTCTCCAAGGTCGATGCTGTACAGCAAGATGAGTGACACGGTGCGCGACACTCCATTCTATTTGATCAGCACCGTCTGCAAGCTCTGCTTCACTCTGAGGGCCAAGATTTCGTGTCCAGAGGGCGCTGATCAGGCCATGGAGAAAACTTGCAGGTATATATGTCCTGCCATATTTATATAGGCGAGAGATTTTGAAAACATTATTAGGATATTACTTATTTATTTGTAAACACAGTAGGGAGACGGTCACACTAACTGAGAATTCGAGCTGATGACGTCAGCCTGAGATTTATTGTTGTAAGTGCGTTAATGTGTGCGTGAGCTCACATGCTCACACAATTCTCTTGAGCACCTTGGTTGGTAGGTCACAACATTATTTGCATAAACTGTGTGAATAATGTTGAGAGACTCTTCGCCGTGGAGATACATATATTAATATATTAAAAAGAATAAATAAACTACAATGCCAATGTCTATGGGCGTTGGTGACCACTTACCAACACCACCACCAATTACGTTGGTAACCACTTATCAGGTGGCTTATAAGCTCGTCTGCCTACCTATTTCATAAAAATTGATGAATTATAATCAATTATTTTATTTTGTCCACAGGTTGTTTCATTGTGCTAATTACAATTGCATGGCGACCGCGATCATCCTCAGAGATCCGAAGCCGCAGGTGTACGCCACCGTCTTCGATGAGACCTACTGGTACAAGCTCATCGGAGACGAGGAATTCGACCTGCCGATCAGGGAACCGTGGGTTAGAACATGGCTTTATATGGCACAAATCAGCCACCTCTCATAGTTAATATATTTAATTATAGTAACAATTGAAATATTTAAACTTATAATATGTGTCAATGCATAGTACCAAATGTGTCGCCATCTATCGGCATTGCAGCGTAAAATTAATTTGAAAAATAAATAATTAAAAATCGAAATTGTTCATTAGAGAGTATACTGTGAATCTCGAATTGAAGATAATGAGTATGCTTACAGAGGCTGCGCGTGACCCACCAGGCCGACCCCACGTCGCTTAGCGAACTGCACACGCGGACACATAGCGATATGCACACGCGCATGTTCACGCGTACGCTTTCAGAGAACCCCCTTGCTTACGATTTGCTGCAGGAGCCTGAGGAGGTAGACAAGTATTGTTTTTAAAATACTGTTCAAAATGCAAGAAGCAGACTTTAAATTTTAAATTTAACCTCTAAATATTATCTGTGAAATACCTAAGTGTGTAAGTATCGTGATAAAAAAAAAGTGTATTCAGAAGTCGATATGTTGAGTAATTGCTAAATCGAAAGTGATTTAATCTTTCTGGATTGATTAGAATGAAGCAACGATAAACGATTCAATAAATAATCATTTCTTTTAAAAAACAATTCGACTCATTTGAATCAAAAGTGACCGATGACATTTTGACCTTCCAGGTGGAGCCTCGAGAGCCACTGGTGTCGGACAACCCCCTCGACCGTCACCCATGTTCCGCCGCGCTCAGCTCGTTGCTGGCCGCCGTCGGCAGCCGGGGCGTCGACGTGTGGGGGGGACTGGAGCGTGTACTATCCGAGGGCCCCCCTCCCCTCGTCTCGCTACTGGCTCATGTAATACATCAGCCGTCTCGATGACGTCTCTCACATTCGTACTCTAAACAATACTAGCGACTCATATTCAAGGATTATTTCCCCGGGTCGGCTCATCGCAAGTTTTCACGATACATGTAAATAATAATTACAATTACCCGGCCGCCTGCTGCAGTAGTCGCGTGTCCGCAGGCGGTGGTCACCAGCCGGCAGCAGCTGCGCGCGCGCGCGAAGCCGCTGCAGCGCGCGCTGCTCGCCGCGCTCGCCCGCACGGCGCGCCGCCGCGTGCTCAACGCGCTGCACGTCGACATCGTGAGCGCGCATTGACCTCTCCCTCCCGACTCCTACAGTTTGCCCTGTTGCCCTGCTGAGTAGGCTTTGAACCGTAACAGCCTGTGAATGTCCCACTGCTGGGCTAAAGGTCTCCTCTCCTCTTTTTTGAGGAGAAGGCTTGGAGCTTATTCCACCACGCTGCTCCAATGCGGCACACGTGACAGATTTTCAGTGAAATTAGACACATGCAGATTTCCTCACGACGTTTTCCTTCACCGTCAAGCACGAGATGAATTATAATCACAAATTAAGCACATGAAAATTCAGTGGTGCTTGCACGGGTTTGAATCCACGATCATCGGTTAAGAATCACGCGCTTTTACCATTGAGCCATCTCCAATTTTAACAAACCTTAGATTTACATATCCCACGCGATTCGCTACAACTCTGCTGTATTGTACACCACGAACAGTTCTCGATTAATATATCTCTATATATAACACGACACTGTTACACTTAACTACTTGAATATTTTTTTTATTTCAGTTGGATACTTTAATATTATGGCGGGAAAATACGACCGAAAACACCGATTTGACCATAGAGTGTATTATAAATACAGCCATAAGCAACAGAAACAGGGCCAACGTGTTTTGGATGTTGGTCGACAAGTTGGACAAACTTTTGGAAATATGGAAAGAGGCTCGACCAAATTGGACGTCGTTCGAAAAATATATAATAGGTACGTTTATTTATATACTCTAAGGTTATAATAAATGACAGTTCTCGCCGTTTTTGTCTGTATATATATTTGCGTTTATCTCATTAATTAAGATAATTTCCTTGGCATGTGTTACGTGACTAAATTGATACAGAAATATGAAGGGGACGTTTTTCTTGCGAACAGTCCTAATGAGAAGTCGGATACTTTTATGAATGTGTGCTTTTTTACTCTTTTAATGTATTGTCTATTATTGGAAACTTTAGTTGTTTATGTATTTGTATATATATATATATATTATAGACTAGGAAGGCGGACGAGCATATGGGCCATATGGTAAGCGGTGACCAACGCACATTGACATTGTAAGAAATGTCAACCATCGCTTACATAGACAATGCATCACTAACCTTGAGAACTAAGACGTTATGTCCCTTGGGCCTGTAATTACACTGGCTCACTAACCCTTCACGGTTTGAACACAATAATACCAAGTACTGCTGTTTTGCGGTAGATATCTGATGGGTGGGTGGTATCTACTCAGACGAGCTACCCTACCACCAGTAAAATACTAATACTCATGTTATTGGTGATATTCTAGATCAAAACTCAGACATAATAAAAGTTTGCCTGCAAATCCTGAAGCGTTTTACAAGACGCGAAGTCCAGATACCTCAGTTAGTACCAGCTCTATTGGCCGCGATAGAGTCCAAGAAGTATATGATTGAGGTTTACGAGGTGCTCGGCCTGGCTATGGCCATCGATGATAAAAGGGGAGACTATATCAAAGGGTAAGACAAAGCGACTGTGTTACTTAAGCCGATTAGATTGACCTCAGTAGTAGTAGACTCTCTAACTGAGACTTTGAGCGTTTTTCACCATTTTTTCTATATGTTTTCTTTTGTTTTCAAGGTACCTGAAAGTTTTGGAGAATTTGCGTAAGAGCGATGTAGCCGAATACTTAAAATGTCTGTATTACGCTCAGAAAGGATACCCTGAATGCTGTGATGAGAGAAACTTCCGGTAAGAGTTTGTCTATCCGATCCTCCACTGGCAAATTGACTAATTGACAATTTTTTGTCAGGACATCTTGTATATATATATATAAACACTTCATTTATTCTCTCGTAAAAAAACTCTTCTGCTCTCCTTTTTGAGGAGACGTTATGGAGCTTATTCCACGCTACGCGCTATTCCCATACGGGTTGGTGGATAAACGTGGCCCTTCCATCCGCCACAAGTTGGTTTCCTCACGATATTTTCCTTCACAGAACACGATATGCATTATAAACACAAAGTAAGCACATCAAAATTCATTGGAGCCTGTCCGGATGTGAACTCGCGATCACATGTTTTGAATTTAAGAGACATTTTTATATTTTTCAGATTAATAACGGACTTGACACCTAAAATCTCAGGTCGCGAGAAATTGAAATGTCTCGAGATATTGTCAACGTACTTGCTGACGGCTCGACAAACGGACCACGTGGTTTCGATGTTAGAGACGGTGGGGTTGGATGATAACCTTAACACCGTTGAGGGGTTGAAATTGGTACGTACTTTACTATCGTAAAGTATATAAGCTAATAGGGTAAATGGTCATTTTTCCGTACAGTAACATCCCATTAATGTCCCACTGCTGGGCTAAGGCCTTCTCTCCCTTTTGAGAAGAAAATTTGGAGAATTAAACAAAAATTTTACTAATGGTAGAGCTTGTGCAAGCTCGTCTGGGTAGGTACCACCTACCCATCAGATATTCCGTTATGTTCCGGTTTGAAGGGTGAGTGAGCCAGTGTAATTACAGGCACAAGGGGCATAAAATCTTAGGTCCCAAGTTGGTGGCGCATTGGCGATGTAAGCGATGGTCAACATTTCTTACAGTGCCAATGTCTATGGGCGTTGGTGACCACTTACCATCAGGTGGCCCATATGCTCGTCCGCCCTCCTATTCTATAAAAAAAAACATGAATATTTCCAGGTAAGGAATGGTCTTCACCTCATGAATGGCCACCACGTGAGATACTACGTGCTGCAAATGGCTGATGCATGTCAACACTTGCCTGTGCAGCTCCGTTGGGTTGCCTTCGAAATACTCGTGAAAGCACTGGAGTGTAAGTGCAATGGATGATTCTTGTGCTATGTACGTTTGCTGGGCTCTGTGCTGGCGCGCCCAGACGCTCCCCTCTGAGACACCTTCAAATCTGATCGGACCGTTGACAGAACACGTTGCTTCGTTTCTTTATCTGTGGAATCAGCAACTTCAAATTTATAATTTTTTCCTCTAACCTTCATATTTTAAAGTTTTAATATAATCCTACTAATATTTTGTATGTCTGGATGTTTGTTATGCAGTCACATGAAAACGGCTAGACGGATCTAGATAAAGCTTGGAATAGTACACACCCTTAATACGTGTGCACATAACACTTAACCCCCTCCCAACATCAACAGCATATATGTATAATCAAATTATATCAAATATAATTTGATGTACATATGTATCTCATACGTATCTATCTATTGGTGGTAGGGTTCTGTGCATCCCGCCTGGGTAGTTACCACCCACTCATTAAATATTTTACCGCCAAATAGCAATTCTTAGTATTGAATACCAGTTTGAAGGGTGAGTGAGCAAGTGTAATTACAGGCACAAGGGACGTAACATATTAGTTCCCAAGGTTGGTGGCGCATTGGCGATGTAAGCGATGTTTAACATTTCTTAAGGTACCAAGTTCGATGGGCGGAGTCCACTTACCATTAAGTGACTAATTTGCCTGTCTACATGCCTAATTAAAAGATTTTAATCTGATGAGTTAATTTATTCTACTATAACATAAAGTATATCACAAATACGTGATAATAATAAATTGTGATAATCAATTGCAGTACTGTTATCACCTGAGTCGTCAGAGCCGCCGTCGAAGAGATCCTCTCCGGAATCGAACTCGCTAATATTGGGTGAAAAGGACGACTACACTGCGAGCTTGTTGGAGGGCTTAGCGAGAGGAATGGTGGACGGGAGTGAAGAAATACGGAACAGCGTAAGAACGGGTGTGGGCAAGTTGCTTAATGATGATTTGGGTATAAGGTGAGTGTCTTAATATCTATTTTGCAAGGATTTTCTATCTAAATATTTCTAAATTGTTTATGCGTAATGTAACAGCATGTGAATGTCTCACTGCTGGGCTATGGACTTCTCTCCTTTGTTGGAGGTTATACCACCACGCTGCATTCCATTGGTGGAATACACATGTGGCAGTACTTTAGTGAAATTGGACACATGCAGGTTTAATCACGATGTTTTACTTCACCGTCAAGCACGAGATGAATTATAAACACAAATTAAGCACATGACAATTCAGTGGTGCTAACTCGGGTTTGAGGTGTTATGTACCCCCAATAATTTGTATGCAAAATGATCCCTTGAATAGTTAAGACGTAAAACAAATAAACAAACACTCTTTTCCATTTATAATATAGTTAAGATTGAGGACGACAATATTTTATTGTTACATCAGACTCGCTTGTTTCGCTTTCGGTTTTAAAATTGCTGGAATATGGTTCTGTAGTCTGGAATCCACAATATAAAACTTATATTGTGGATACAATAGAAAAGTTCAACATAAATTTGTTAAATATGTTAATTCTAAATGTTTTACTCTGAATCGTAATCCACCTAAAATGATTTCCTTACTGGATCGTCGTACAATGCGAGATCAAAGTTTTTTATCTAAAATAATTCATAACTTGAATGATAGTTCCATATCTTTTAAGCAAAATTCACTTTAGATGTAAAAAAGTGAACACACGCAATAGTGCTTTATTCCGCTTACCCTCCGCTCGAACCAATTGTGCTCAAAATGAATTTATATATCGCTCTTGTAAGAGCTACAATAGGAAGTTTATTGCCTTGGACATGTTTTCTTGTACGCTCAATACATTTAAAAAAAGAGTTTGTGTGCATTTGTCAACTTAGTCAATGTTTTTATTTTATCTTTTACTGGTGGTAGGGCTTTGTGCAAGCTCGTCTGGGTAGGTACCACCCACTCATCAGATATTCTACCGCAAAACAGCAATACTTGATATTGTTGTGTTCCGGTTTGAAGGGTGAGTGAGCCAGTGTAATTACAGGCACAAGGGACATAAAATCTTAGTTCCCAAGGTTGGTGGCGCATTGGATATGTAAGCGATGGTTGACATTTCTTACAATGCTAATGTCTAAGAGCGTTGGTGACCACTTACCATCAGGTGGCCCATATGCTCGTCCGCCTTCCTATTCTAAAAAAAAAAAAAAATTGTTTTGCTGTTGTTAACTGTTTAAATCTTAATAATTATCATTTATAATTTACAAAATTGCATGTTTACTGTCATACATGAATTAGTTTAAAGTGGAAACTTGATTGGTGTGTGATCGAGTTAATTTGTTGTATGTATAATGCATGCGGCGTATACTGTTTGTTTTGTTGCCTAAGATCTACTACCAAGTAAGTTTCTTTCTAGGTTCTGCGAGAGTGTTTACCTGGCAGTATTGCTGGTGCATACGGAATGTGAAATCAATCCTGCGGCCATCTTGGATATGTTTTTCCAAATATTGAGGAATCAGAAGTTGAAAAATACAAAGTTAAGGAATGAACCAATTAAACTTCGGTGAGTTATAAAAGTAAAAAAGTAAAGTAAAGTAACAGCCTGTAAATGTCCCACTGCTGGGCTAAGGCCTCCTCTGCCTATTTGAGGAGAAGGTTTGGAGCTTATTCCACCACGCTGCTCCAATGCGGGTTGGTGGAATACACATGTGGCAGAATTTTGATGAAATTAGACACATGCAGGTTTCCTCACGATGTTTTCCTTCACCGAAAAGCACGAGATGAATTATAAACAGAAATTAAGCACATGAAAATTCAGAGGTGCTTGCCCGGGTTTGAACCCACGTTCATCGGTTAAGATTCACGCGTTCTTACCACTGGGCCATCTCGACTTGAGTGAGTGAGTTATAAGAGTTGATTTAAATATTTGTTGAAGTAGAGATAAATTTGTAAGAAAGTAATGGTTGAAGAATATTCGAGAAGCTAAAGGAACCAAGCTCTGTAGAGTTACTGTTTCGCCTGGAAATAGATCTAGAGAGAATAGTAAATATCGATAGTGGGAACTAAATTCTTGACGCCCTTGTGCCTCTAATTTGTTTTATTACAATATAATTACATATATATTATAATCTGTTAAAGATAATATTATAAAAGATGGAAGGACTAATGGTCACCATCGCTCATAGACTACCACTGCAAGTAATATTTACCATCCAATAGATGGTTAGTACGCCACCGACTTTGAGAACTAAGACATTATGTCCCTCGTGGCTGGTGTTACAATGGTTAATGATATTAGTTAAGTAAAAGATGTAATGCGAGTTTTACATGTTTATAAAAAAATAAACTCCGAACGCGTCTTAAGCAGCGGTTGAAGATAGTCCGCCTCCGCTGGGTAGTGACCTCACCCCCGCCACGCACACGTACGCTTGGCACTCGCCTTGACATAATTAATATGAGTGTCGTTTATTATATATTATTGTTAAATCGGAGATTGTACTTCGTCGAACAATATAGTGAATTTTACTGGTGGTAGAGCTTTGTGCAAGCTCGTCTGGGTAGGTACCACCCACTCATCAGATATTCTACCGCAAAACTGCAGCACTTGGTGTTGTTGTGAGTAATTACACGCACAAGGGACATAACATCTTAGTTCCCAATGTTGGTGGTGCATTGGTGATGTAAGCGATGGTTAACATTTCTTACAATGCCAATGTCTAAGGGCGTTGGTGAGCACTTACCATCAGGTGGCCCATATGCTCGTCCGCCTTCCTATTCAATAAAAAAAATAAAATGATACTGATTGCGTGGTTTGAATTCCCTTTAACCCTGAAATTATATAGTGAGTCTAAAGTACTATTACACAGATTAATTTTATCTTATTTTACAGAGAAACGACGTCCTCAAATCTATCGACGAACATGATGACGTCAAACATTGTGGAGGGAGACGGTAAGAATTATATTTTATCTGTATCGTCTCACAGTTGGTAATAACGACGTCACTAGTGTGACGTCACAATATGATAGTCGTCGGACTGGCCGGACTCAGGTTATATAATAATATTTAAAATAGTTAAAACAATGTACTGTACATATCCCACTGCTATTTTTTTAATTAATTGGATAGGTGGATTGGCAAATGGGTCGCCTGATGTTAAGTGGTCACCACCGCCCATAGGTATTGGCGATGTAAGAAATTTTAACCATTCCTTGCATTGCCAATGCGCCATCAACTAAGATGTTATATCCCTCGCGTCTGTAATTACACTGGCTCACTCATCCTTCAAACCAAAACACAACACTCGTAGTATACGAGTAATTGCTCTGTGGCGGTAGATTATATGTACACGAATAAGCAATCACTCTAAACAATATTTGCAGGTAGTAAATAACAGAAATTATCAACTCGGTAACAAATATGCTTTTTTTTGTTTCAGAAAATACATCAGAAGTAGTCAACGTAGAAATTACACTGGATGAGCTCTTAGATTCGCTGTTGAAGTTTTCACAGGTATGCATAAACACTAGTTTTGTCTGCGGCTGCGTCTGCGTCTGAGGGGTGAAGGGGAGGTGTTAGGTATAAAATACCTTAAAACCCAAGGAAAATTGGGTTTTAAGCTTCATACCAAAGTCTTCAAAATCGGTTAAGTGGTTTAGCCCAGAAAGCATAAAAGACTTTTACTTTCGCATTTTTAATATACTGCTGTTGGTTACTGGCAACACTGGTTGGTCTGCTCTGATATGTGTAGACACTGACAACTCTCTCGTGAGAATTTCTTAACTGTGAAGTTGAACCCAGGATTTCAGGGTCTGCAGCATTACAGCCATTAGACTTAGGGGAAGGGAGAGATTAGTGTTGATATTTTAAAAAATCCTTTCAAAAATGGAGGGGGTAACTTTATTTGAATATTGCATTTACGAAGCCAAGGCTAGACTTGTCTGTAAAAAAATTTAAATTGTTACAGAGAAATATCAACGCGGCAACATCGATCATTATCCAGCTGGTAAAAGCGAACCAGATGAAGTCTCCGGGGTTCGATTTCCCGGCGACGCTGGGCGCGTGTGTGGCGCCGTCGCTGACCACCGCCGCCGCCCGCTGGTCGGCCGAGGTGGTGCGCAAGGGGCGGCTCTGGAACTGCGACAGGTACCGCTTTATGAAATCGAAATATTTTTTATTCAAATAAACTTTTACAAGAACTTGAGAATAGTCAAGCGCCACCGATTCGCAATGTAGATTCTGCATACGTAGTTTTTTTTAAAATAAAGAATTGTATAAATTACATAGAAATAATTCCTACACGAGATCAATCAATAATTCCATCTAGGCATTTTTATACGGTCTATATTTAATTAAATAATATAAAATAAAAGTCTTATGTCGTCGACTATTGACTGCGAAGTAAAAGCCGAGCGCTGGCACGAGCGGACCTATATATGCCTACTAGTGGTAGCTCGCTGCATGTTAGGTAGGGGGGTGGGGGATGTTGTTAGCCTATGTCTTTCCTTGGGGTTCAAGCGTGTTTCATGTCAAATTTCATCATAATCGGTTCAGTTTTCTAACCGTGAAAGCGTAACAGATAGACAGAGTTACTTTCAGTACAGTAATAGCCTGTTAATGTTCCACTGCTGGGCCTCCTCTCCCTTTTGAGGAGAAGGTTTAAAGCTTATTCCACCACGCTGCTCCAATGCGGATTGGTAGAATACACATGAGGCAGAATTTCAATGAAATTAAACACATACAGGTTTCCTCACGATGTTTTCCTTCATCGTCAAGACCGAGATGAATTATATACACAAATTCAGCACATGAATATTCAGTGGTGCTCGCCCGGGTTTTAACCCACGATCATCGGTTAAGATTCGCGCGTTCTAACCACTAGGCCATCTCGGCTTTTCTTAACGGTTACTTTCGCATTTATAATATTAGTATGTATAGTTTGCCTCCGTTTGTCTTCTCACTCTCAATCTCTTTCAATATATAACACATAACAGTTTGGGCGTACGTTTGTTTTCAGTTTGAAGCCAGCGATCAACACGCTTTTGAAGATGACTAAAGGTGCTGAAGACGAAAGTATTTATAAGTTACTATCGGAGGACTATAAGCTCAGGAGTCTTGGACCGGAGCAGTTCGTTTTGGGGTAAGTTGTGGTGGTGCCACTCGATTATTAGATACAATTATTTATAATTGACGAGCCGGTTGGCGTGGTTGGTGGATGCTTGCCTTTCACGCCGAAGGTCGTGGGTTCGATTCCCACCCAAGACAAACATTTGTGTGCAGGAACATGTCTGTTTGTCCTGAGTCTGGGTGTAATTATCTATATAAGTATGAATTTACAAAAGAAAAGTAGTATATGTAGTATATCAGTTGTCCGGTTTTCATAGTACAAGCTCTGTACAAGCTTAATTTGGGATCAGATGACCGTGTGTGAAAAATGCCCCAGGATATTATTATTATTATTATTATTATTATTATTATTATGTGTTGGTTTTATTATTATTGGTGTGATACTGAATGATGGTGGTCGTATAAGTTTCCCACGACTTCGTCCGCATGTAAATGAGGGGGGGGGGCCAAAGTGTGATCGTATAAAAACATAATTTGAAGTCGAATCAGCTTGGAGACGTTTTTGCGTTTGTATTATTAACCAAAATTTCTTAATATTAATCGTGATTTTTGTCAACGCCAGACATTTCATGAACATCTTCTCTTTCATGCGATAAATCATTTTTGTTAATTATAATTAGTATAATATATTGATATAATAATAATAATAATGTCCTCCAGACCGATTTCGGCTACGGCGGCCAATCTCAAGAGAGATTAGCCAACTGCGCAGGAGATATTACAGTGCAGGAGTGTGTGCGCAAACGCAGGTGCACTCTCTATTCCCTAACTCACATAATCCGATGGGACGGAAATCCGACACGACCGGAAAGAGTTCAGGCGCAGGATCAACGGCTTTACGTGATTTCCGAGGCACGGGAGTGTACACACTTCCAACTTCCAGACTCCGGGCTGCTACTGAGAATTTTCTGACAGAAAAACCCAATAACTTTTTATTGGCCCGACCTGGGAATTGAACCCAGGACCTCCGGGTCCGCGGCCTTACATTAAACCACTAGACCAACGAGGCAGTCAATATATTGATATATACTGATATTGTACATAAGGCCTCGTATCCACCCTGAAATTACTGTCTTTTTTTAGACTTTTTTCACACACGGCCATCTGATCCCAAATTAAGCTTGAATTAATTAAATCGAACCCACAACCTTCGGCGTGAAAGGCAAGTATCTACCAACCACGTCAAAATCATATTTAACTCTTCAATAGATTAAATATATATATATATATAAAAAAACCTTTTTATCCATTCTTCTCAAAATATGGCATTAATTTATTTTATTTTTTATTATTATGTAGCTTCCACTAGTATTATAGTACGAAAACCGCTTATATATTATATTTCCAAAAATAATATTGCGAGCCACATAACTGTACTTTAATATTTTTTTAAAAATTGTTTTAAATTTAATGTTATGTGTTTTTTTTTTTCATTATAATTTTGAAACTCAGTGTATCTCTTGGGTGTCGGGTTCACCTATAACTGCACTTTTAACCGTAGACCTAATTTGTAAACTGTTAATTCGTAATTATTACTTTCCTCGTTGCCTCGTTGGTCCAGTGGCTTGATGTAAGGCCGCGGACCCGGAGGTCCTGGGTTCAATTCCCAGGTCGGGCCAGTAAAAAGTTATTGGGTTTTTCTGTCAAAAAATTCTCAGTAGCAGCCCGGAGTCTGGAAGTTGGAAGTGTGTACACTCCCATGCCTCGGAAAGCACGTTAAACCGTTGGTCCTGCGCCCGAACTCTTTCCGGTCGTGTCGGATTGCCGTCCCATCGGATTATGAGAGTTAGGGAATAGAGAGTGCACCTGTGTTTGCGCACACACTCGTGCACTGTAATATCTCCTGCGCAGTTGGCTAATCTCTTTTGAGATTGGCCGCCGTGGCCGAAATCAGTCTGGAGGTCATTATTATTATTATTATACAACTGCAAAAACGTCTCCAAGCTGATTTATCTGTATGTGTAGATAATGTTTGTTTCTAAATAATTTGTGTACATAAATAAATAAAGTGTGTGTGTGTGTGTGTGTGTGTGTGTTGAGTGACCGTTTTGAAATATAAGCTTGATTTCAAAGTTCAAACTTCATTATAGAAGTCGATTTTAATATATATATTTTTTTTTCATTTTTTACAGGTCACCGTGGCTTTATGGCGTTAACGTTCCGGATACCAGAAACTTTTCAATGAAAGGTAAGACGTGATACTTGTTTATTTTTTATAAATTTTAAAAAGGCAAACGTACGAGTAGGCCATGTAATGGTGAGCGGTCTTGAAGATCTTACGTCCCTTGTGCCTGTAGTTACACTGGCTCACTGAATTTGCCAGTAGATCTGATCAGCAGATGGTACACATTGAACAAATGGTCACAAGTAACCAGACAGAGTTACTTACGCATTATAATTTGACGAGCCGGTTGGCGTGGTTGGTGGATACCTGCCTTTCACGCCGAAGGTTGTGGGTTCGATTCCCACCCAGGACAGACATTTGAGCGCATGAACATGTCTGATTGTCCCGAGTCTGGGTGTAATTATCTATATAAGTATGTATTTACAAAAGATATGTAGTATATCAGTTGTCTGGTTTCCATAGTACAAGCTCCGCTTAGT
The DNA here is from genome assembly GCF_905147045.1 of Nymphalis io. Lineage (NCBI taxonomy): Eukaryota > Metazoa > Arthropoda > Insecta > Lepidoptera > Nymphalidae > Nymphalis > Nymphalis io. Next base: position 2,478,552 of record NC_065916.1, on the reverse strand, counting down.
TCGGGATCAGATGGCCGTGTGTGAATAATGTCCCAGGATGTTATTATTATATTATAATATATTTATATCTTACAGATCTGGTCGCGACGTTCGGCAAGCTATCGAACTGGGAGAACTTGACCATACAGCAGAAGAGTTCCATCACTTCCAGTCTGCCGCCGATATGGACGAACAGTGATACCTTGATAATGAGTCTGGAAGATATGGATGAAACAGGTGTTTTTCGTGTATTTAATTATGTCTGTATTCGAAAGACATTTGAACTGACTGCCTCTGTATCTTGACTTTGATTGTCAGGAGAGAGGCTGGCTGTATAAATAATACCGTAACTTTTTTTTTTTTTTTTTAGTAATGAGTAATGTATTATTAAGAGTTTTCTAAATCCACATATACGACAATTAGAAAGATCGACTGCCTCGTTGGTCTAGTGGCTAGATATAAGACCTCAGACCCGGATCTCCTCGGTTCAAATCCCAAATCGGGCCATTAAATGATTTTGAGTTTTTCTGTCGGATTCTCAGTAACATCCCAGAGTGTGGAAGTTGAAAGTGTGTGCACTCCCATTTCTCGGAAAGCACGTAAAGCCGTTGGTCCTGTACCCGAACTCTTTCCGGTCGTGTCGGATTGCCGTCCCATCGGATTATGAGAGTGAGTTAGTTAATCTCTCTTGAAATCGGTCTAAAGAACATTTTTTCCGAAAAGGGGACACTTCAATTTAGGATAGTACAGTGGTTAGAAGTTAATTATCTTAAACGATGATTCTTAGTTCAATCCCGCATCGAAGCAGCGTGGTGGGGTAAGCTTCGAACGTTCTCCTCAAAAGGGAAAGAAGGCTTATGCCCAGCTGTGGGACATTTACAGGCTATAACTGTTCTTTTGATTTTCAGATTATCCGATTTGGATGAAATGCATGGTGTCTTCATGTCTTGGTGATTTTGATAATCATTTCACGTATTTCAAGGATGTTGATAAATGGCCGAGAAAGCTGTTCGATATATCCGCTGTGAGTGTCATTTGTTATTCAGTAATTTCCGCCCCCTTTTAGGGGGGAACTTTACCCTACCCTACCCTATGTACTTGATTGTACCCCAGATAACGTGCATGGAAAATTTCGCGCTAATTTATTAATTAGTTCATATGTTAAAGCGTGACAAACAAACACACTTTGTCATTCATAATTTTAGTGAGGATTAGTGAGTATTGTGTTTGTGATGAAATAAATAGTCCTGCGTCTCGTTGTACGCCTGAACTATGCGAGCACATTGTACGTGTCTCCTTCATCAGATATTCTACGCTTGTGATTGGTATTGTTGTGTAGCAGGTAGAAGGGTTAGAAGTTAGTGGAACTACACAAGGGACATAACATCTTAGTTCCTAATACCAGTAGCGTATTGGGCTCAATGGTTATGGACGATGGTGACCAATTGCCATCTAGTGGCTTTTTATATTATACGAGATGAATTTTCTGTTTTTAATTCATCTCGTGCTTGACGGTGAAGGAAAACATCGTGAGGAAACCTGCATGTGTCTAATTTGGTGGTAGAGCACTGGTAGATACACTGGTGGTAGAGCTTTGTGCAAGCTCGTCTGGGTAGGTACCACCCACTCATCAGATATTCTACCGCAAAACAGCAATACTTGATATTGTTGTGTTCCGGTTTGAAGGGTGAGTGAGCCAGTGTAATTACAGGCACAAGGGACATAAAATCTTAGTTCCCAAGGTTGGTGGCGCATTGGATATGTAAGCGATGGTTGACATTTCTTACAATGCCAATGTCTAAGAGCGTTGGTGACCACTTACCATCAGGTGGCCCATATGCTCGTCCGCCTTCCTATTCTATAAAAAAAAAATAAAAAATAAAAAAAAAAAAAATTTCATCGAAATTCTGCCACATGTGTATTCCACCGACCCGCATTGGAGCAGTGGTGGAATACGCTCTAAACCTGCTCCTCAAAAAGGGAGAAGAGGCCTTAGCCCAGCAGTGGAACATTTACAGGCTGTTACTGGCTTTTTATAAATATATCATATATTCCAGGTGGCAGAAACATCAGTTTGGAAAACTATTCATGACGTATGTAGTATGAAAGATATACACTTCTCGGACAATATTCGTCCGTCCGACTGTATCTCGGAGTGGGCTGTGAGGATTATGGTAAGGTTAGTATAATATAATAATAATAATATCCTGGGACATTTTTCACACACGGTCATCTGATCCCAAATTAATCTTGTACAAAGCTTGTGCTATGGAAACCAGACAACTGATATACTACATATACTACTTTTTCTTTTGTAAATACATACTTATATAGATAATTACACCCAGACTCAGGACAAACAGACATGTTCATGCACACATATGTGTCCTGAGTGGGAATCGAACCCACACCCTTCGGCGAGAAAGGCAAGCATCCACCAACCACGCCAACCGGCTAGTCAAATTATTATTTATTATTATTTTCAGACGAAGCCCCCCCCCCCCCCACAAAAAAAATCTAATTCTCAAATGCTTAAAGTCGTAATTTTGATGTTGGTTCCCGTTCCAGGTCAATGTTCATGAAGTCATCAGAACGCGTCCCCGGCCATATCATGCTGTCTCGCTCGCGCGCGCTGCAGTGGTGTGTACGTGCGAGCGAGTGCGGACTGCACGAGCAGGTCGTCGAATGCTGTAGGAATATTACGTGAGTGCGCTTATATTATTAAATGTGGGACAAAGACAAGGGAAAAGTGGGACATTAACAGCCTTTTACTGTTACATTCCAAATCTTATCAAAATCGACTTAGCCAAAAAAATAACCTTGAAAACTCTATAATAAACATATAGTTTTTCATTTATATTAAAAATATAAATTATAAATATTCCAGAGATATTTACGAGAACGATACGCTGAAGTGGTTACGTCAGAGAGTGCTGGCCCTCAGAGCGCTCGCGTTGGGCGAAAATAATAGCGAAGGTTTGAGCAGCACGCTGAACCTCGCAGGTCGGTAGATTATACAAATTGTATTAGAAAAAAATATATACATAACTCTTATTTAAATGAAGAATTATTGTCTTGGTTTGTAATTTAATGTAATGTAATGTAAGAATTATTCCTTGTAATTAATTTTATAATTATTATAATTTAATAGTTATTTCAAGTTAAAATATTTGTATGTTTAAAGCAAATAAATGGTGGTAGAGATTTGTGCAAGCTCATCTGGGTAGGTACCACCCACTCATCAGATATTCTACCGCAAAACAGCTGTACTTGGTATTGTTGTGTTCTGGTTTGAAGGGTGAGTGAGCCAGTATAATTACAGACACAAGGGACATAACATCTGAGTTCCCAAGTTTAGTGGCGCACTGTCGATGTATGCGATGGATAACATTTCTTACAATGCCAATGTTTATTGTCGTTGGTGACTTACCATCAGGTGGCCCATATGCTCGTCCGCCTACATATACTATAAAAAAAAGATGCCTTTCGAAGTAATTTTTTCATGTTTTCAGTATCTTACACGCCAATGTACCTCACTCGTTCAAATTTTGGAGACGTGATGGGGATGAATGAAGCGATACTCAAAATAAGAAATGATTTACAAAGTAAGTGTTATACATTAAATATATACTTAATTCGCGTATTATAAGCTGCCACCGAATTGGTACATAGATTTTACGGGAAAGAACCGGCAAAAAACTTATTTTATTTTTTTATTAATCCTTTATTGCACTCAAATTAAGCACATGAATATTCAGTGGTGCTTGCCCGGGTTTGAACCCACGATCATCGGTTAAGATTCACGCGTTCTAACCACTAGGCAGCTCCCATGGGGGGAACTGGGTTATGTGGGATTGTTACCCACTAAAACCACTGCGATGGCCGTCTTCGGCACGGATCGGAGAGGCTGCGGGATCGTGTTGATATAACGCATCCGGTATATATATATATATATATTTTTTTTTAATTTCAGTCCTAAGCAAGATCCACCTGGACGGGATATTAGTAAGGATACAACATAGACTTCAAGAACGTTATCCCGAAAATACGTGTGACAAAAAAGTGTTCGAGTCGATATGTGTGTTTGCAATGTTATTCTACGATCGGCTCTGGGATTTTCAAACAGGTGAGCCGATTTATTATTGGTATATACGTGGATAGTTATAAGTTAGGGGTTACATGCCACAAGACTGTGTGTGTGTGTTTTTTTAAACTGACTGTAGCCGCCATATTGGCGTTTATAGCGTCACCCGACTGGAATGAATCGAGTGGATTGTGGGCGCCTCCTGTTAGCCTTAGGATGCCGACAGGATGTTATTTTTTTATAGAACAGGAAGGCGGACGAGCATATGGGCTACCTGATGGTTAGTGGTCACCAACGCCCTTAGACGTTGGCATTGTAAGAAATGTTAACCATCGCTTACATCGCTAATGCGCCACCAACCTTGGGATCTAAGATTTTATGTCCCTTGTGCCTGTAATTACACTGGCTCACTCACCCTTCATACCTGAACACAATAATACCAAGTACTGCAGTTTTGCGGTAGAATATCTGATGAGTGGGTGGTACCTACCCAGACGAGCTTCCACAAAGCTCTACCACCAGTAAAGTTATCCCTAATACTCAGACAGATTCTTAGTGGTGGGCTTTGTGCAATGTGCAATATGCATCTGGGTATGTACCATCCACTCATTCGTGTTCCGGTATGAAGGCTGAGCCAGTGTAACTACAGGCATAAGGTTGGTAGTGCATTGGAGATGGTAGGTGGGGGTGACCACTTACCATCAAGTGGTTCATTTGGCTGCACTTAAATTTTACTAAATAAATTACAATTTTCACAGAACCCTTAAATCAGAATCAGCTGCTACTCAATATGTCAGAAGTCCTAGGTATCATCATAGACTTAGACATGACCGCGAAGGTCAGGTCAGCTGACATCATCATTAACAGACTAGATGGCTACCTCGGTCAAGAGTTGGATGATGGAGTGGCAAAACTCTTACTCAGTAGAGTAAGTATTCGTTTACTCGTAAACCAATCCAGATGCCGTAAAATATTTCACAGCTATACATAGCACTTGCTGGTCGAGTCCATCGAAGTGATAACCGTGTAGCGGTCGCCTGATGCCACTGTGGTTTTTCCAGCGAGCTTGGAAGATTGTCAAAATTACTTACACTAACAGCCTGTTAGTGTCCCACTGCTGGGCTAAGGCCTCCTCTCCCTTTCGAGGAGATGGTTTGGAGCTTATTCCACCACGCTGCTCCAATGCGGGGTTGGTAGAATACACATGTGGCAGAATTTCAATGTTATTAGACACATGCAGGTTTCCTCACGATGTTTTCCTTCGCCGTCAAGCACGAGATGAATCATAATCACAAATTAAGCACATGAAAGTTTAGTGGTGCTTGCTCGGGTTTGAACCCACGATCATCGGTTAAGATTCACGCGTTCTAACCACTGGGCCATCTCGGCTATATAAAATTACTTACTATAATTTTATTATGTTATTTACTTATTATATAATTACGAATGAACACTATAAAATTTAAATCTAAGTTAAGTAACTTAGGAAACTATAGGAAACCACCACACACAAGAGACACTCGAGTATCTTAAATTATAATGCTTTCTTTACATTATTAAGAAATACTCAAAATTAAATATAAAACAATTTATATTTTTTTTTTTTTTTTATAGAATAGGAAGGTGGACGAGCATATGGGCCACCTGATGGTAAGTGGTCACCAAACGCCCTTAGACATTGGCATTCTAAGAAATGTCAACCATCGCTTATAGCCAATGCGCCACCAACCTTGGGAACTAAGATTTTATGTCCCTTGTGCCTGTAATTACACTGGCTCACTCACCCTTCAAACCGGAACACAACAATATCAAGTATTGCTGTTTTGCGGTAGAATATCTGATGAGTGGGTGGTACCTACCCAGACGAGCTTGCACAAAGCCCTACCACCAGTATAAATATAAAATATACAATATAAAACTTTTACCTTAAAGGCAGAGGGGTCCCAGCCTATTTAGCCCAGCAGTGGGACATTAACAGGCTGTTACTGTACTGTACTTTATACAATATAAAATATAATCGATGTTGTTATATAATACTACTGGAAACTATATAACATTTTTTTAAATATATTTCAATTCTTATGAGCCGACAAAATAAACTTTAAATACTTATCATAAGAGTTATATTGTTTGTTCTAGTATATACTATTTGCTTTGTATTCTGCTCGAGTTAAAATTGCTTTTGAATTATTGTATGCTATCATTATATTGGTGGTAGGGCTTTGTGCAAGCCCGTCTGGGTAGGTAGCACCCACTCATCAGATATTCTACCGCAAAACAGCAGTACTCGGTATTGTTGTGTTCCGGTTTGAAGGGTGAGTGAGCCAGTGTGATTACAGGCACAAGGGACATAACATCTTAGTTCCCAAGGTTGGTGGCGCATTGGTGATGTTAGCGATGGTTAACATTTCTTACAATTCCAATGTCTATGGGCGTTGATGACCACTTACCATCAGGTGGCCCATATGCTCGTCCGCCAACTTATACTAAAAAAAAAAAAAACAAAAAAAAAACAAAAAAAAAAAGAAAGTCGGTTATTGTTCTTTATTACTCTTGGTTGGAATATACGATAGATTCGCAATTATATTATACATAGGGGTGTATATACGTATAGGGTATATTAAGCGCCAGTAGCGCATCTTAGCGAGATAAAATTCGCAGGTTCGATCGTTACGTCATCCCCACACCTAGGGAGCTGTGTTTAAGTTAGTTTTGGTAAAATATTATTACAAGCAAGAAATTATGACGCGTGTTCTCTGCACTTGTTTGCATAGCTACACTTTTGAAAGCGTCAATAGCGCAGTGGTTTACGGGTCGGCTAGCGTTGTAAAAGTCGCAGGTTCAATTATCGTCTCCTCTGATAACACAAGGTTTACGATTAATAGAAAGGGTAAACAGACATATCAGTAATTCCTTAAAAACGGCCATTGCGATTATCATATTCCTTTTTTTTTTAAAGTATTTTTTTTTTTCAGATTTCTGAGATATTCAGAAATCTAGATCAGATATCCTTGGGGCAGCTCAAGTCTCAGATAGGACTCTTCAAGAAATTCGAAGATTATGAAATAGTGAAACGGTTAAAGGAAGACGAGAGTCTGATGAAGTATAAACGGTGCCTGAACTTGGTTGGAGACGCTGAACACCTGCTGATCCAGTACTGGTGCAAGTGCTTCAACGCTATTGATGGTAAGCTAACGGTCACCATTATTATGTAGGCAGACTGATTATAGGACACACCACCGCTCAAAGACATTAGCGCTGTAAGAAATATAAGCACACGTTAAATCTTCAATGCGCCACTAACCTTGGGAATTAACATTTTATGACCCCAGTCCCTGTAGTTACACTGTCTAACTCACCCTTCAAACCGGAATACAATAATAATAAGTATATCTGTTTGGCTGTAGTATATCCGATGGGAGAATGGTACCTACCCAAATGGACTTGAACAAAGCCCTGCCAAGTACCTACCAAGTAAATAATATTTATTAATTATATATGTCGCGGATTCAAATGGATTGCCATTTTAATTTTTTTTTTTTTTTTTTTTATAGAATAGGAAGGCGGACGAGCATATGGGCCACCTGACGGTAAGTGGTCACCAACGCTCTTAGACATTGGCATTGTAAGAAATGTCAACCATCGCTTACATATCCAATGCGCCACCAACCTTGGGAACTAAGATTTTATGTCCCTTGTGCCTGTAATTACACTGGCTCACTCACCCTTCAAACCGGAACACAACAATATCAAGTATTGCTGTTTTGCGGTAGAATATCTGATGAGTGGGTGGTACCTACCCAGACGAGCTTGCACAAAGCCCTACCACCAGTAAAATGGCCGCCATTCTCGTCCAATATGTTGATTTTATTGAATCAGTCAGCGCGCACGTCCGGCGCTGGCGCTGGCCTGAGAGCGAGAGACCGAGAGGCCAAGGGGGTCGCGAGACAAAAGATCACACGCGCTACTGACGTTCTCCTTTATACTTTATATTTCCATCAGTCGGCTACATAATAAAATAGGCACCCGTCTTATATTTTTCACACTTGACGTCTGACAACCGACCAACCCACATGACATACATCACGTTGTGCGGTGTTGCCATTCTAATAAGTGACGTCGTATAACCGCTTAAATTTATTATCTCTGACATATATATACACGAACTTATACATAAATTATCTTATATATAATACTCATGTCACATATAACATTTGATTCCACAGATAAAATAGAATGGACGAAAATATTCGAGGAGATGAAAAATACTATTTTTGAAAACCCATTCGCCGGTCCCGATTACAGAGTTCTGAATAAACATAAGGCGAATCTCTATGGTATCGCCGAATTTGGTAAGTAACATCGCTTATTATACTTATCAATGAATAGATTGAAAAAAAAAACAATTAATTTTTTTTTATCTAAGTCGAGACATACCAGTGGTAAGAACATGCATGGATCTTAACCGATGATCGTGGGTTCAAACCCGGGCAAGCACCACTGAATTTGTTGTGCTTAATTTGTGTTTATAATTCATCTCTTGACCGTGAAGGAAAACATCGTCAGGAAACCTGCATGTGTCTAATTTCATCGAAATTCTGCCACATGTGTAATCCACCAACCCGCATTGGAGCAGCGTGGTGGAATAAGCTCAAACCTTCTCCTCAAAAAGCCAGCAGCAGCCTTAGCCCAGCAGTGGGACATTTACAAGCTGTTACTGAGTCATATTATTCCGAACAGTATTATATAAATTATAGAAGAGCTTTGAGCTGGTAGTGGTTGATTTTAATATGGATACATTTAATTATATATGTTATGTGCACACGTGTTAAGAGTGTGAGCTATCTCTATTCCAAGCTTCATCCAAATTTGTCTAGCCGTTTTCATGTGACTGCATAACAAACATCCAGACATACAAAATATTAGTAGGATTATATTATAACTTTAAAATATGAAGTTTAGAGGAAAAATTTTTAAATTTCATACTGCAGATTCCACAGATAAAGAAACGAAGCAACGTGTTCTGTCAACGGTCCGATCGGATTTGAAGGTGACCGAGAAGAATTTCGTCTCGCTCTCGCACGTGTGTCCCGAACTAACGGCAAAAGATCTAATAGCTAGTGAATCTCTGAACAAGTTGCTGTGTTTGAAACCAGGCGTTACTGTTTTTAGGTTTGAAGAAAAGGTATTAAAAAAGTGTTTTTTTTTTTTTTAATTATTATCGTTTTCGTGTCAGCAAGTCTGGGTAGGTACCACCCACTCATTAGATATTCTACCGCCGAACATAAGTAACATAAGTTAGTAATACATAGAATAATTGTGTTCCGGTTAAAAGGGTGAGTGAGCCAGTGTAATTACAGGCACGAGGGACATAACATCTTAGTCAGCGTTAATGCCGCATTCTCAAGGTTGTTGGCGTATTGTAGTAACAGTCTGTGAATGTCCCACTAAGCTCAAGCTAAGCTAAGTGGGCTAAGGCCTCCCCTCCCTTTTGGAGGAGGTTTTGGAGCTTATACCACCGCGCTGCTCCAATGCAGGTCGGTAGAATAAACATGTGGCTGAATTTCAGTGAAATTAGACACATGCAGGTTTACTCACGATGTTTTTTTTCACCGTCAAGCACGAGATGAATTATAGACACACATTAAGCACATTAAAATTCAGTGGTGCTTGCCCGGGTTTGAACCTACGATCATCGGTTAAAATTTACGCGTTCTCATCACTGGGCCATCTCGACTTCGTTCCACGTCGCTGGCGTATTGACTACGTAAGGAATGGTGATTATTTCTTACTACGCCGATGTCTATGGGCGATAGTCACCACTTACCAATTTGTGGCCGCTTTGCCAGTCCGCCTACGTAATGTAAAAAAAAACACACTAATTACATACTAATAGGCTCATTTAATTGTCAACCAATAATTAATTAAGAAATTCAAACTACAATTTGAGTTTGTAATTTGTATATAACGGCATTTTGTATAATTTTTAGATTCCGATATTCGTAGACTCGATCCGCCGTCCGGCTGTTCTGAGGGCGCTGCTGTCGGACGGCAGCGTCCGGCGGTTCATCGTGAAGAGGGGCGAGCGGGTCCGCAGCCACTGCGCCGCCGTGCGACTGCTGGACGCCGTGCGCGGGGGCAGCTGCGCGCACGCGGGGTACCGCGTGAGTGTGATCGAGTATTGACTTATGGAGGTTTTTACTGGTGGTAAAGTTTCGGTAGGTACCACCCACTCATCAGATATTCTACCGTAAAACAGCAGTACTTACATACAGGCACAAAGGACAAAACCTCTTAGTTCCCAAGGTTGGTGGCGTATTTGCGATGTAAGCGATGGTTAACATTTCTTGCAATGCCAATGTCTATAGGCGATGGTGACTACTTACCATCAGGTGGCCCAAATACTCGTCCGCCTACCTATACTAAAAAAAAGTAAGCACCGTCAGCAGCAACCGACGATATCAATTTAAATTAAGTCGCATCGTGACAAATGTCTTGAGCATACTTTGTGGGCGCTGAAATATTAAACAGTTTCTAGACATGCAGTGTCGACCAAAATTCACTAATCCGACCACCACCACCACCACTCGTTCGCTTGCGGAGCGAAGACACTTGTGTCCACGTTTGCCATTCGTCCAGTTAAATATGGTTCAAACAATGCGCCCGCAGGTGACCGCCCTGAGCGACGACAGCGCCCTCATCGAGTACTTGGAAGGTCACGCGAGATTCAGAACATTGATAGCGTCCCAGTACCCCATCGACAGTACGTATAACTTCAGTTGTATTGTGCAGTTTGTCCAGGGTTATGACATAAAAGTAACACCCTGTTAATGTCCCACGGCTGGGCTAAGACCTCCTCCCTTTTGAGGAGAAGGTTTTGGAGCTTATTCCACCACGCTGCTCCAATGCGGGTTGGTGGAATACACGTGTGGCAGGATTTCAATGAAATTAGACACATGCAGGTTTCCTCACGATGTTTTCCTTCACCGTCGAGCACGAGATGAATTATAAACACAAATTAAGCACATGAAAATTCAGTGGTGCTTGCCCGGGTTTGAACCCCTGATCATCGGTTAAGATTCACGCGTTCGAACCACTAGGCCATTTCGGCTTTTTTTGTTATAATATAACACATAAATAAACAAAATAGTATTCAAGTAGCAGGATGAAAGATAAATAAATAATTTCGACTTTGAATGTTTGACGCGATATTATTGGTCGATATTTTAATAATCTGTTGTTGCCGTCCTCCTCAACAATTCACCTAAGGACTCCTCCTTCACCTAAGGTCTTCACCTAAGGAGTCCACTGCGGTCCTATAAGCTAACCTCCAGCACAACTTTTACCATCGAACGAAGAGACAAACGCGACCAAAGCTCCACATGCACATGGTAGACACCCCCCACTTACGTACGAAGCGCTACGAATTCACATTTATTATCTGTATTGCGAAACTGTGGAATACTTCGCCTGTGTCTGTATTTCCTGGTATAACCTGGTATTATGTTGGTGTCTTCAAATACAGAGTAAACAGGTTTCTTAGAGGCAAGCGTGCTACATCCTAGACGGATTGTGTGTTAGATAAGTCTACCGTCAAACGCTGGGCTATATGAGATAAAAAAATGACGCCTGCGGGACTTGAGCCAGTAATCTTTCGTTAATATTCGCGTGACCACCTCGACTTACCACGACCACTTTATATTTTCAGGCGCTGTCGGCCCAGCTCGTGGTAGCGCCAGCGAGCTCGTCCTGGATCCGACCAGCGCGCTGCGACACTTCGAGGACATGTGCAAGATGGTGCCGCCGTATGCGCTCAGGTCAGATATATATATATACACATATATGTTACTGTTATATATATATATATATATATATATATATATATTTAGTTTCCAGAAGTGAAATTGATTTTATAAAAACCTCGAATCGGTCTTTTTAAAAAAAAGAAAACCAAAATATATAAATATATTTACATAACTAATTTAATTACTCTTAAAAATCCAAATAACACAATTGATTTACTGGTGGTAGGGCTTTGTGCAAGCTCGTCTGGGTAGGTACCACCCACTCATCAGATATTCTACCGCAAAACAGCAGTACTTGGTATTGTTGTGTTCCGGTTTGAAGGGTGAGTGAGCCAGTGTAATTACAGGCACAAGGGCAAACATCTTAGTTCCCAAGGTTAGTGGCGCATTGGCTATAAGCGATGGTTGACATTTCTTACAATTCCAATGTCTATGGGCGTCGGTGACCACTTACCATCAGGTGGCCCATTCATTAATACCTTTTTGTCCACCAACAAAATGGCGGTTTAAAATTAGCGCGTGTCTTCTTTTTTTATACCGCTGTTGTATCGATCAAGGGATCTCCTATATGTATAAAAGAATAACTTCCGGCATGAGGGACATATCTTAGCTCCCAAGAAATGGTTAATATTTCTTACACTGCCAATGTCTATATAGGTGGTGATAGTGAACTCTAATGACCCATTTACCCGCTTACCTACCTACTTTTAATATATACAATATATATATATATATATATATATATATATATATATATATATATATATGACGAGGTGGCCCATTGGTTAGAACGCGTGAATCTTGATCGTGGGTTGAAACCCTGCCTGGGTTTGTATAATCACAAATTAAGCATAACAAATTCAGTGGTGCTGAATTTGTTGTGCTTATAATTCATCTCGTGTTTGACGGTGAAGGAAAACATCGTGAGGAAACCTGCATGTGTCTAATTTCATTGAAATTATGCCACATGTGTATTCCACCAACCCGCATTGGAGCAGCGTGGTGGAATAAGTTCCAAACCTTTTCCTCAAAAGGGAGAGGAGGCCTTAGCCCAGCAGTGGGACATTAACATTACTGTTACTGTTTATATATATATACACTAAACATGTACTTTAGTAATTTAGTTGGAGTCTCATGCGATAAATAATTTTACAGATCCGCAGTCGAAGAAAACAGTGCGTGTGTTGAGGACTTCATTAGTAGGAAGTCGAATTTTCTGGAAGCGATCATCGAGATGACTATCTTTAGCTATTTATGTGGTAAGTTTGTTTTAAATAATAATATGTATATAATAAAAATCATTGCCCGTATTTTTATGAAATACTAATAGTAATTATCCCCTCCAATTTAACGTAAAGCTTGTGTTAGGAGTGGGAACCTGTGACTCACATCGCTGGGGGACCCCCAAACCATTGTGCTACAAATACAAAACATAAAGATACTTGTTCTTTCCGCCGGTTCTTCTCAGGTCAGGTCCTATTTCAGAACCGGTTGTAGTTTCTAATTTGACAATCAATTAGTGAGTGTAAGGCTTCGATATTGATTAAATTACAGTTAAATCGCGGCCTGTACATGTTTAGTAATAGTTTAGTATACAGGCGGGCTTTCTTACAATCTTCTTCATACCTAAAACAAACCGATTACAATGAAAATGAATGATTCGGAGTTGAAGCTTTAACCTTACTCGCTGCACCTATTCAGGTGTGGGCGACCGGCACCTGAGCAACCTGCTGTGCAACGCGCGGGGCAGCGCCTGCCACGTGGACTGCGGCTCCGCCCTGCAGTACGGCGCCGGCGAGCTGCCGCCCGCCAGGCTCACGCGCAACGTGCTCGCCCTGTGCAACCCGCGAGGTGACTGGCTTGCAGCTCTTGAGTGCGGACCTATAGCAGCTCTAGAGTAAAAACGGATAAACATACTTTGGAACTGAAGCGATACCATCGGTCGAGATCTTAGGGACATAACATCTTAGTTCCCAATGTTGGTGGCGCATTGGCGATGTAAGCGATGGTTGACATTTCTTACAATGCCAATGTCTATGGGCGTTGGTGACCACTCCCCATCAGGTGGCCCATATGCTCGTATTCATTATGGATGGTGCTGTTATCGGAACTTTGAAAGTGAAATTATAGTATATAAGTAGTTAAGTGTAACATACTGGTGGTAGGGCTTTGTGCAAGCTCGTCTGGGTAGGTACCACCCACTCATCAGATATTCTACCGCAAAACAGCAATACTTGATATTGTTGTGTTCCGGTTTGAAGGGTGAGTGAGCCAGTGTAATTACAGGCACAAGGGACATAAAATCTTAGTTCCCAAGGTTGGTGGCGCATTGGATATGTAAGCGATGGTTACATATCCAATGCGCCACCATTCCTATTCTATAAAAAAAAAAAAACAGTGTCGTGTTATATATAGAGATATATTAATCGAGAACTGTTCGTGGTGTACAATACAGCAGAGCTGTAGCGAATCGCGTGGGATATGTAAATCTAAGGTTTGTTTATCTTTACTCCTTCAACAGAGCCTCGGACACTTTTAATGCTTCTGTGTATTTTGTTTTAGCTCTGGAGAGTCGTCTGCAGAGTAGAATACAGTCGCTGCAAGCGGCCGATTTAATCCTACCCTCAATTTCCGTGACATTCAAATGGTTGGGGCCGACCTTTATGGACAAAGTTGGTATACATTATTATATCGTGTAAGGCTTATCTTGTCTGTATGATAACGTGTTTGCAAAATTATTGATGGTCGATTGAGAAATTAGCACCTGAAAGCGTAAACAAATTAACTAACGCTATTATAATATGAACCGAGTTGGCCTAGTGGTAAGAACGCGTGAATCTTAACCGATGATCGTGGGTTCAAACCCGGGCAAGCACCACTGAATCTTCATGTGCTTAATTTGTGATTATAATTCATGTCGTGCTATACGGTGAAGGAAAACCTAGTGAGGAAACCTGCATGTGTCAAATTTCACTGAAATTCTGCCACATGTGTATTCCACCGACCCGCATTGGAGCAGCGTGGTGGAATAAGCTCCAAAACCTTCTCCTCAAAAAGAGGAGAGGAGGCCTTTAGCCCAGCAGTGGGACATCCACAGGCTGTTACGGTCATTTATAATATTAGTTAGGATTTACGATTGAAAACCCCCACAAAAGTTTTTGTGGAGTTACCTATATCATAGATTACGAAATATCAAACAAAATATAATTATTTTTTTACATTTTCAGCTTAAATACATAAATAGTCTCATCAAAGGGACGTCTCTTTCTTATACGGTGACCAAGGAAGTTATATCAAAATCGACTAAGCCGTACAAAGATAAATACATACAGCTACTCGAAGAGGTGTTTAAGGATTTCGAAGAGAAGGAATTTTACAGTATCGAAGAACAGGTGAGGCTTTATATGTATACTTGGTGGTAGGGCTTTTGGCACCACCCACTTATCAGAAATTCTACCGCTAACAGCCATAGGTAGTATTCTTGTGTTCCAGTTTAAAAGATGAGTGAGACAGTGTTAGTACAGGCAAGGGACGTAACATCTTAATTCCTAAGGTTGGTGGGGCATTGTTTGTGGTGGTGACCAATTACCATCATGGGGCTCAGTTGCCAATTTGCCTACTTATTTTAAAATATAAATAAAATGTTTTTCAGGTGTCCTGTCTGTTACTCCAGTGCACCGATCCACGAATCTTGAGCATTACGAGAGCGAACTGGGAGCCCTGGATTTGATTATTAATTCATAAAAAATATATTTAATAAATATTAATTAAATGTAATTCTTCCTCAAGTGCCTTTGTTACCCAAGTCCTAAATGGTTGGACTGATTTGGATGATATTTTGTGTTTATTTTAATGGGTTTTGGATGGTTTTAAAAACGCTTTTGGACCCGGTAGGTGGCGCTGCTGTCTGTAAGTCACCCAATGAAAAATATTTGTATGGTAGGAAGACATCTGCCGGGCCCGCAAATATATATATAAGGCAATGTTTAAGCCATCATCAGCCACGATTATAACTTTATTTTGTGTTTATATTATTAATTAAATAAATGTTAAATTAAGAAAATAATGTCAAATTAATTATATGTAATTTTTTTTTAATAAAGTTTGATTTTTTAAATAAATGATTGTTTTATCATCATCTACCCGAATCTGTACCCGAACGCATTTCGTCCGTATGCCTCACGACTCGATTGTGATATGATTAGCTTGTATGCCTCACGACTCGATTCCGAGTCGTAAGGCATACAAGCTAATCAGTAACAGCCTGTGAATGTCCCACTGCTGGGCTAAGGCCTCTTATCCCTTTCGAGGAGAAGGTTTGGAGCTTATTCCACCACGCTGCTCCAATGCGGGTTGGTAGAATACACATGTGGCATAATTTCAATGAAATTAGTCACATGCAGGTTTCCTCACGATGTTTTCCTTTACCGTCGAGCACGAGATGAATTATAAACACAAATTAAGCACATGAAAATTCAGTGGTGCTTGCCCGGGTTTGAACCTACGATCATCGGTTAAGATTCACGCGTTCTAACTACTAATTGCTAAAATATATTATAAATGGATTATTTTTCAATATAAATTTCCAATTAATTGTTTTATTTTGTGCATAGATTGCTTTACATTATATATTAAATTTTATATTTATATTTACCTTACAATTTTATGTTAATTGATATGCTAATATAAAAGGATTCTTAATTTACTTTTAGCCAAATGAATTAATGATAATTTCTCATCGATGATAATGACATTGAAAGGGTGAGGGGAGCATTATCATTAAAAGCTGACATGATTATCGGAAGATTGCGCGTGCGTCAAAGGCTGTAAAGAAAACATTCCGCTTACTGTACCTCTTTCCATACGTGTTTGTGGGCTAATTTTTTGAGCATATGGGCCATCTGATGAGAAGTGGTTATCAACGCCCATTAGACATTGGCATTGTAAGAAATGTTAACCATCGCTTACATCACCAATGCGCCACCTTTAGATTGCTGATGGGGTTGCCTCACTTCTGTAGTGCTTCAAGGATGTTTGCTGAAGCGAAAATAGACGAAAATAGAATTTTACTGGTGGTAGAGCTTTGTGCAAGCTCGTCTGGGTAGGTACCACCCACTCATCAGATATTCTACCACAAAACAGCAGTACTTGGTATAGTTGTGTTCCGGTTTTAAGGGTGAGTGAGTCAGTGTAATTACAGGCACAAGGGACATGACATCTTAGTTCCCAAGGTTGGTGGCGCATTGGTGATGTAGGCGATTAACATTTCTTACAATGCCAATATCTATGGGTGTTGGTAACCACTTACTCTCAGGTGGCCCACATGCTCGTCCGCCTTCCTATTCTATAAAAAAGACTGTTTTTACGCATTAATGCGTACAAGGTGTGCATCCTTGGTTCACAGGGTGCGGGCCAGCTCCAACAAAATTCTAATCATGGTTGCTAACAGACTAGACTGTTTATTTATAAACCGCTGTTGTAAAGTTTCAGCTGAACCAATAATTGTATAAGTAGTAGATCGAGTAGAGTTTATTATGTGTTCCGGTCGACATCCGAAGTCCATTATAAGAGTACATCGTCTGATTTCCGCAGCAGGTCGCTAAATTCGCTACTTCCGTTTCCTAACTCGCGCCCACAGCGCCCTCTATACTCCTTACTGGAACTAAACTGACGAGCAAATACGAGCCACCAAATTTGTCATTGTTGCGTCGTCTTTCCACAAGAGCAGTCGTTAAAAATTTAAAATAAAAATAGTTTTAATTATTATAATCAACTTTCGAGGTTTAAAGTAGAAAGTTAATTTTAAAAAAGGTGTTGTTTGTCTTCCGTTCTTGAAACCTCAAACACTCCACAATGAGTGAAGAGGTTATCACGCCTCATGCTTTAAGTGAGGGTAGTTAGAGTTCTTCGGATATTTCATCGGATTCGTTTGGAAATAAATACGAGGAACATCCAAGGAAACGCCAAAGGCGTGAATGGTGGCGGGATCTGGATAAAAGGTTTGACTTATTGTCACAATAATTGGTAAGTCATGTTAATAATATTTTAACTTCGAATCATGCTATTACTGGTGTACCACCCTCACATTAACAACTTATAAGTGTCTAATCTAGCTTGACCAACAACTGACGAACAGTTTCTACGTCCGCCAGTAATAGCAGCGGGCAGTTTTGTAAATTTAAGCGTTACCGTAAAAGAACCCACTGTAATTCAATTCAAGCATTTTCGAGAGCAATTCAAACACGTGTTGACAAAATTAAAGATGCAAAGATTTGACTCGCCGGATTGGAACGCGGTGCGCTATACAGATCTAAGAGTCAATGAGGAGCTTCGACATCTGGAGGACCCCTTCAGTCCATTACATTGGTTCCAGATGAAACGTAGTTATGCTACGTTATCTAATGCCTTTTTATCACAGAACGATTTCTTTAATACTGCCTTACCAAGCCTTGTTGACTGGTCAAATTCATCGGACGTTCAGCTTAATGCTTCTTCTATCTATGAAAAGTTAAAACAGCTATTTCGTAAAGATTCTGGCTATGAGACAGTTTTTCACGATATCCTTCAGATAATTTGCGGTAAGCGAGCCGAGGTTATAGAATTACTCTGTAGGAACCTCTTAAAGAAATTAAATGATAAATATATCAGAATTAGCCCCGGTTTATTAACTGCATATATACAGAAAATTGTGGTATAGATAAATTACAAAAGCGGGCACCATCTGCTACTCTTACTCGGCCCGAATCCCCTGAACCGTCAAATTCTACTGCCTATGCAAAGGCATTTCGAACTAGGCCAAATTCCAATAAAAATAAACAGGCCGAAAAAAATCCTGAGCAATTCTATTCAAATAACTCCTCAGCAAAGAAAGGAGGCGCAGGTACAAAACGGGAAGTTTAAAAAAAAATCGAACAATTTTCAACCTTGAATTTTGAACCATGTTGAATCAGTACATGAAACCGAGATATTTTCATCTTTTCCACCATCATCAATTTCCCAAGTTCTTACAACATGAAGATTGGATGGTCAAACTGGATTTAAGCCAGGCCAATTATCGTCTCATCTTACCTTATGATGTATGGCCGCAGACCCGAAGGTCCTGGGTTCAATTCCCAAAAAATAAATATATATATATATATATATATATATATATATATATAATATTTATTTTATTTATTTATTTTAAGGACCACTAGTAGCTACTACATGTTTTAATGACAAATGTAAAACAATTTAGTGAAAATAGCTAACATGTGAAGCTTTTTAAAGTAGCCACAACAATTACAATATTTGTTTTAAAAATACATTAACACATAATTATAGCAACATGAGTAGAAAGATTAAAAAAAAAAAAAGTCCAAATTGGTACAAATTAAAGATCATAAAAAAATAAACATGCACTTAATAAAATTAAAATTAATAACACAAATAGTTTGAAATTGATATAGGTACAAATTAAAATTAAATAATTCATTAAATTCATGCAAAGTTTACGTTACAAAAAAATTACTAAAAATATACTAATTAATACAAAATAAAATAAAATTAAGATAACATTATTTATTATTTATTTATTTATTTATTATTTATTTGCATCTCTCAACAATTCTAGCGCCCGTTTACGATAAATCATGGCAGAGTCATTAAAAATATCTAGATCTTGACAAAAACCATTGTACAACCGTGATGATCTAGGCATTGGTGCATTACATCCTAATTTCGTTTTTGATATTCTGACATCAAAAGTGCCCAGAAAACTACGAACATTGCGCCTTGGAATACGATAGTATATCTTTTCAAGTAAGTAAGTACAGTCGATCTCGTTACGAATTATCTTAAATAGGAAAGAGAGATCTAATAATATAAATATATATATATAATATATATATTAATATATCAATTAATACTTCCGGTCCTACATATACGGCTAGTTCGGGTACATCTTGATGATTATTTATAAGTATAGATTAAAACTTCTGTTAAACAATTTAATTAGTAATTTCATAATCAAATAAATAGTTGATTCATATTTGTTTATACTTGGAACATTTTATTATATATTATTCTATTTATTAATGGCGCCTTCTGCTTGTCAGCTTCCGGCGCAATTAATAAATAGTGCTTATTGTTTATTTATATTTTCTCAAATTATGTCGATTAATCAATGCTATAATAATTTTGTTTTATTATGTATAATGTAAGGATTAAGCTACTAGAATTTTATTTTACTGATCTGGCTAGGTTATCTGCTGCTTATCAACTTCCGGTGTAATATATTAATCTTTAATATTTAATGTTACATAATCCTGTATTATTAAATAATATTTGTCCGTAAATAATCATTAGAATAATTAGGATAAACAATGTTTAATATTACCTTTTAAGTTTGTAAATTTAGTATTAAATTAGGTCAAGATGTTTTTGTATAAATACCGCCAGTTTAAATATATCGAGCATTGGTATTGTAACCGTTGTAACGAGCATTACAAGTGTTTTCTTATATAACGTATCGTCATTTTCGCCGCCACCCTGGTAATCCACCTTCTATACTTCAGAAGTGGGATAATGTCTGGCCCATATATCGACGGACTTGGTACGAAGAAAAGGAGACGCTGCGAGAACGCTGTACTCGACAGCGACGAATCAAGTTTTTTTTCTTCATCCGATGACGAAGAGATCTTGGAGAAACACAGGCGATATAAGAAGCGGCGTGTCACCCAAACCGATGCGGAGGTTATTCCAACGTTCCGACCGGATGAAAAATCTAGCAACGTCAAGGGATGGTTGCATAAGATCGACCAATTGGGCGACGTGTACGGATGGGACCACAAAGATCGACAGTTCATCATGCAGATACGTCTTCGAGGGTCGGCTAGAGACTGGTATGACGATCTGGATGACTATGACCTCACATGGATGGAGTGGAAGGACGCTTTAGGGACCGCGTTCCCACGTTCTACTGACTTTGTGGATCTACTTGAATCTATGCTTGCTAGAAAGAAAACGAATACGGAAACTATGACAAAATATTTCCACGAGAAGGTTTCCTTATTAAAAAAATGCAATATCATTGGCGACTCTGCAATTTCGTGCATAATTCGCGGTCTACCCATGGAAATAAGAGCCAACGCGAAAGCTTTCCAATGCAGTACACCACAGCAACTATACTACGGGTATTTGTCGTCATTGGAAAACTACAGACAAATTGAAGCCAGCCATCCGCGACCGACTACCACGTGGCGAAGAGCGGACGCCGTTGCTACAATTGCAAGAGCGAGTGACTTTCAACCGAAGAAATGTTACGCCTGTCGAAGAGAAGGTCATGAAGCAAAGGACTGCAAGGTGCCACGCTGAGAGGTGTGCCATCGCCCGGGTCACACGTCTGCCAGCTGCTGGCATGCGGCCAGCTCTTCACACCAAAAAGTAAGTGATGTTTTATTTACAACATACAACATATACATAGATTTGTATAAAAAGGTAGTAGCAATTAATGGTTGTAGTCTCATCGCATACATAGATACGGGCAGCAAATTAAATATTCTCACTATGGCATATGCTGATAAGCTAAAATTAAAAATTCAGCCGTCCGTTGTTACAATGAGAGGTTTTGGAGGTGCACATTCGACCTCTTTGGGAACATCCCACGTGGATGTTCACATAGACAATGTTGTTCTAAGTGAATTCGTAGAATTAACCAATTACGATATAGCTGATATAGATTTAATAATCGGACAATCAATGATAAATCAACCTAATATCAGTTTAATTATATCACAAAATTCTGTTAAATTTATTGGTAGTAGTGATACTTTTAATAGTACTCTTAGTGATATAAAACTATGTGATACAGACTTTATAACAAAATTTCCAGTGTATTTGAGACACAGTTGTATAATACCACAACAAAGTGCTGCTTTGGTGCAAGTTTATCTCGATACTAATACTAATGAAACATATCTTGTGAGTTCTGTATATGTTGAGTTAGGCTGTATGTCCTATGTAATTTTAGGGGGACGTGTAAGGTCGAAAGATTGCTTTTTAAATGTAGGCGATTTAGAAAGGGATGATTGCAGTCAACTGTTACGGTTACTGAATAAATACAGATATTTATTTGCCAAAAATACAAAAGATTTAGGATGTACAGATGTACTGGAAATGCATATTCAAACCAAAACTGAGGAGCCTGTCTATTGCAAGACTTATCGACTCTCTCATAAGGAAAATGAAATTGTAAATGAAAAGGTTCAAGATCTCATTGATGCAGGTGTAATAAGGAACTCTATGTCTGATTATGCAAGTCCAGTGGTTCTTGTAAAGAAAAAAGGTGGTGATTATAGGTTATGTATAGACTACAGAGCTCTTAATGCACGCACTGTTAAAGATCGATACCCTCTGCCTCATATAGACGATCAGGTATCCCGCCTCTCTGGTAAATCTTTCTTTACAACGTTAGACCTAGCACAAGGCTATTATCAAATTAGATTATCTAAAGACTCTATTCACAAAACGGCATTTGTTACACCATCTGGGCAATATGAATTTTTAAAAATGCCATTTGGTTTAGCAAATGCACCGGCTGTATTTTCACGTCTTATCAAAATCGTTTTAGGTAGTTTAGATAATGCCATAGCTACATATCTCGATGACGTCATGCTACCTACATCATCTATTGGTGACGGTCTTAAATTACTAGATAATGTGTTGAAGCTCTTATCAGAAGCGAATTTGAAACTAAATCTCGGCAAATGTTCGTTTCTTAAGAAAAGCATTAATTACTTAGGCCATGAGATAACTGCAGGCACAGTGCGACCAGGACAGGCTAAGATTAGTTGCGTAGCTGAATATAGGAGACCTCGAAACGTACATGAAGTAAGACAGTTTATAGGCCTATCATCATATTTTAGGAAATTTATTCGCGGTTTCGCTGAAATAGCTAGACCTCTCACGCAGTTAACAAAAAAAGATGTTCAATGGACGTGGGGCTCTACCCAAGAAACTGCATTTCAAACATTAAAAGATCGTCTTGTCGAGAGACCAGTGTTAGGTATATACGATAGGAATGCTCGCACGGAGCTTCATACCGATGCTAGTAAGCTAGGGCTAGGAGGTATCCTCTTGCAATACCAAAGCGATGGCGTCTTAAAACCAATTGCATATTTCAGTAGGGTGACGAGTAAGGAAGAACAGTTCTACCATAGTTATGAGCTGGAGACATTAGCAGTTGTAGATTCCCTGAAGCGCTTTAGAGTCTATCTCGTAGGGATTCCCGTTACTGTAGTGACAGATTGTGCCGCATTACGGACAACTCTAGTAAAAAAAGACCTAATCCCCCGTATAGCCCGCTGGTGGCTTTCAATTCAAGACTATGATCTACAAATCGAGTATCGATCTGGTGATCGAATGAGACAAGTTGATGCCCTGAGTAGGAATCCAGTACAGGATCGTGTCCTATTAATAGATAACTCTGATTGGCTAGTGACATTACAATTGCAAGACGAAAGTATTCAGTCTCTTTTAACTCAGCTACGAAATGGTACAGACAATAAAGACATTATTGCTAACTATGCTTTAAAAGAAAACATTCTCTATAGAAAAACTTTAAACGGGGACCGTTTCGTTATACCTAAGTTGGCAAAATGGGGAATATTACAAAAATTTCATGACCAGATAGGACATGTTGGTTTTGACAAATGCGAAAAAACTATTAAGGCACAATTTTGGTTCGAGGGTATGACAAGATTTATTCGAAAATATATTAAGTCATGTCTTCAATGCTTACGGCAAAGGAGACCACGGCAAATTGCAGGGAGAACTGCATCCAATCGAAAAGGTGACTATCCCGATGCACACGCTACACGTTGACCATTTAGGCCCATTTGTAAAGACACGTAAAGGAAACGCGTATATACTAGTCATAGATTCGTTCACAAAGTTCGTATTTGCAAAACCTGTTAAAAGCTGTAATTCCATAGAAACTATAAAACAATTAAAAGATATTATTTCGCAGTTTGGAAATCCTCACAGGATTATTACAGATAGAGGCAAAGCGTTTACTAGTCGATATTTCAAACAATTTTCAGAAGAAATGCAATTTAAACATATTTTGAACGCCATTGCCAGCCCTAGGTCGAACGGCCAAGTGGAACGGGTAAATCGAACCTTGATTAATGGATTAAATACAATGTCTAATAGCGAATGCACCTGGGATGACCACCTAATTGATATAGTTTGGGGCATTAATAACACTCCTCATGCAATTACTGGTTTTGCTCCTTTTAAGTTATTATTTGGGCACTCCAACTCGCGCTTACCGGCATACCCTAGTGAGGAACCCAATGACTTCGAAAGCCAGGCAAAAGCGTTAGAAGAAAGGCGAAACGCAGCTAAATTGCGTATTGACAAACATATGACACTAATGAAGGATAGGTTTGATCGATCTCATAAAAAGTGCATTAAGTACTCAGTGGGACAATTGGTACTTTGGAAGGGGGGAATAACCAGAGAAAGCACTAATATAACTAGGAAGCTTAATGGGTTATATACAGGACCCTATAGAGTAAGCAGAGCAGAACACTCGTTAGATCGCTACACGATATGTAGTATTAAAGGCATGAAAGGTTATCGAAAATTTACGGCTGTTGTTCGCGGTGAAGTCCTCCGACCTTACAATTCTTCCATTCCCGATGATAGCAGCGGCAGTGACCATGAGGTTGATAGGGACGACTTGATAGATTTATTAGAAAGTTAATTAATAATCATTTATGTTATAGAATAAGTAAATATGTTAAAATTTATTTTATTATTACAAAGTTATGTGATTTATAGAACAAAACTTGTGCAGAACAAATATTGTATTGAGAAAAATAAACTGTTATACAAAATATTTATCCATTCTTTCTATCAATTATCCAAAAAAAAAAAAATCGAACTACTTTAGGATAGAGGTTGTATAAATTACATTAAATAAAAGCCGGATGCTGTGTAATAAAAAAAAAGTGAGATATAGGATAAATTGAAGCTGTGTGATGTAGAACAAATAAAAGCTGTGTGATGTAGAACAAATAAAAGCTGTGTGATGTAGAACAAATAAAAGCTGTGTGATGTAGATCAAATAAAAGCTGTGTGATGGAGGATAAATAAAAACTGTGTGATGTAGGATAAATTTAAGCTATGTGATGTAGATCAAATAAAAGCTGTGTGATGGAGGATAAATAAAAACTGTGTGATATAGGATAAATAAAAACTGTGTGAGCTAAGACAAACGAAGACTGTGTGAAGAAGGACGAATAAAAGTTGTGTTATCTAGGATAAATAAAAGTTGTATACTTAAATTAGATAATACAAGATTTAATTACGGCTTAGACATGTCAACTTCAGGTGCCGTACAGCAGCGACAAACCAGGCGCCAATAGCAGCGCTGATCGCCGTGGGACACGGCATACACAGGATGGCCGAATGTTATCAATTAATACTTCCGGTCCTACATATACGGCTAGTTCGGGTACATCTTGATGATTATTTATAAGTATAGATTAAAACTTCTGTTAAACAATTTAATTAGTAATTTCATAATCAAATAAATAGTTGATTCATATTTGTTTATACTTGGAACATTTTATTATATATTATTCTATTTATTAACGGCGCCTTCTGCTTGTCAGCTTCCGGCGCAATTAATAAATAGTGCTTATTGTTTATTTATATTTTCTCAAATTATGTCGATTAATCAATGCTATAATAATTTTGTTTTATTATGTATAATGTAAGGATTAAGCTACTAGAATCTTATTTTACTGATCTGGCTAGGTTATCTGCTGCTTATCAACTTCCGGTGTAATATATTAATCTTTAATATTTAATGTTACATAATCCTGTATTATTAAATAATATTTGTCCGTAAATAATCATTAGAATAATTAGGATAAACAATGTTTAATATTATCTTTTAAGTTTGTAAATTTAGTATTAAATTAGGTCAAGATGTTTTTGTATAAATACCGCCAGTTTAAATATATCGGGCATTGGTATTGTAACCGTTGTAACGAGCATTACAAGTGTTTTCTTATATAACGTATCGTGATTTTCGCCGCCATCCAATCCACCTTCTATAATATATATATGTATATATATATATATAATTTTTTTTATTGTCCCGACCTACTGTCCGACATATATATATATATATATATATATATATATATATACCCCCAATATATATATATATTGGGGGTTTTCTGTCAGAAAATTCTTAGTAGCAGCCCGGAGTCTGGAAGTAGGAAGTGTGTATACTCCCGTGCTGTCGGAAAGCACGTAAAGCCGTTGGTCCTGCGCGTAAACTCTTTCCGGTCGTGTCGGATTGCCATCCCATCGGATTATGAGAGTTAGAGAATAGAGAGTGCACCTGTGTTTGCGCACACACTTGTGCACTATAATATCTCCTGCGTAGTTGGCTAACCTCTCTTGAGATTGGCCGCCATGGCCGAAATCGGTCTGGCGGATATTATTATTGTCATCTATCAATAAAAGAGCAGCACCGGAGGTTTCTCCGGATAAGTTAACGGTCGTCTACTTTAGATGACTTGTCTGCCATTTGGCTTAGCTGCAGCACCGCGGATATTTGCTTCAGTAACAAACTGGACAGCCGAAATACTTCGCAAAAACGTCTGTCTGTGACTAGTGGCTTACATAGACGATTATCTGCTCCAGGGCAGAGACGTTTTGAAAGCTCAAGTAAAGATGGCCATACGTTTACTGAGCAGCTTAGGTTGGTGGATCAATATGGAAAAATCGATTATGATACCAACGAGATTAATAAACTTTCTGGGAATCGTATGGGACGCCAAATCCAACACCAAGTCCCTTGCACAAAATACAGAAAATTCGTCAAAATTTGCTCGTACGACTTGCGACCGGCAGTTGGGACCTAAAGCAAGCGCAACGCCTCTTAGGATACCTCAACTTTGCAACTTTCATCACCCACCGGGGAAGGTTGCATTACCTACAGAAAATTCGTCAGAATTTGCTCGTGCGACTTGCGACAGGCAGTTAGGACCTAAAGCAGGCACAACGCCTCTTGGGACACCTCAACTTTGCAACTTTCATCACCCACCGGGGAAGGTTGCATTGCCTACGGAAAACTCGTCAGAATTTGCTCGTGCGACTTGCGACCGGCAGTTGGGACCTAAAGAAGGTGCAACGCCTCTTAGGACACCTCAACTTCGCGACCTTCATCACCCACCGGGGAAGGTTGCATTGCCGAGACCTGCAGTACCACAGCAACAAGCTCAGGAGGTATCCTCACTTAAAGAAGCATCCGGACGAGGTACGTATAGAGCTGGAGTGGTGGTTAGAGAACATCAGTCAGAGGACGCAAATTCATCCTCAGAGAATGTTCACGAACCATGTCATCACTGACGCGTCGGACATTCAATGTGAAGCCCTTGTAAACAAAGAAAAAGTGAAAGGGTCATGAGATCACCACCAGAGCAAATGGCACTGCAATTTGAAGGAGATATAATCAGTGACAGCAGCCATATCCTCCAGAGCAACGTTGCCTCAAGACTCGACAGTTATTCTTCAGAGCGACAACAGAACAGTTGTTTCCTACATAAAGCACAAGGAAGTAACCTGGTCACGATAATTGGTAGATCTGACTCAAAAACTACTGGCTATAGTAGACCACCTCAATGTTGTACTTCTCCTTCACCACGTACCGGGACTTGCTAGACTCGACAGGCGTTCGAGTTTCACGACGCGTTCAGCAGATCTTGGCACTATCGGCTGGAAGAATGGTTGTTTCCGCAGCCCAGTCTGATAACCAGGGTGCTGGGCCACCTCAACTCAGCCTCAGGTCAGTACATACTAGTGGCATCCAAGTGGAAAAGACCCTTTTGGAGGCCAGACCTAGAAGCACGTGTCCTTAAACGATCCGTGAAACTCGGAGCACCAGTCTAGTGGGCACAATGACAATGATACCCCCAGCTCAAGTCAGCATTCTATACCTGGAAGCTTGGCTCATTTGGGTGGGACACGCTGATGGGGATATGGAAATCGCAGGAGAAAAACATATTACTATCGTGCTGAAGAGAGTCTACACTAAGTACATACGCCCCTATTTGGAATAAGTGGGTAAGGTTTTGTCAGGAAAATTGTGTACCTGAACCAGCAAAGTAGCTGTAGCTGTAGCTGGATACCTCGGTTACCTGTATTTATCTCATGTTCTCTCCAATCGAACCATGTTTGTTCATAAATCGGTATATATATAGCATTCGTTTGCGAAACTATCGGATATAAAAATAGCGTCGAGCCCAATAGTAAAACATATACTCAAAGCTATTTCCTTGGCAAAGCCTGCACCTCCTAAATTACCCATATGGGATGTAAGAATTTTGATTTGTCATTTAAAGAATTATTATATTGATTTAAATATATATCAAATATCCAGACACACTGCAGCTATTTTGCTGTTATCTTCGGGTCGCAGAGTACATGACCTTACTCTTTTGCATGTTGACAGTGGCCATTTTATTAATAATTTAAATTCTATTACCTATCCCATGTTTGGGTCGAAAAATAATTCATTTTCGTATCGATAATCAAGTTGGACCTTTGTGGCTGCTCCTGACCGAAACATCGATGCAGTATACTGGCTACGCACTCTAGTGAATATGACACAGCAAATCAGAGGGAATATTAGTAATCTATTTTAGCAACTAAATGCCCTACTAAACCGGCTACTGCAGCGATGATCGATGGTTGGATAAAAGGACTTTTAGCAAATTCTGGTATTCAGGCCTCAGCTGGAAGTTGTAGAGCAGCGGTTTCATCTTTAAATTAGATAGAAAATTACCACATTAATGATATTTTAGCTAAAGGAAACTGGCAACATGAGCTTACCTTTAGAAAGTTCTATATAAGACATATTATTAATACATCAAATATAGAGATAACTTCTGAGAAATCTGTCTCAGTATTTTTGTCCTAAATCTTAATATTTCATTGGAAAATATTTGATTTATGTCGATTTAAATCCAGTAGTTAATATTATATGCTTACATTCAATTAATTCAAATTAGGTACTTAATACCTCGTTTCAATTAAATATACTGAATCACATTGTTGCGTCTTAAATAAATATTATTTTATTACAAATACAAGCCACCAGGAGATAACAAACACGTCTTTCATAATGGACTTCGGACGTCGACCGGAACACGTAATGTAAAAATTTTACCTTCCAATAAAATTTGTTTTATGTTTCCTAAGATGTCGGAAGTCCAGATAATGTCTTCCTGGGGCTACATTCATCATTATGAGCCGAACAATGACAAATTTGGTGGCTCGTATTTGCTTGTCAGTTTAGTTCCAGTAAGGAGTATAGGGGGTGCTGTTGGCGCGAGTTAGGAAACGGAAGTAGCGAATTTAGCGACCTGCAGCGGAAATCAGACGATGTACTCTCATAATGGACTTCGGACGTCTTAGGAAACATAATACAAATTTTATTGGAAGATAAAATTTTTATATTATTTGGCATGTGACGATGCACAGCATTTATGAGAGTGCGTTGTATACTTCCCTTTCCTGTTTCTGGTATTTAGCGTGGGGATGTGTCGTCACGTCCGCTCCCCACTATTTGATTGGTCCCAGGGTGGCAGCTAGCCGTTTTGCTTTCATAGCGTCGTTACTTCTCTTAGTGTAAACATCTATTATTGAAGTGTTTTGTGCTTCGTTTAGTGATTATTTAAAAAAAAAATACTGTGTTAACAAGTATTTGATCCAGTATAATTATGAGTAGTGAAAGTGAAGTGAAAAATGTGCACTTGGACCATATTGGGTTTGAGCAAGGCGCTGGCTGTAGTTACTGGTCTACACATTCGCCGGACTTAAACCCGGCGTCTAAGAAAAGAATACAACGAAGCGAAAGCGAAATTCCTCTGATAGCGAGTCAGAGGGTAGACAAAAGAAACGGATGAAGTCTTCAAATCAACTCGAGGTTTTGACAAACAGGATCGGTGAGTTAACCAATATTTGATTGCAAAATATTTATCAACCCTCATCTTACACGCAAATGACTTCGAATAATTTATTGAGTTCGCTTCCTCCGGATAACAACCAAGCATCTCAACTACCTGCTCCTGCTCTAGAATCCGCAGCAGGTCTAGATTTTTCAACATCTTTTTGTTTGAAACGGCCTACTGTCACAACTGGCACAGATGGCATGAACAATAATCTTTTGAATTTAGGATTAATTAATACATCAGTTAAAGAGCCCAAGGTGCCTCGGGCCGATCCCGAGCATGTAAGAATTCTTCAAAATTTACAAAGATTCGGAGATCTTTCATGGAAAGATGTACGTTATGCTGACCCTTTAAAAACGCACATTGCCTCCCCGGGATTTATGGACCTGGAGGTAAATGATGAACTCAGGCAATTTTTTCAAGGCAAAGATTATTTAGCCTCTTCAGAGAAAGCTCTGGCGGCCATGTGTAATGCGTTAATTACACAGCGTGAGCTGCTTAACCAAACATTACAACATTTAGTTGATTGGGTCTCCGTCGACACGGTGCTGTCTGCAACTAATGTTTTTGACAAAATAAATGAGCTATTTCAACCAGCTTCCAAATTTAACAAAACTAGTGAAGATATTATGCAAATGGTGTGTGGTGAACGGGCCGAATATATTGAAAATCGTCGGGAGCGGATCCTGAACGAGTTGCCAAACAAGAACCTTCACGAGGGTTTGCGTAAAATACCTCCGAGTTCTAAATATCTCTTTGATGATGATTAACTTCGGATTTACATTCAGAATACAGGTGGTATCGATAAGTGGTTGCGTCCATGGTTTTATTCAGGAAGAAATAATGGTAGTAATATCAAGTCTCTTATTAAATCCTCTAAAAGTATTAATAGTTCAGATATTACTATGGAAAGTTGTAAACCGCCCTTTCGATTAAGAGTTTATAACCAGAATGCAAAAAAGACTAGAACCAGCACGGGTTCTACAAGGCAAGAATTTAACTCCAAAAGTAAAAAGCCCTTTAGGATGGACAAGCAGCAGAATAAGAGACAATACGATAAATGACTGTCGGCCACACCACAACCAATTTTATGGGGGCTGTCTTCGAGCGTATCGAAGGCAGTGGCAGATGCTTGGAGCTCCGAAGGCCCTTCTCGATATGATTACGGGAATGCGTCTGCCATTTACCTCCAAACCATTGTTGACTAATCTGACAACAAAGGTTCTCAATCGTTTCCAGACTCCACAGTCATCGGAAATGACCGACCAAATAAAGGTGTTACTGGAGCAAAGAGTTCTGGAAGTGGTCAGTCATCATCACCCAGGGCCCAGCTTTCTGTCAAAAATATTTCTTGTTAAAAAGAACGACGGCTCAAACAGGCTAATTTTCAATCTGAGCCGGTAAAATCAGTATATTGCAAACAAACCATTTAGACTAATATCGCATTTCCAAATACCTCGATTTCTACAGAGGGGCGATTGGATGGTGAAGATCGATCTCTCGTCAGCTTACTTCCATGTGAGGATAAAAGAGTATCATCGACGGTTCTTGCGACTAGTCTACAAACGACAGGTTCTACAGATGACTTGTCTCCCGGTCGGTCTGTCATGCGCTCCAAAGAACTTTGCTGCATTGACCAACTGGGTAGCACAGTATCTGCGCAATCAAGGTTTGAGGGTGCTCGTTTATTTGGACGATTTCCTCATTGTAAATCAATCGGAAGTATGGCTTCAATCCCAAGTAGACTTAGCAATAAGAAAACTCGAGACACTGGGAACATAAACTACGAGAAATCTGTAGTCAGACCAACTCAGGAAGTCGAATTCCTAGGAATTGTTTGGAACACCAAGTCAAATTTCAAATGCCTTCCCAGAAAAAAGATGGAGAAGATATTGTATATTGCAAATCGCCTGGTCCAGAAACAAACAATCTCATTAAGAGAAACACAAGCTATTTTGGGCTCGATTGAAAATCGATGAAAGAAATAAATTTGAAGGCAACAGCAATGAAGGATTTAGTATGGTGGATCAAAACCCTGAAGAAATCACGGCCAAAAACAATGTTGCATTCGAATTCGATTCAGCATTTTTTTAACAACAGATGCTGCAGATTTTGGATGGGGAGCTCAAATGGACGACCAGACAATGACTGGCAAGTGGAGACCAGACCAGATGCAATGGCATTGCAACCGCAAGGAAATGTTTGCTATAATAGCAGCCATAAGGCATTTCAAATTAAATCTACGCGGTCGTCACCTGATTTTGCAGTCAGACAATCGAACAGTCGTCGCATATATTCAAAAAGAAAAAATACTCCTTAAAAGAGAGTATGACTTTGCGCGGCTGAAGAACATTTATAGAAAGTTATTTTAGTCTAGTTACTAGATATATCAATTACAATCCATAGTAATCTTTTTATTTATTAAGAAATAGCTTAAGCTTGCTTATGATGGTACGATCTTTTCTGTACCCCTAACAACTGCAATATACCAGTAAAACACACGTATCTTGTTATACTATAATTTATTACTAATTAATATTTTACACTTCTATTACAATTTTATTTGCAATTCTCCCAATCACCGTGGCAACCATCGAACGAGTCAATTTTTCCGTGCTTTGTTCCTTATTTATATATCGCGTAATTTTTTTTCGCTCAATAATTTCCAACCATTGTTAATTTAGTTAAAAATATTACCATTATATTAAAAAAATAGGATTAAAAATCAGTAGAATCTTACACAACGTTTATGGAAAATTTCATTGTGTAAACTTTTTTAATTTCGAAGGTATTAAAATTCAAACACTCTTCTCTGTCTTAACAGTTTTATTATTTTCATATAACTCAATATTATCCACAGTGGTAATACAACTTGTTTCACAACTCAAAAATTACCGTTCCTCTTTTTAAAAAACCAAACCATGCGAGCTTCTTGCTAGTACTCGACTGACTAATCATAATATTATATTTTTCGGAACCGGTAGTCAAAATAGAGCTACTAAATAATAAAAGTACGAAATATTTAAATATACAATATAAAAAATAAACGAGCAAAAAACACTTTTTGTAGTAAATATGACAATAATATAAATTATAATTTATTAAATTATTTTCATAATGCAGACTTATTTTATTGGGCACGGCTATTCTTTACAAAATGCTCAATACTTATTTGAAATTACATTATTTTATTTTATCAAGCTAACAATAGTAATCGGTTTTATAGTTAAAACATGAAAGCGTCATCAACAATCTCATTTTCTACATATAATTTATTTATTTTTCTTGCCATTGAAGGAAATAAAATGTCAAATAAATTGTCACCTTGAATAGAACTTTTCCTCGTTTCTGATACGCACCGCCAAGGTCTGGAATACCCTCCCGACCTCAAGTCAAGAGTGAATAGGCATCTTCTAGGCAAGCGCGCTCCACCTTAGACTGTATCATCACTGTCCATCAGGTGTGATAACAGTCAAGCGCTAGCCTATACATTTAAAAAAAAATTGTATATTCATAATTTTTTATAAAATTATTTAATTTATTAATTTGGTCATACTCCGTAAAATTTTAACTAATCTTTCATTTTAATTTTTATTTGCTATTATTCTGTTATGTATTTTTGATTCAATTATTGATTGACTTGATTGGTATGTGATTTTTTAATGTGATAATAATTTTTGTATATCAAACCGGTTTGTCTTCCTTAGATTAAATAAATAAGGATAAAAATCATGGAATCGTTTCTACACTCACGCGAATAAAAATCGCTAACAAAGCATATCGCATAAATAAAATACTAACCAAAATAAATATTTAAATTCCTAAGTGTATCAAATGGAGTATGTAAAAGAATACTCTAAAACAAATAGTCTAGTCAATAAGTCTAGTAGTCTAAGTAAACTTTCTTTTAATATAAAAACGGATCGTTTTGTGCGAATGCTCAGTCGTCAGCTGTTCAGCGTCAGCAGCCATCTTGTATTCCGTTTTGTTATTGCTAGAAACATGTTGAAGATTACCGCCATTTTGTTTTTGATGTTTATTGGTAATTATATAATATTAATTTAATTTAGAAAAGTTTGAAAATAACTTCCGTGGTAGAGTAAAAGAAAAGTAAAGTAAAAACCCGTGAATGTCCCACTGCTGGGCATTTTCCTTCTTTATGAAGAAGGTTTGCAGCTTAATCCACCACGCTGCTCCAATGCGGATTGGTGCAATACATTTTGTGGCAGAATTTCAGTGAAATTAGACTAGTGCAGCTTACTTCACGACGTTTTCTTTCACCGCCAGGCACGAGATGAATTATAAACACAAATTAAGCAAATAAGAAATTCAGTGGTGCTTGCCGGGATTTTAACTAAAGATCATCAGCTTAGAATAACGTGTTCTGACCTCTGGGCTATCCCAGAATAAAAGAAAGGAAAGAGATTATAATGTAATGTGTCGAATGGGATAGCCTCACACGCAGTGGATATCACTTTTCGCTCTTCGCTCCTCGAAGCGCGAATCGCTTGAATCTTGATGAATTGATAAGTTATACCGAAACGATCCTGTAGGCCAACCCGTACTGGTCACGATATCCGCATGGGTTT
This sequence comes from Nymphalis io, assembly GCF_905147045.1. Classification (NCBI taxonomy): domain Eukaryota; kingdom Metazoa; phylum Arthropoda; class Insecta; order Lepidoptera; family Nymphalidae; genus Nymphalis; species Nymphalis io. Next base: position 2,444,078 of record NC_065916.1, on the reverse strand, counting down.
TAGTGGGAAATAATCCCACAAATGACCTAACCCAGTCCCGCAGCACTAGGCTACATTTCAGGTTTCCTTGCGTTAAAAAAAATATATATTTTCAAGACTATTACATAGGATAACAGTAGGTTATAACTCTACTGGTGACCGAAAAAATATGTATCGTGATCGCGATGACGGTAAAAGGAGAGGTTACCACTGATGGTAGACATTGGCACTGTTAGAAATGTTAACTACTAGCAAAACCAGCTGCTTCCCATGGATTCCAATTTGTGTCAAAAATCCTTCAAATTCTGCTATTTAAACGGCACATATAACTTTTTAGCCGTTTCAATAATTACCCTGGACAAACAGACAGACATACGGAGTACTTGGTAACTCACAAATAGTCATATTAACTAAGAGACAATTATTTTGAAATCACAGATAAACACATTAATTTTATTTGTTTGTATTGATTACTTACTTAACTGTGACATCAACTCCTTTCTTTGTCGCATTTCCAAAAAATGGAATCCCTTACCAGCTCACGTGTGGAGAACACGGCGATCCTTTTACAACCCGGGTTAATTCAAACGAGGCGTGAAGAAGCATCTTACGGGCCAGCAAGGCGGGGGCGGATAGTCCATAACATTCTTACCGACTGTACTGGCTGTCGTCGCGTTTGGACTCTACTACCACTTACCATCAGGTGGAGTAGAGTTATTTGCCCTCCCGGCAAATATATAAAAAAAACTTACGTCAATGCACCGCCAAATTTTTAAACTAATATATTCCTTATGTCTGTACACTGGCTCAACCAATCCGTTTGTCATGTATGCACGAAAGTTAAGTTTGTCTGTTAGATTTTAAGTATAAAACTTCACACAGGCAACTTATTAGCGGCGGGGCGGTCTTGCAACTCGTGCGGGATGGAGTGCGCTCCAGCGTGCGGCACGAGGCACTTCCGGTCTTGCTGCTTCAACTATCTGAGGAGGAAGAGGGACCCGGATATGTTACAGGTAATGTTTTCTTTATATATACGAAATATTGTTTTATCCAGATAAACTCTTCGAGAACCAGAAAAGTTATACTATAAGGAAAAACTAATGTAAGTGGGTTCCAATACAGTAACAGCCTGTTAATGTCCCACTGCTGGGCTAAAGCCTCCTTTCCCTTTTGAGGAGAAGGTTTTGGAGCTTATTCCACCACGCTGCTCCAATGCGGGTTGGCAGAAAACACATGTGGCAGAATTTCAACGAAATTAGACACATGCAGGTTTCCTCACGATGTTTTTCTTCACCGTAAAGCACGAGATGAATTAATAAGCACAAATTAAGCACATGAAAATCCAGTAGTGCTTGCCCGGGTTTGAACCTACGATCATCGGTTAATATTCACGCGTTCTAACCAGTAGGCCATTTCCGTCCCTCTCTCCCGATTTCAACGGAGGCACCCTTAGGACGTCCGTCTCTCTTGAGCCCTGTGTGGCTAACAACATCCGGCTGAGTTCAACTCGCCTATCCCGCCCGGTGACGCTGTAGAGGCCAGTAAGGCCAACAGTAATACACAAACCGAAAAAAAGGCCATTTCCAATATTCCATAGGGTTCCAATATTTCTCAAGATCTTAATGAACATCATAGCAGCTTGCATGATGTAAGTAGTTAAGAAGTAACTAGCCACCTACCTTACTTCGTACGGGTGGAATTCATTCAAAACTACCCTTTCCTTTTCGCCATATAAAATATCGCATACGGCGTTAAGGTATACTGTGTCTGATAAGAGGATCTACCTCAAGAATACTACCGCAACTGAATAATTCTGGTATTTTGTTTTATAAAATAGGAAGGCGGTCAGGCAAATCTTCCACAGGATGGTAATTGGTCACCATCGCCCATAGACATGAAACGCGCTGGATGAAATATTAACTATTGTCAATACGCCAATTTATAATAATAACTTGGGAACTAAGACGTCCCTTGTGGTAGTAGGGCTTTGTGCAAGGCCATCTGGGTAGATACCACACACACATCACATATTCTACAAACAAACAACAATGCTTAGTATTGTTGTGTTCCGGTCAATGAGCAAGGGTAACTACAGGCACAAGGGACATAACATCTTAGTTCCCAATATTTGAGTATTTGTGATGTAAGGAACGGTTAATATTTCCTACAGCGCTTTTTACGCTTAACAATCAGGTGGCCCATATGCGCCGACTACCTATTTAAAAAAACAACAAAACGACTTTATCTATTGTTGTAAATATATTGAAAACTTAACAATGATAAACTTGGAAATCTACGTACATCACTTCAAGTGATTCGTTTATTTCTTATAAAAAAAAAAAAAAAAACACATTTGATTACAGAATATTTTCGAGGAGCAAGATTATCCCATGGACACTGTACACAGGGCGCAGCCCTATTTCTTCTATGACGACCTACGTGTACGAGCACCTTCGGTGTACAACTGGAGACGTTAATACAGTTCTACCTATAAAATCATGCATGATTTTGACATCATGAGAACTTAAATAATATAAAAAATATTACACGACAAAGAGCGAGAAAATATATTTTGAAATAATTGTAAGAGATTTTATTATAATTATATAAATTTACTAGCGCTTTAATAAATCTTTCTTAAAAATTACGGGGTTTTCATACAAATTTCATCCCCTTTATAACTTACTTAAGAGGTTAAATTTTCAAAAATACTTCCTCAGTGCTAACGTACTGTGTAAAGAAATACAAATGTCGGTCAGTCAGTTATGCTTTTATATATATATATATATATATATATATATATATATATATATAATATATAATATATATATATATATAATAGTGTTAAGCAAATATATATATATATATATATATATATATATATATATATTTGCTTAACACTATTTATAAATCACTTGTCATTTGCAACTTGTAAGATCATCATCAAACAAACTGACTAAAGACTATTTTGAAGAGTTTCATTGAAATTCCATATATACACGAAGATATAGATTCAAATATTTTATGTAAATTATACCTTGTTAAGGTTTTTAAATAAATGTGATATATAACTGAAATAAATATACGATTAATAGATTTATTAATCATTTAATATTTAAAATTTTTATTGTTAACATTTTTCATATTTCTTATTCATTTAAAGTCGAAATAATATACGGAAGTCGCAATATAAAAAGATATAACAGAGAAAAATGATAGTTTTATTTATTTGTAGGTATCAAAAGTCTTGACGATATTATAAATATCCACAAAATATCTGTTCTGTAGTGGAGGCCTGTTCGTGTTATCTAAAAGAAGCTAAATAAACTTTGAGGCATAAATATAAATGATTTGATATATTAACGATTGCTTTTCAATACATATTATGTAATGTTTATTATAAAATAGGTAGACGGACGGTCAAATGGACCACTTGGTGGTAAATGGTCACCACCGTCTATAGACATAGTATGTTCCTTTTGCCTGTAGTTACACTGAGCAGCCTTCACGGCAATATTTTATTTTAATAATTATATTATCTTGTATTATAAATATAAATATAATGTATATAATATATAATAATATCCTGGGACATTAATCACACACGACCATCTGATCCCAAACTAAGCAGAGCTTGTACTATGGAAACCAGAAAACTGATATACTACATATACTACTTTTCTTTTGTAAATACATACTTATATAGATAATTACACCCAGACTCAGGAAAAACAGACATGTTCATGCACACAAATGTCTGCCCTGAGTGGTGATCGAACCCACAACCTTCGGCGTGAGAGGCAAGTACCAACCACGCCAACCGGCCCGTCAATCGGTTGAGATTTTTATATAAAACTTACTATTAATTTTTGATTGTTAATACATTTATAATATTCATATTATTTATTACTTTTTAAAGTTTTATTTTATGATTTTTTACTTTTTACCTATTCAGACTTTTATTCTGTTTTTTGTCGGGGTTTTTTTAATTTTTATTTTAAGTTTTATTTTATTTAACTTAGATTTAGGTAGGAGAATGAAATATAGTTACAAATTTAATATATATAAAAAACCCCCAAATCAATGATTACACTAAAGTTTGTCAATAGCCATTAAACGATTGTATTAAAACTGCAGATATGTTATTAGCGAGCACAAATTGAAGTTGTAGGACGTTTTTAATCCGTCTATTCGTCCGTGATTGATGATTACACATTGTAATCGTTAATCTGATTATATTTTGCCTCTCCTACACGACATCCAAATATGACAGATCGGCAAAGAAATGTATGTAATAAGACGCAGCACTCCAGAAATCCATTATATACATTCCGAGAATTTATTTATATTATTTACAATGTATATACATCGAAGAAAACAATTGGTTTTATTATTACGTATTACTTGTAAGTGAGCTAATCAATAATAAATATAAAATTCTAGAAATTGATTTAAACAATGGCAAATTTATAACCGCTTAGACCGATATTTTATAGGAAAAACTACGTGAATTGTTTAAAAATGTATTGTTTAATAGTGTATATTGCTATTCGGTAGCGATAGATGGCGCTGATTGAATATTTCACGTTCCTGAATCGCGCTGTCTAGATATTTGCTCCTGGATATATATAGTGGAGCATAATAACAATTATAAAACGATCATAATCGTGATGTCCTCCGGACCGATTTCGGCCACGGCGGCCAATCTCAAGGGAGATTAGTCAACTGCGCAGGAGATATTATAGTGCTCGAGCTTGTGCGCACAATCACATGTGTACTATCTATTCCCTTATTCACATAATCTGATGGGATGGCAATGCAACACGACCGGAAAGAGTTCAGGCGCAGGGCCAATGGCCTTACGTGCTTTCCGAGGCACGGTGCTGTACACACTCCCAACTTCCAGACTCTGGGATGCTACTGAGAATCCGACAGAAAAACTTAATATCTTTTTATTTGCCCCACAAGGGATTTGAACCCAGGAACTCGGGATGCGGCCTTATATCTAGACACTAGACCAACGAGGCAGTCGATCTTTCTAATTGTCGTATGTGTGGATTTAGAAAAACAACTTTATATGTATACAATGTGCTATTATTAGACTAGACTAACGCATTGGGTTTGTCATGGTGTGAGGCTTGTGAGGAATAAATAAATATCTCCATATTTGTTTCTTAATAACACATTACTGATGGTAGTGTTGTGTGGTTACGGTATTATTTACACAGCCAGCCTCTCTCCTGACAGTCAAAGTCAAAGTAAAAAATCCTTATTAAATATCTAAGTGTTACACTTACTTATTGATTGTCATAAATATACCGGTTCGGAAATAAACACCTCAGACCTGAGAAGAACCGGCGAAAGAAACTCAGCGGTTTTTTTTTTATATCACATCCTTTACAGTTACAAGTAATATACAACAATCGCAGAATAATAAATATATATTGTTAATTTGAAATAACCTGGAGGCGATCGTTTCAATGTGTGCAATCATCTAAAAAGTTGTGAAATATCCTCTAGCACACAAGCGTTCCTTAACGATTCTTTTAAATTTCACAATTGAATAATTTTGAACGTTTTCTGGGGTCCTGTTGTAAAAGCGTATACATTGTCCCATAAAAGTAAAAGACTTACCAACCCTGTGTAATCTGGTAATATACTGTTTTTTTAACTCATTATTATTTTGTTACATTTACATTTTATTTGTCAAAACTGTTTGTTGCTACTTCTGTTAACTGTTATTAGGTTTACATAATTCGATGGAAAACAGTAATTGGCTCTATTGTCTGTATAATGTATTTTTAAAGTCAACATATTTTGTATCACGCTGTTGTTTACCTTAAATAAATAAATAAGTAAGTTTATACTTGTTCCTGTGTAGTTCGTCACAATTTCGGGGATTTTTTTTTATGTTTTTGCGTACATACTAAACATTATCAAATATATATTGAGTAGCGACAGTCATTATTTTAATTTCTTTAAATTTACATCTAAGTGAATCTTTAGGGCCCAGGTTATAAATTGCACGAATAGCCCTCTTCTGCAGTACAAAAATCGTATTAATATCGGCTGCATTACCCCAGAGTTGAATGCCATAAGACATTGTACTGTAGAAATAACTAAAATACACCAGGCGAGCCGTATCTACATCAGTCAACACTTGAATGCTGCTGGGCTAAGGATCATCTCCCTTTAAGGCGAAGCTTTGCAGTTCCGTCCACACTTATATAACATGACATATTATATATAATAATAATAATATATCCTGGGACATTATTCACACACGGCCATCTGATTCGAAATTAAGCTTGTACAAAGCTTGTACTAATGTTAACCAGACAACAGATATACTACATATACTACTTTTCTTTTGTAAATACATACTTATATAGATACACCCAGACTCAGGACAAACGGACATGCACACAAATGTCTGTCCTGGGTGGGAATCGAATCCGCAACCTTCGGCGTGAAAGGCAAGCAACTAGATTAGAGTAGTTATGAAACCGCCGTGGTCGAAACGTGGTCGGTCACGTCATTATATACTTATGAGTAATAAGTTTTACTTATCAATGTTTCTATGGACTAGAGTTCATCAATGAAAAATAGTAAAGGAAATAATACTATAAATACTAACATACAAGTAACGAGAGGCACAAGGGACGTAACATCTTAGTTTCCAAGGTTGGTGACGCATTAGCGCGTTAGGAACTGTTAACATTGAACCAATGTTTGTGACTGGTGGTTGCCAGTCGCCTATCTATATTTCCTGTGGGAAAAATGAGACAGTCAGTCACCAGAGGAGGCAATAAGACGAGATGTTATATTTTTAATAAAATAATTTGCGTAAGTAATTACTTACGCTATATATATATATATATATATGAGTATATGAGTTTTATTGGATTAGAAGTAAACAACGTCAAACAAAACATCTCTATCTATACTTATGTTATAAATACTTTGTATGTATGTTGCGCTTTCACGGCTAAACGTCTAAATCGATTTTGATGAGATATGAAGCAAGCTGAGACCCCAAAGGACATTGGCTACCTTTGACATCTTAAACGCAAGACGAACAGCACCGCCCAACAAGCGAGTGACACCGCGGCGGACCCTAGTAGTCTATTCTATACTACGATATTGTAGGAAACTCCAACATAAAAACAGTTTAAGAGGTAAAGTGTTTTGATGTTTTTGTTTGTTTTTAACTACTTACTTTAAATTAGGTAATTTTCTACATATTCCTACCAAAATTGCGTTAGCTCAAGCCATCCTCTTGCCCATCGTTCATTACGCTGACACCTGCTATCTTGACTTAAGAGATGAGCAATTAAATAAACTCGAGCGTATTTAAAATCTCTGTGTTCGGCTTATATTCGGACTCCGCAAATTTGACCACATTTCTGAATTTCGCAAAAAATATATACTAGTATTCTTTTTCTTCTCTACTGTATATTTTTTCATCCAAATTCTCCGCACTATCTTAAACACCGTTTTGAATTCCTTAAGGACTCGCACGGCCGCACCCTACGTTCTGACGATAAACTAATTCTTCAAATTCCTTCTCACTCTTCTTCTTTTTATATCAATTCTTTCATTGTCCAAGCAGTTCGCATTTAAAATCCTACTCAAGGCGTATCATTTATCTTTATAATTATCAGGGAGTGTTGTTTTATTATCTGCCGCACTTTATTGCTATTTAATTTTATAATTATCGTAATTACATTTTTTATATATATTATATATGTATGTTTATGTACATATTATTTATTTATATGTATATTAATGTATATTTAGCTATAATACTATATATATATATATTTATTTAAAAAATAAAAATTGAGATGATTAATACACCTCCTTACCGCCTTTTGTACAAAATAGTTTTGGTTTTTTTTTTCGTGTTTTTGTTTAAAATAGTTCTGTAACTCCTTTGGTGTACAATAAAGCATATTTTATTCTATTCTATTCTACCTAACCGGCCCGGCTTCACACGTGCAGATTAATGCTCAAATAAATGCCCAGTAAAGCTCTCAGAGTGTGATTTTTTCAGACATCTTTAGCAATCGTCATATTTCAACCAATTTACACAAAATCTTAATGTATTTTACACCAAAATCTTTCAGAATCACTCCATCCATTGGTGAAAACCGTATTAAAATTCAGACCGAGTCCGTTCGGTAATTTTTGAGTTTATCGCGTTCAAACAGATAGACACACGCTGCGGGGGACTCTGTTTTATAGTATATAGTGATACAATTATTATTTCAGTATTTTTCCTTTGTATTTAATAATTATAGTATGAAACAATCGTATGAGATTCATTTCGATCTTGCAATTCTTCCAGATAAATTTTTGAAAGTTTTAGCATGGAAGATCGGTCGGCTCAGAGATTGCAACGATATTTATTTATTTATTTGTAATAGCACACTTACAACAAACATATAAAGCATTGAAAAGATTAATTTATAAAACAATAATAGTATATCTAATATGCATGTCAATTACAAGTGTACATAGCACTTCCAGATTCAATCTATTCAAATTAAAATAAAAGTAACAAAAAATCATCAGTAATTTTTCGGCGAAATCATAATTAAAAATTATTAAAAGTATTTATATTAAATTATTCAAGTATTTAATTTATTATAAAATGGATGATTAGTGAAATAAAACTAATTATTATAATAATTAACTTATTTCTAAAGATTGAGGGTGAGTAACAAAAAATGTCAATGTCCGAAATCTTAATAATTTATCTGAATTTGTAAATAGTTTTTAGTTGTGTAAGTACTTGTATGTAACTTTCAAGATATATTTTTTAATGTTGGACACTTCTGAGCTTGTGGCCGGACCGGGGTCCTGTCGGGTCGGGAGCCCATGGCACTTTGCCAGTCCTGCCATCCTATAGTTACGCTACTGTGGGTGGGTGACACACAGACCGGCTTGCACAAAGCCCCACCAATTTACATAAAAATAATATAATACATAACAATGATAACATTGTTTTAATTCAATTACATAAATAAATGATATAATAAGTGGATACACTTATGTACCATTGTTGTGTATATTTAGTAAAATGATAAACGATGACGTAAGCAATATCACGGTGTAATAAATCCATACCATTGAACGTAAGTGCAACGCTTCACTGGGATAACTCCTGCGACGTAAAAACCAATATTTTTCATTAATATATCCTCAAGTAAAAAGCTAAATAAGTCACGTAACACTTTAGTTTCGTATAATCGTATAAAGTCAACGACAAAATATACTTCATTCAAAGCTGTCACAAGCACTTGAATACAGAATCTAAAACAAAGTTAACACCGGCTCGGAATGTGGATTCCGAATACCGGCTAGGAAATTAGTAGTTTTTCTCTTTAACAATTGAAAAATGTTCACGTAATAATCACATACAATTATATTTATATATCCTGTACGAACATCAACGAATACTAACTCCGAGCACTTCTATCATTTAGGTATATAATCCTGTACATACGCTGAATAATAAGGCTCATTAATTAATTGTTTTAACTTTGTGAAGTCGGAAGCTTGGTGTTGTGAGTTTATTTTAAATTGCCTTAATTTATAAAACAGCTTTCAGGATGTTTTTAATAAAGCGAGTGTACTTAAAGTATTTCCACCAACCCGCATTGGAGCAGCGTGGTGGAATAAGCTCCAAATCTTCTCCTCAAAAAGGGAGAAGGAGGCCTTAGCCCAGCAGTGGGACATTTACAGGCTGTTACTTACTTAAAGTTGCATTAAAATATGTATATTTTCAGACACTTTTTTTTTGAAAGAAACTGTCGATCTGGGATTCCATATTTTCGCAAAATGTTTTTGAAGTGAAAACTTCTTTAGGCGCGTTGCGCGGCTTTTAGGGGCTAGACTCGTGGCTTCGCGTCACCGACATGCTAATGTTAATATAATGAAATTGTTGAAAGTACAAATAGTAAAGTAATTTAAGTATTGTGGATATTAATGAAGATAATAATGATTTAAATTTATATAAATACTAACAATATATACAAATTATATAAGTGTATTTCAACTATTATTTATTTAAATTAAGCTGTATTAATATTTTGTATCGAGTTTGCGACTGTGTATTTTGATGAATAAAAAGCTATATAATAAAAAGGGATAGAATTATTACTTGGAGTGCCAATAGATGTGGAAATTGGACAAATATATTTAACAGTTTCAGGTTTTCACTTATTGTACCGGCAGTCCCTATGACCGACATTTTTTTTTCCTAATATACTTTGGAATAACGGATAGTTTAAGGTGTACTTACATATATATGTTAATATACTTTACATACATATAACTTACCTTTCCTCGAAGTGCATTTGGTCCATGATTGTGATTCTGCATGCGTTTTGATAATATTTCGTGTTCTTGTTTTAAGCGTATTTGCTATTTTAAGAAATTAAAATATCAAATTAATTAAGAAATATCAGATGTTTGCATTTTTGTCATCTTTCAACTTTCAGATGTTTCTAACAGGTAAACGATTTGTTTCTTTGTCTTAGTATTACAGAGCCGAGATGGCCCAGTGGTTAGAATGCGGGAGTCTTAGCCGATGGTCGCGAGTTCAAACTCACCTTATATATATTCAAACTTACCTTATGACGCCGTTAATCTAGATTTCCTGTAGTTTTTCTAGCGAGAAATTCTCAGCGGCAGCCCGGAGTCTGGAAGTTGCTTGTACCCCCGTGCCTCGGTGCGCACGTTAAGCCATCCTGCGCCTGGACTCTTTCCAGATGTCAGTTTGCTGTCCCATCGGATTATGAGAGTGAGGGTAATGTCTGTATTGTAAATATGGCAACTATTTGATATGTCTTATTAATTTTATATATATATTTATCCTTTATAGGACAACGTTTGACCGTTGATAATTTAATTAGATTAATCGACACGGTCTAGGCTGGAGTACGCCTGCCTAAAAGAAAACTGTTTACTCTGGATTTGAAGACACCAACGTTGCACCTATTATTCGTGTAATTCCTGAGCACATTCTCTGAAATGAATTCGATAGAAAACTGAAAGTGACCCAACTATACGTCGATGTTCGAGTCTTTGGAGCCTAGAATCGACCAATGTGTCGCCTCCTATCAGCCTCCTGGCACTACTCTAGAGACTGAAGGCGGTGCTTAGTGCAGTCATCCCAAAGGTGAGAGCAGTACTCCATACGTGATTTCACTTGTGCTTTGTATAAGCTGAGCAGTTCAAAGATTGAAGATTAACGTCGTGTGTCGTAAGTAATATATAAGTTCATACCACACGTGTATATTTTAGCGCACATGTTTATGGTTGATGTATTTGATTATAATGTGTCACAGCCGAGTGTGGTTTTGTCATGAGATCTTCAAAAAAAAAAAATGTAGACTTTAAAAATTATAAATGAAAACGTGTATCATATAAGCAATTAAGGAAATAAAATATATTACATTGCGAATAAAATACCGTTGACGTTTAAAGTACTTACTTTAAATATTGATATACTATCTTATCTGTGCTAAGGATTATCAGTAACTCGTATGTTGAAACATACTGAAAATTAAGTTTAAAGTTATTGTTGTTATTATAATTTACGTTTTACAAATAAAATCATGACTACATAGACACAAACAATTAAAAAAACTAGCGATAATTGTTCAATATTTATTCCAGACTGCGTTTAATACGTACAGTTATAAAAGGAATTTCGTTTAAAGCGCACACGACTAGCATTGATCAGTATTAAAAATTAATTCATAATAAATAAATTTATTTATAATAATAAAATATAATATAAGTTAATTATAATATTCTGATTTTTTTCTGATATTATACGCTGTGGAGACGAAAAAAATTTAAAACATTTTGGCGCTAACGGAGTTCAATGATCACTGTATAATGGTAAGTAATATAATTTTTATTATTAATACATTTCAATAACCTAATTTACATTTATTTAAATATAATAGTACTCTTTAATAATCATATCGAATTATTAATATTATGATACGATTTAAATATTTTATTATTTATAATCTGTAATTCTGTAAGCAACTGTCATTGTGTTCGAGTCTCGAGAACTTAATGTAGAAGCGGGACTGCGGGACCGGCCGAGCGGCGAGCCGCGAGCGTAACCTTTAATTCTATAGCCGGCGAGTGTTGTCTCGGCTCGTTTAGGGATTTTTCCTTCTTATTTTATAGTTTTAATTTTAAACAATGCTGTGATATTAACAAACTGTGATAGTGTTCAATTAATAAGTTATAAAATGTACTTACGAGGTCAAAATGTAAGGTTATTATATAGAATTATTACCAATGCTTGTTTCAATAATAAGATGATAATGTGATATTAAGAAAGCGATTATCGTATGTATTTGATATTTAATTAATATATTTATGTCAAAAATCGGTTTAATTTATAAGTCACGTAGGCCATACATTTAACTAATAATATATGTTGAGCTACGTACATATACTATTTGAGAATATAATGTAAAGAATTCTAAGTCAAGATTATTTCGTTTTTTTTTTTTTATATATTTGAATCGCTTTCATAAATACAAAGTAGGAATAATATTTTATTTTAATTGTCATAATAGTGTTATTATAAAGTATATTTAAATCGAGGGATATAGTTTTTTTTCGGTTTTAACAATTACCGTGTTAATTGATTTTAGAATGAAATCTATAAAAAAATAGTAATTTTTATTTAAATCTTAAGCAAATATGGTATATATTTAACATTATTCGTTAATAGTAATAGTAAGATTGTAATCGTGAAGTATCGTTCACGTTCGATTTACGTGAACGTAAAGTGCAACGCTGTTCTAGGAACTGTTTATCCAAGTGGTGTCAACATGGATAAACAGTTTTACGTAAACTTCATTAGATTTACTAATATGCAATTAATATGCAACAAAATAAATATAAATAAATGCTATGTATATATGAAAGCAGTTTTGACTGCCGCGTTGGTTATTTGGCTGAAATTTGAAGCGAGTACAGTCCCGGGCCTCGAAAAGCACGTAAGGCGATTTGTCCTGCGCCTGAACTATTTCCGGTCGTGTCGGATATGCTAACGGATTGGATTATAAGAGTAAGGGAATAGAGAGAGCTACTATGTTTGCGTACACACTTTTGCACTATAATGCATCTTGCGCCGTTGACGAAATCTTTCAGGAAGACATTAGTATGGCGTAAGAAGGGATTTAAAACACAATATAAAAAAATAATAACAGAGTTGTTTTATAAATAAATTTCCCAGGTCAAACAAAATGAGCAATATTAGAAGGCTATTAACGATTTTTTGTATCCTTTATGCTCTTCAAATTTTTCTTTTGTTGTTTATTTAGCGTATTCTAATGAATGATATATAACGTCGTATGTACTTATTATCTATAATTCTATAATAATATTATAATGAGGTAAGATTTGATTTTCGTATGTTTGTTTGTAATGGATAAAATACAAGAACTAATAAAGCGATTATGAAAATTCTTTTATTAACATAGGACACATTTTATTTTGAAAAAAAGTTAGAGACCTCTACGAAAATTGCAATAATGTTTCCCAATGTATCAATTTTTTCCTATAAAAGTCATTACACGGCGTATATTGATGATAACTAAAATAAGTTATTACATGTTTATAGTACTCATTAAGGTCTTCTAGACCGATTTCGGCCACGGCGGCCAATATCAAGAGAGATTAGCCAACTGCGCAGGAGATATTATAGTGCACAAGTGTGTGCGCAAACACAGGTGCACTCTCTATTCCCTAGGTCTCATAATCCGATAAGACGGCAATCCGACACGACCGGAATAAGTTTAGGCGCAGGACCAACGGCTTTACGTGCTTTCCGAGACACGTGTACACACTTACAAATTCCAGACTCCAGGCTGCTACTGAAAATTTTCTGACAGAAAAACCCAATAACTTTTTTTATTGGCCCGACCTGGGAATTGAACCCAGGACCTCTGGGTCTGCGGCTTACATCAAGCCACTAGACTAACGAGACAGTCATTGTATTCAGTATCTACCTACAAAAAGCGATGCTCTATCTTACTATTAATGTAGTTAGGTCACAACATCTGCTTTTTATTCAATTTTGTCAATAAAACACGGCAGAATAGAAAGATGATGACATTCGTATCATGATATTAATCGTTATGCAATTATTATTTATATATCTTATTATTATATTAAAATGGCTTCATAATCGAGGTTGCTTATGAACGTGTAAATTCCTCTTTGAATTATTCGAATCGGATCTTTCGTTTAAATGTAAGTAAGAAAAATGCCGCGGTGCGAGCGAACCACGGATATCGGGAGCGGACTTTTATGTATGTATATAGGCTTAATCTATTTTATTATTTGTAACAATCGACTGCTTGAAATATTAGTTTTTTTTAAATTATTTAAGCACTAAAAACAGCATCGGTAGTGGTGCCTCTCGAACTTGTACCATTAGCCCTTTACACTATATATTTAATTCGAATTATTATTATAGGAGTTCTTTATTCCCCTTTTATTACTTACCTTACGGGGTAAATTTTCAAACATTCTCAATGCTAACCTAAAGTGTAAAAAAAGGAACCCCTATGAAAATTTTCATGGTTCGGGCTGTGCGTTGATATGCCAGTCAGTTATTCTTTTGTATATACATAAGTATATATTTACTGGTGGTAGAGCTTTGTGCGAGCTCGTCTGGGTAGGTACCACCCACTCATCAGATATTCCACCGTCAAACAGCAGTACTTGGTATTGTTGTGTTCCGGATTGAAGGGTGAGTGAGCCAATGTAATTACAGGCACAAGAGACATAACATCTTAGTTCCCAAGGTTGGTGGCGCATTGGTGATGTAAGCGATGGTTAACATTAAAAATATATGCATTTGGGTAAAGTTAATTTACCTTAAAATGTTTCGTGCTTTAAGTCGATGAAGTAGGTGAATCATGACGTACAGTAATGAAGTGGACGATTGATATAGGTTATCTATATATTTATAGATAAATAGATAGGTGATTAACGAGGAATTATGTGCATCATATATGAATATGTTGTCTGGCAATAAATATGTTTAATGGTCGCCCATTGGTCAGTGGTGGAGATTCGGTCGTTAATTGCTAATAATAATTCTAATTTTGTATAAGGGACAAGCATACAGAATATCTAGTCTTTTTTTATCGCGAGAAAAACGTGTTACGCGTTTCTCCCACGGGAACAGTAGGGGGGTATGTGGGGTTCGCTGGTGTCCACGGCACCGAGTGCCCCCCGAACATCGGAATACCCACTAAAAAACCAGCGGTACCCTTTCCGTCTTAACGAGGAGCGCCACGGTAGCATGCGCAAGCGATCGTGGCAACCGGCCCACCTATGCGGGCCTAAGAATATCTATAGCCTATTCCAACCACAAGAAGAAACCACTGGAAGAATTTTGATGAAATAGGCTCGAATTCCAAGGAATTACACGGGCTAGTTTTTTTACCACTTTTAGTAAGGTTATCATCTGTCACATGTAGGTTTCCTCCGGTTTTGAATCGACAATCATCGGTTGAGATTCAGGCATTCTAACCACTCGGCCTTTCCGGTCAACTTATCGATAGTCGATATGATTGCTTAAAAGCCTAAAAGTTATCAGAACCTGTGTGCCCTCCGCGAAGAACTCTCCACCGGGCGATGGAAAATTTATAATCGGTTCCGGCTGTTATCATTTTTCAGAGATATCTATTATTTCAAGTAGGAAATGAATCCTTTATCAGTCCAATGTGACGTCACCGAGTCTATAACCGACGGACGATCAAGACGCTTCCAACGATATGTCATTTACCAAGTTATGATATGTAGTTTAGGAGTTATGTGTGAACAGCTGAACATACAAACGTGTCGGTCAAAATCTTCGCCGTAGTCGGGTAAAAGAATTTGAATTTGGAATTAAGTAGTTTGAAAGATGTCGTGATTTTCGCAATCAGCGTTAAGTTTACATAACCTTATATACTAAACGCCTTCACGGATAAGCTATATACGTATATAATACTAGCTGACCCGCGCCCACTTCGTTGGGCGGTAAACATTTTTACTTGTGATCGATTGGCCGAACATTAGTAAAATTGTCGCGCGTGTTTGATATTTTAAATTATCTCTTAAATAGTTTAGCAACCAAAAAACAAACTGTAAAAAATGAATGTTATCGAAATAAAATTTTAAAATGAAAAAACCATCTAATAGAAATATCACTCAATACATTACGACACGGTCGCGGTTCCTATGTCGTATTATCTCTTTAACCAACCAAATTATATGCAGTAAAAGGGAAGTCTTTTCTTTTAAGCACTCGAGACGATGTTCACTTATTTTGACTTAAATATAAAAGTTAGACATATGCTCTCGTTGACTTTTTTGTAGGCATTATCAAGCTCTACAACTTTTCTCTAGAACTCAATCATATATCTCTCATCTTTAAGGCCGTGTTCGTACGAAACGTTTTCGTTCGTCCGTTTTTTCTCCGAGTCACTTTGCAAATCCTAATACTACAAAAAGTCTTCATTTTTCGGGTTAATATATAGCCTAACAAATGATATGGCTTTCTATTGGTGAAAGAATTTTCAATATCGGTTCAGCAGATCCAGAGATCCCCTACAACCTCACAAACTTTACCTCTTTATAATATTAGTATCGATATTTAAGATCCATCCAATAGAGGAAGCCGAGATGGCCTAGTGGTTAGAACGCGTGAATCTTAACCGACGATCGTGGGTTCAAGCCCGGGCAAGCACCGCTGAATTTTCATGTGCTTAATTTGTGATTATAATTCATCTCGTGCTTGACGGTGAAGGAAAACATCGTGAGGAAACCTGCATGTGTCTAATTTCATTGAAATTATGCCACATGTGTATTCTACCAACCCGCATTGGAGCAGCGTGGTGGAATAAGCTCGAAACCTTCTTCTTAAAAGTGAGAGGAGGCCATGTGTCGGCGTGTGTCATTGTCAAACACGTTTAAACAGCGCAGTGAAGCTAGTCTATACAAATAAATACAGTTAAAGTGTCGGTCTGTGATTTCAAAATAATTCTAAAGTTAAAAATCAATACAATCTAATTCTAAAAAAAAAATAAGTTTTTTTTTTTGCTATCTGTCTGTATTTTGGTTCGGTGTAATCTTCGAAACGGCTAAAATTTCCAATACAATATTAATAAATTATGATAAGGAGTATTCTAAGGTAGCGTTTAGGCTTTGTTTCATCGAAATCGGTTCAGGCTGTCGAAAGTGATAAAGACTTAAAGTTCAGGTACATACCTTTGTTTTTAACTATTATAGGCTTATATAAATGTCTGGCCGTGATTTCAAAAAAAATCCTGATTTAATATGGCTATTTGCGTGTGACCAGCGATTAATTTAAATATTTCATATCTATTAATATTATAAATGCGAAAGTAACTCTGTCTGGCTGTTCTGGCTCAACCACCGAACCGATTTTGATGAAATTTAGTATGAAGCAAGCTTGATAGCCAAGT
Organism: Nymphalis io; assembly: GCF_905147045.1. NCBI lineage: Eukaryota > Metazoa > Arthropoda > Insecta > Lepidoptera > Nymphalidae > Nymphalis > Nymphalis io. The sequence goes on along the minus strand of NC_065916.1, from coordinate 2,426,571 downwards.
AAGGATATAAGCTTTTTGCCTTTTTTATACTTTACATCTGACCCCCGTCGACCAACACGACCAACACGATTTTTTTACTGGTGGTAGGGCTTTGTGCAAGCTCGTCTGGGTAGGTACCACACACTCATCAGATATTCTACCGCAAAACAGCAATACTTGGTATTGTCGTGTTCCGGTTTGAAGGGTGAGTGAGCCAGTGTAATTACAGGCACAAGGGACATAAAATCTTAGTTCCCAAGGTTGGTGGCGCATTGGATATGTAAGCGATGGTTGACATTTCTTACAATGCTAATGTCTAAGAGCTTTGGTGACCACTTAGCATCAGGTGGCCCATATGCTCGTCCGCCTTCCTATTCTATAAAAAAAAAAAACACGAGGTCTAAGTCGCGGGCGAAAATTAGTTGCTTATAATTCAAATAGGTATTTGGCCTGGTCTTTGTCGTCAAAGGCCCTAGACCCCGCGGCAGCCCAAGAAGCGCTGGCTCGATGTCGTGAGGGACGATATGAGAGAGAACGATCTCACTAAGGAGGACGCTTTAGATCGGGCAAAGTGAAGGAATAGATGTAGGAAAGCGAACACTGGCGTTACTAATCCGGGCAAACGCTAGGCAGAAGACGAAGAAGGTATTTTGTGCGTTAAAATGGCAGATTTTGATAAATTGTCGCCGCAAACCGAATACCACGCTCGCAGTTCGGGTTTCGCCAGTTGTTTAATGAATTGTTATCAATGATAAATAAACATTTACGAATATATAAAATCGATTGGGGAAATCTCATTAAACCTGTTATATGTATTTAAAACTACGTTCGTAATTTCATTTTCCGCTTGTAAATAAATGAAAAAACCCAAATTAAATAGTATATTGCATATACAAATCCTGCGTTGTGATTACTCTGTTTGTTTATTTGTTACGCTTTCACGTTTAAATCACTGGAACGATTTTGATGTAATTCGGCATGAAGCAACATTATATCTAACACCTCATGAGACGGGGAGGAGGGGCCCTCCCCGTAACAAGCGGAATACTAGTCGGTGATTAAAAAAAAAGGTATTCTTTGTAAGAAAACCGTGTTAAATTTGAGCCAAATTGATGATATAGTTATCGACATACGCGCAAAAAAAATTATACACAAGTATCGCTACTCTAATATTATTATTATTTTTTAATTTAATTATTAATTAAATATAAGGGAAGTTATATGTGTATTCCACCAACCCGCATTGGTGCAGCGTGGTGGAATATGCTCCAAAACCTTATCCTCAAAAAGTGAGAGGAGGCCCTAGCCCAGCAGTGGGACATTTACATGCTGTTACTTACTTAAAGTTGCATTAAAATATGTATATTTTTTAGACACTTTTTTTTGAAAGAAACTGTCGATCTGGGATTCCATATTTTCGCATGTACTGTAAGTCACATAAAAATGCTTAATAAGATATGCATTGAAAATACTAATCGATGTTGCAGATTTTTGAAATAGGTATATTAAGGGAGAGAATTTGAATAAGGATGGGTCTCTTCGGCGAAAATGGGGTGCGAAACGAGCAAGGGAGGGATGTGACTTCAGAGGTCAGTGACTGCAATAGTTTTTTTTTATAGGGTCCATAACTGTCCATCGATTTCCATATGAAAATCAGTATTCATTCAGAGTTGATTGTTTTTATGTGCCTATAAAAAGGGCTATGTCATTCCATTGGGTGCAAGCTTGCCTCATAACAAGTTTTATCAAAATCGGTTCAGTGGCTTAGCCGTAAGACCGGAACAGATATAATTATTATGGTAAATGGCGCATATCACTTTATGATTTATCACGGCCGTTTAAAAACGGTGAGTCGAGTTCTTTCTTACAGAATGGTCTTATTTTGCTAACTTGGTGAGATGTGTCTGGGTAGATAATAATAATATAATAATAATAACGTCCTCCAGACCGATTTCGGCCACGGCGGCCAATCTCTAGGGAGAATAGCCAACTACGCAAGAGATATTATAGTGCACAACTGTGTGCGCAAACACAGGTGCACTCTCTATTCCCTAACTCTCATAATCCGATGGGATGGCAATCCGACATGACCGGAAAGGGTTCAGGCGCAGGACCAACGGCTTAACGTGCTTTCCGAGACACGGGATTGTACATACTTCCAACTTCCAGACTCCAGGCTGCTACTGAGAGTTTTCTGACAGAAAAACCAATAACTTTTTACTGGCCAAACCTGGGAATTGAAACCAGGACCTCCTGATCTGCGGCCTTACATCAAGCCACTAGAACAACGAGGCAGTCTGGGTAGTTACCACCCCCTCATCACTTATTTTACCTCTTAAGAGTGCTACTTAGTGTTGTGAAGTGTAAATCAGTCAGGGTTATTACAGGCACAAGTGACTTTGCTTCCCAAGTATTATGGCGCATTGACGATTTAGGAGATAGTTAACATTGAAGCATTTCACTTACTTATAGTGAAACTAGAAACTACCACCGGTTCGGAAAAGAAACACCCAGCCATGACAAAAAATGGCGAAAGAAATTCAGTTTATATTTATATAAGTATTAGCTACTCGACCCGGCTTAGAGCGAGTAGACATCTAGATTAAAAGTTTAAGGGAATGTAATATTTTTTATATCAATAAAGTGAATTATTGTTATGTGCTTTGCTTTAAAATGTTCATCATCTCCCTTTGCTGGTGCTATGTTCAAACCCGTCTGGGTGCCACCTACTCGTCACATATTCTACCACTTATACTTTGTTTATTTAAACACTTATATTTGTGTTTTGGTTGGAAGGGGTTATCTAGTGTAACTGTAATTGGTGATGTGAATGATGGTTAGTATTTCGTACGGCGCCAATGTCTACGTGTGGTGGTGACCATTTAACACCATGTGGCGCATCAGGCCGTCCGCCTAATTATGATATGAAATAAAAAAAATATTCCAGAACCTCTTGACAAGGGAAGAAAGAAGAAAAGAGAGATTCTTCAAGAAGAAATACTGCAGTTTGACTTTACAGGTGTTCTGCGTAATATTTATGGCATTTCTGGCATATGTATGCTTCTATTATCGTGAGTATATTTGTCATTTTTTTATTAGCTTTATCCTGTAAATGCTGGGCATAGTTCCTCTGCCCTCGTTTTCTGCTGCGCGATGATTTAATTTTTGGAGTTATGGAACCACAACTGATATGATGCAGGTTATCTCACGATGACATTTCCATCGATTGTTACCTAAAATATTATTTAAATCATATGAATTTATAAATAGTGAGTCGAGATGATCCACTAGATAGCTTGATCAATAACATACCGACATATGTTAATGTTCAATTCGTGGTTAGCGGTGGAGGAAAACATGAAGTGTATCCAGCCCGTATTGGATCAATGTGGTGGATTATTCTGCACATCCCTCCCTCCCTTAATAGTAGAGGAGCCTCTTGCTCGGCAGTGGGAAAAGAGGAGGAGGTTCTCAAATCAGTTGTATATTATTTCCGTTTCGTTTCTTCGTTTTTTCGTTATTAATTCCGTTATTTATTAACCAATTAAGAAAATTCTTTCATTATTTGGATATTAAAAGGTATACTTCCTGTTTGGTTCCATTTTATTTTGAGGGAAAAATACCATTTAAGGGTAAAATAGGTGATGATTTTTTTTAACATTTAATAGTATTTTGTACAATTGATAGGACCAATCGTTTTGTGCATTGACAGCGATGGGAAACAGGGTATCTGCATAGACATATTCAAATGTCCATTTATCAAAAACGATTTTAAAGAAGAGAAAAAGCCAGTGGTAAGAAATCTTAGTTTTTTTTTATTTTTTGGAAAAAAATCAATATTCATACATGGCGGTAGGGCTTTGTGCAAGCCCGACTGGGTGGGTACCAACTACCAACCACTCCACACAAATTCCACCGCTGAATATCATTGCTTAGTATTGTTGTATTCCGGTTTGAAGACTGAGTGAGCCAGTGTAACTACACGAGGGACATAACATCATTCCGAAGGTTGGTGGCGCATTGATTGCGACAATGTCTATGGGCGATGGTGACCACTTATCATCGGGTGCGCTTACTCAAAGTCCTATCACTAATTAAATTACGAGATGCTAAACATCAAATTATTTTACATTTCAGTTTTGTGAACTTAATAAGGATAAGGTAACTGTGTGCTGCGTGGAGAACGATATGCCGATGATGGAGGCGAGGCATTTGAGACCGACTTCTGAGTAAGTATACATAAATATACGTTTAATATAAAATTGGAAGCCACACTTACAATTGGGCCACCTGATTGTAAGTGGTGACCAATTTGGTACTGCTGCTGCAGGTAAGGCATTAAGTGCAAGACCAAAGGCTGAACGAGCTTACCGAGGCAGCCTGTGAATGCCCCACTGCTGGGCTAAGGCCTCCTCTCCTTTTTTTCGAGGACACATGGAATAAAATTATTTTTTTATTTTATTTTTCTGAGTCAAAAAGACGTGTTGAATATGAAGAAAGACAGATTGGAGCCATATTAAGTAAGAATTGGGCACTAAATGCTTTTCCCGAATTAGGAAAAACAAACATACATGCGTTAGGCATAATAAATATATTGTTGATATGAGTGTGTGTGCATGCGTGTACGTATTATCGAGTATTTAAGATGTCTGAAATGGAAGGATGCATTTTTGTATGAGGTCTTTTGTAAGAATCAAACGACGTTCAAGCACTTGCGTTTCTATTTCGGCTCTAATTTGAACGCACTTTAAAAATTTTACGTATTTCATTATTATTATTATTATTTACAACAGGGAAACGACGACGAACATAAACGAACGGACTGATGACTACACAATTGTTTTCGTAGACCCTTCCATCCTTAAGGTACCAGACATTAATAATGGTCAGTGCAAACCAATGACAAACTACACGAATACTGGACGGATATCCTTTCAGAGTAAGTTTTTTTTATCCGTACCGTAACAGCCTGTGAATGTCCCACTGCTGGGCTAAAGGCCTCCTCTCCTCTTTTTGAGGAGAAGGTTTGGAGCTTATTCCACCACGCTGCTCCAATGCGGGTTGGTAGAATTCACATTAGGCAGAATTTCAGTGAAATTAGACACATGCAGGTTTCCTCACGATGTTTTCCTTCACCGTAAAGCACGAGATGAATTATAATCACAAATTAAGCACATGAAAATTCAGTGGTGCTTGCCCGGGTTTGAACCCACGATCATCGGTTAAGATTCACGCGTTCTTACCACAGGGCCATCTCGGCTTTTATGTATGTTTATGTACATATTATTTATCTATCTATATATATTTCTTTAATTAATAGCAGAGCGGCTAGTGGGTCACTTTATACCATACCATATTATTACATACCATAGACATTGGCGCTTTAAGAAATATTAACCATCCATTACATCGTTCATACGCTACCAACCTTGAGAACTAAGGTGTTGCGTCCCCTGTGTCTGTAATTGCACTGGATCACTCTACCTTCAAGCCGGTACACAATAATACTAAGTGTGGCTGTTTGGCAGTAGGATATCTGATGAGTGGGTGGTACCTTCAAAGAGGAACATGCAACACTAACGAACACATCATCAATAGACTGTGGATATAAAATTTGAATATGTTTTATGCTTTACAATCTCAAATAGGACAGATTAAAAATACAACAAATGAGGGTTAAATTGCAAAGCATTGCTCATCTCTTAGGAGATTTCCTTCCCAAGGGGGAAAGATCATTTAGACAGAAGAAAGAGCTAGACGTAAAATCACACAGAATCTAAATTGAAAAGATAAGAAAAACAGTCATTATTTACAATCGTGTGAAACTACCATCGGTTCGAACTGTAGATTCTACTTAGAACCCAGTATTTACTCTTTTTCATACTAATTACGTTAATTATTAAAAGTTCAACCCAATTAATTCCAAAAATCGAGTAATTTTATGTTGTGATTTAGAATGTTTGGAGTACCAAGACAAGTTGGTGTTCCCGTGCCTGGAAAGTCTGACGCCGAATACGAAGGTGAAACGGATGCAATATTGCAACTGGAAGCCGGACGCGATGATCAGTGAAGGGACGGCAACTTCTGACGGGGAATTCCCTCATATGGTATGGAATTTTATGACAAACTTTTTGGACACACCTCATTGTACACGGACGGATTACCTATTAACCGCCTACGAGAACTCAAACACCACATGAAATAAAGAACTGAATTAAATTACAAAAATATATTATATTTCCCGGTGGGAGGGCTTAGTATTGTTGTGTACTGGTTTGAAGGGTGAGTGAGCCAGTGTAACTACAGGCACAAGGGACATAATATCTCAGTCCCCCAGGTTGAAGGCACATCGGCGATGTAAGGAATGGTTATTATTTCTTACATCGCCGATGTCTATGGGTCACCACCATCAGATGGCCCATGTTCTCGTCCGCCTACCTATACTATAAAAAGTTTGTATCTTTTGATGTTCGTTAGTCAATCATGCAAAACGGCTGGACCGATTTCGATGGGATTTGGCTTACACTTCAACTTAACACAAAGGCTACCTAACTACTGACATAATTGAATCCGGTTTCACAATTAGAACGAAATTTCAGGCGTTGCTTGGTTACGATTTGCCAGACCACGACACTTGGCTGTGCGATGGCGTCATCGTCAGCGATAGATTCATCTTGACAGCCGCACACTGTACTTACAGCAAAGACGCGTACGTTATTTTGATTATTTTAATTTTATTGTTAAAAAAAGGCAAGTGGACTGGCTGATGAGTCAAGGACCTGATGATGAGTCACCACTGCCCATAGCATTGGCACTGACAGTGGAACTACAGGAACAAGGGATATTACATCTTAGTTTCCAATTTTGGTAGTGCTTTGGCGATGGGCTTCGAACACTTACCTTCAGGTGGTGGACCTCAGTCTGCCTATTTTGTATAAAGATGAGTAAGTTCGTCTACTAGTCTATTATAACAAGGAAAAATAAACAATTATGACTCGTTGGTCTAATGGCTGGTCTAAAGGCCGCAGATCACGAGGGCCTGGGTTCAAGTCCCGGGTCGGGCCGATAAAAAGTTATTGGGTTTTGCTGTCGAAGATTCTCAGTCGCAGCTTGAAGGCTATTAGTTGTAGTGTTTGTTTGTGTGTGTGTGTGTGTGTATGTGTCCTGCGCTTGAACTATTTCCGGTCGTGTTGGATGGCAGTCCCATCGCATTATGATAGTAACGGAATAGAGAGTGCACCTGTGTTTGCGCACACACTTGTGCTCTATGTAACATAACCGGCGCAGTTAGCTCTCTGAGTATGATGTATCTTGATCATCGTAGAAAAGCGTGATGGCCTAGTGGTAAGAACGCGTGAATCTTAAGCGATGATCGTGGGTTCAAACCCATGTAAGCACCACTGAATTTTCATGTGCTTAATTTGTGTTTATAATTCATCTCGTTCTTGTCGGTGAAGGAAAACATCGTGAGGAAACCTGAATGTGTCTGATATCACTTAAATTCTGCCTCATATGTATTCTACCAACCCGCATTGGAGCAGCTTGGTGGAATGAGCTCCAAACCTTCTCCTGAAAAAGGGAGAGGAGGCCTTAGCCCAGCAGTGGGACATTCACAGGCTGATACTGATCATAATTATCATTTTTATATTCCAGTGGTGTAGTAACGAAGGTACGTATCGGCTTCTGGAAGAAATCGCAGAAGATTCAGCCGGACGAGTTGTACAGCGTATCGGAGATATACAAACACCCGCAATACAAGCCGCGGTATGCATACAACGACATTGCACTCTTGAAGACGGACAGGATGTAAGTGATGATCATGGTGTTATGGGGGGGGGGGGGGGGACCCTTATTTTGCTGCTGCGCAAAGATCGCTGATGTTAGAAGTGTCGGATTTCCAATTCGAGTTACACGATTCCCTACCGATGTTTTTTTATGGCGAGTTGAACTCAATTGTACTTTCCGGAATTCGAACCCGCTACGGTTAACGGTCACGTTTACTAGCCAAGCCGATTTATTCGTAAAAAAGGGTTAATTTGTGGGGTTAACAAGGTTTGTTATAATAATCGTCAGCGTCACGGTAGCATGCGAATGCGATCCCGTGGCGCTCCTCGTTAAGACGGAAAGGGTACCGCTGGTTTTTTAGTGCGTATTCCGTTGTTCAGGGCGCACTCGGTGCCTTAAACACCGGCGAGCCCCTCATACTCCCCCACTGTTCTCGTGGGGGAAACGTGTAACGCGTTTTCCAGCGATATATAAAAAAGGGTTGTTAAACGGTTGTAATTGGTTATGCTTATGGTCATCAATCTAAATAGGGTAAGTGTCGTTTTAAAACGACATTCTAAGCATCAGAACCGTCATTGGTTTATTTATTTATATATTTATATACAACTATAACACAACGATACTAAGTATTAGTAAGTTTGGCGGTGGAACATATGATGAGTGGGCGGTACTTGGCCAAGCGGGCTTGCACAAAGCCACCACAAGTAAACTGGATTCAAATATTTAGGCGAAAGTTTCAAAGTGAAGTAACAACACGTAAATACTGGACAAAAGGCTCTTCATCTTGATGAGATGGTTTGGAGGAAGTTGGCGCATCTTCATGTGACACATTCACCCAATACGTTCAGGTTTCCTCGTGATGTGTTTCTTTTTCGCCGTCATCATTAATTTATAAACACAAGTTAATCGTGTGAAAATTCTGTAACGTTTGCCTGGTCTAGAACTTCGATTAGGATTTGAAAACTATAAGTTATCTGTGCTGTTACCAAGGATGAATGAATTGATACCACGTACCTTTTTTCTTGATCTTCAAAATGTCAATGAATAAGACATTCTACGAACAGACAGGTAGGTATGAGAACCTCAAAGATGTTTGTTGCTGTTTCCCTATTGCTTTTAACATCTACGATTGAAGCAAATGTCTACATCAAAAGCTTGAACAATAACACATTGTTCTTTGACAAAATCTCTGACGTACGAATCATACAGGACAAATGGAAACTTATTGCCTACTACAACATGACAACATATTGGCATAGTATTACCGCCGTTGAAAAATATATCTACTCGGTAAACAAAACCTGCAACAACGATCACTCATGTGCACCTGTTGTGACGCAATTCGCTCACGAGCTCGATGAACTTCGACACTATAACGAATTGCTGACGAACCAACATCACATCCTGCAACGAAACAAGAGAGACTTAATCAACGGGGTCGGTTGCCTAGCTAACACCCTGTTTGGGGTCTTGGATGACACATTTGCTCGAAGATACGAGAAGGATATTGAAACCGTAAAAGAGCGAGAAGATCATTTACTTAAGCTATTTAAAAACCAAACATCATTGATCGAAGCGGAGAATAATATCCTGAAAAGAAACGAACAAATTATGAACACTCAATGAATGAATGAATGAAAGCCAATCTTCGATTGTAGTTGATGTCAAATGTAATTCAATCAACAGCCAATCGTTGTCCACTACTGAACATAGGCCTCTCCCAAGGTGCGCCAAAGCTCCCTGTCCTCCGCCTTCCGCATCCAGTTGGTGCCCGCCACCTTCTTAAGGTCGTCGGTCCACCTGGCTGGAGGGCGCCCTACGCTGCGCTTGCCGATTCGCGGTCTCCACTCTAGGACTCGTCTGCTCCAACGGTCATCGGTCCTACGACATACGTGACCAGCCCACTGCCACTTCAGCCTGCTAATTTTGCAAGCTATGTCGGTGACTCCGGTTCTTTTCCGGATAATCTCATTTCTGATCTTATCCTTCAAAGATACTCCGAGCATAGCTCGCTCCATAGCACGCTGAGCGACTTTGAATTTGTGGACTAGTCCCGCAGTTAGTGTCCACGTTTCGGCACCGTATGTCATGGCAGGTAAGACGCATTGGTTGAAGACTTTCGTCTTCAAACATTGCGGTATAGACGACTTGAGGACTTGACGAAGGTTGCCAAATGCTGCCCATCCCAAGCGAATTCTTCGATCGGCTTCCTTCTCGAAGTTGTTCCTACCGATTTGTATAATCTGTCCTAGGTAGGTATATTCACTAACAACTTCGAGAGGTTTCCCCTCGACGTATATCGGTCCCGGCACGACATGCCTATTGAACATGACCTTGGTCTTGTCCAAGTTCATGCCGAGACCGACACACCGGGAAGACTCGCCTAGGCTACGCAGCATTTCGGTGAGTTGTTCCAGCGACTCTGCTATGATGACGATATCGTCGGCAAATCGAAGGTGTGAGATGTACTCGCCGTTTACATTGACTCCATACCTAGTCCAATCCAGCGTTTTGAAAACGTCTTCCAACGCGTTGGTGAACAGTTTCGGGGATATTACATCCCCCTGTCTCACCCCTCTGCGCAATTGGATCGCCTTCGTCTTACAGTCCTGGATGTGGACAGTCATTGTAGCGGCGTTGTACAGACATCTCAGTACCTCGATATATCTCCAATCGATATGACATCTCTGCAATGAGTCGAGCACTGCCCAGGTTTCGATGGAGTCGAAGGCTTTCTCGTAGTCCACAAATGCCATACACAGCGGCTGATTGTACTCTTCGGTCTTCTGCACAATCTGCCGAACAGTATGGATGTGGTCCACGGTGCTGTAGCCTGATCGAAAGCCGGCTTGCTCTGGGGGCTGGAACTCGTCAAGTCGTCTGGCGAGACGGTTCGTGACGACTCTTGAGAACAGCTTATACACGTGACTCAGGAGGGAGATTGGTCTGTAGTTTTTCAAGAGGGTTTTATCACCTTTCTTGAAAAACAGTACCACCTCACTCCCGCTCCACGTTTCCGGGGTCTTGCCATGTTGGATGACGGAATTAAAGAGGCTTGCTAGCTCTTTCAGGACCGGAGTCCCGCCTGCCTTAAGCAACTCTGTTGTGATTCCGTCATCTCCCGGAGATTTGTTGTTTTTAAGCTGTTCTAGAGCCGCCCTAATCTCTCCTTGGTCAACGACCGGGAGCTCCTCGGAGTAATGGCGCATAAGAGGGGCGCGCTGGTCATCAATACTGATTCCCATGGGTTTATCCGATCTTGAAGAGAACAACTGCCCATAAAACCTCTCTACTTCTCCGATAATCTCAGGCCTAGAGGTAACGACCCCACCATTTTCAGTTTTAAGTTTTGTCAGACGCGGCCTCCCAAACTTGCGAGCGAACACTTTCGATCCCCGATTTTGCTCAATCGCAGCCTTGATGGCACGGGTATTGGAGCGTCGGAGATCGCGTCGCGTCAGCGTTTTTATTGTTCGGTTTAAGGCCTTATCTGACAAAAACGATGGTAGTTCTCGTCGTTTTCTCATGAGCTCGAGTGTCTCAGCAGAGAGTTTTGGTGCGTTGTCTCTTCTCTGTGGCGGAAAACACTTGCGGGATGTGTTTTGCAGTATTTTGACCAGCGTGTCGGTTCTCTCATCAATGCTGCTTATGGTTTCCAACGCGGTGAATTGATTTTGAAGTTCCATTTGGAACTTTTCGGAGCCTTGAGCAGCTTGGAGCATGGTAGGTCGGAGAGTAGACCTCATCATTCTCGATCTTTCGGCTTTTAAGTTGATATTTAGAGTGCCTCGAACCAAGCGGTGATCACTTCCGGTATTAAACCTGTTGATCACTGAAACATCTCTAAATATGTGCCTTTTATTCGAGATGATAAAGTCTATCTCGTTCCTTGTCACGTTATCGGGGCTTCGCCAGGTCCACCTCCTCTGAGGCTTCTTTTGAAAGAAAGAATTCATCAAAAAAAAGCCCCTGCGCTTCGAGAAAGTTTACCAGCATTTGCCCCCTGTGATTTCTGCAGCCCAAGCCGTAAGGTCCGACTTTCGATTCACCGCTATCTTGTACTCCCACTTTAGCATTAAAGTCTCCCATAACAACATTGTAGTGGGCCCTCGAGGTGTCGTTGAGGGCCTTTGCGATGTCCTCGTACATCGCTTCGACCACATCATCAGAGTATGTCGAAGTTGGCGCATATACCTGTACAACCTTCAGGGAGTACCTGTCGGAAAGTTTTAGGACAAGGTACGCTACCCGGTTCGACACACTACTGATTTCCACAATGCTGCTAATGAGATCCTTTTTGACTAGAAAACCGACACCACCCTGGGAGAGGTTATCACCTTCGCGGAAGTAGAGTAAGTTACCGGACTCTAGAGTTATCGTGTCCTCCCCCTGTCTTCGGACTTCAGATAACCCCAGTATATGCCAGTTTATATGACTTAACTCTACTTCTAATTCGGCGAGGTGATGGTCCAGCCTCATCGAGCGTCCATTATACGTTGCCATTTTCAGTCGTTTTATACGGTAGCCTGCCGTGAACCGGTGATTCTTAGCACCCCCTGCCCTGCCGATACCGCGACCGCTACCTTGGTCGGGCCTAGCGGGCTTGCCGGTAACTGGGGGCCTTTTTTTGGGCGCATCTGCCATTAAGGGAGGGGTTTGCCCATACTCGCCGCGCTGGGCAGGCGTGTTGGCGAGCGCAGTAGGGGGTAAGATGTTTATGGGAGGGGGGACGCTGCTGCCCATCCCCCCTTTTCCCCGTCCCTCAGTCGCCTCTTACGACACCCACGGGATGAGATTGGGGGAGTACTATTCTAAGCCGGTACTCCACGGCATGAACACTCAATTTGAGCATATCTACAAAAATCTGCGAGTAATATCTGCTGAGATGCACCAAGTCGAAAAAGAACGACAAAGCACTCTACAGGCATTCCATCTACTGTCATCTTTAATATCTGTTGATGTGATTATCTCCAACCTTCGGCGTTCGCAGGACACTCTGCTTGACATCGTTGCCGATACTTATAACGGCCGCCTGAACATACACTTATTAACTCCGGCAGAACTTACGCAACAATTAAATGTAATATCCGGCCATCTACAGGATGATGTTGTTGTTCCAACTGACAATTTTCGAGATCTCTACGGTCTCTTACAAGTACGAGCTAAAGTGACTAGGAGATTCCTGATAATGGAAATCAAGATTCCCCTGCTAAACAGAGACCTATTTGAATTGAATGACGTCATCGATATCCCTCAACGAAGAGGAGACAAAGTCAACTCGCTGTCAACGTGAGAAAGGACACAATAATACCCATGACAGAAAAGGATACAAATATGTGCATACGACAGACACATAAACAAATGTTATGTCCATTGAACCATCCTGTATACACAATGCAAGTTGAACAATCGCTCTGTAATATGAAACTACAGATTAGCAATGAAAACAAACCATACTGTCGGTCAGAAGCGAAAGTATGCACCGACAGATGGATTAAATTACACGCTCGTGACACATGGATGTTTTCTTGCTGCACCGAATGCGCCATACGAATCATATGTCCGAATAATGTAACAATGAAACATTTACGTGATAATGGAGTAATCGACCTTGACCCTGGTTGTACTATTAGAGGTGAATCCTTTACAATTCACGCATATATAAATACCGTAAATATATACAGATAAAAATTTTCAATAGCTGCTATACAAATCATGGCTGCATTCTCGCCACCATTTCCCCTTTGAATCGCAATTCCGATACTCTGGGCGAAAAACGAACCGGCTTTCCTGTCACCAGTGGAGGCATTAAACGAATAACGAAAAATACACATAATTTGAAATTCTTTATATTTTCAAAGTGAGCTATTATTGGTTGGTTGAAGCTGATGACGTAACAGGCGGCCAATGAGCTTTCAGAGTTTGTTTAATTATTATGAAAAACTGGAGGATGGTTGACAAGCAAGCGGTTGAGTTCAAGAGTGCTTCCAATTTTATTGTAGTTAACGCTTGGTATAATCCTTATTGAACGGGCTAGTTAGCACACGTTCACTTAATTCGTCAGATGTCAGATGTCAGGTAGATCGGAGAGCAATCGGGGTTGTCGTCAAGCAAAGAAAACAATATGTTTGTCAAGCCAACCGATACTACGGAGCGTCGTCAGTGCACACAACGGCCGAGAGTTCAGACATGCTTCTATTTGATTGAGTAACGTTGTAAAAACGTCAGTTTTTGCTCTCCCAAAACTCGTTTAAGATGGTGTTTAGTACTTTTTACCGCCGCTTCCCACAATCCGCCAGCGCTTGGCCATGCGGGTGTATTTAAGTGCCACGTGACACCCATCTCGCCAACTTCAGATAGAAAGTCATTGTTGATAGCTTGCAACACTTCTTTGTATTCCTTTTTCAAAAGGCGTGTTGCACCGACAAAGTTCGTGCCGTTGTCACTGTACATGTGCTTTGGGGTTCCCCTTCTTGCACACATACGTTTGAAGGCTGCTAGGAACGACGGTGTGCTCAGGTCAGAGACAAGCTCGAGATGTATTGCCTTGGTAGAGAAGCAAACAAACACAGCGATATAACCACGAGTGGTTTTTATTCCTCGTCCCTTATTCGCTTTCAATTCCACATGGCCGGTGAAATCAACCCCTGTGTGCGTGAAAGCTCGGGACGGCGTCACTCTGGGCTCGGGTAGGTTAGCCATTATTTGGTGTTGGTTGTGGCTCCTGAAGCGAGTACACTTCACACAGTTTCTTAGGTATTTTTTAACTGTGCGGTTGCCCCCTAAAACCCAGTATCTTTGTCTCAGATATGTCAAGATAAGACTTGGTCCACCATGCAGTGTTTGCAAATGAGCTTCTTTGATCAAAAGTTCTGTCAGTCTCGAGTCCTTAGGTATGATCATCGGGTGTTTTGCAGTTTCCGATAATTGCGAATGTCGAAGTCTCCCTCCAACTCGTAAAATATTTTTGTCATCCAAATAAGGCGTCAATGTTAATAAATTACTTTTTGAGTGCACCTTTCCATTTTGTTTTAGTTGCGTTATTTCCGAATGAAATTCTTGCATTTGTACGGCTCTAATTACAAGTCCGGAGGAATATTCAATTTCCTTTGCAGTTAAGTACGTTGCCCTGTCACTATGGTTTTGATGCGTCACCACGTTACGTAAGTTTGTTGTGAAACGTAAAACGCGAGCTATCACTCGCACAATATGCTTTATTGAACTATGTTTATTAATTAATTCTTCAAACATAGTATTTGAAGTTTGAGTGGCGCATATTTGTATATCTTTTTTCAGTTCAAATTGGGGTGTTTCCACCTTTGAGATGTCATTTGCTATGTCATTTTTCAACCAGTCAGGTCCTTTCCACCACAGCGAGTGTTCGGTGAGCTGTGAAGTAGTGAGTCCTCTCGTAGCGCAGTCAGCGGCATTCTCATTGGAACTCACGTGACGCCAGCACGATGACGGCATGACATCTAAGACTTCTTTAGTGCGATTGGCGACGAAAGTCTTCCAGCGAGAAGGGTGGCCTTGGAGTCATTCCAAAACCACCAAAGAGTCAGTCCATCCGAAAATGGGAACGTCAGATGTTTGAAGAGCCTTCAAAACTTTTGTCATTAATTTGGATAATAATAGAACGCCACATAGCTCGAGTCGCGGCAAAGTCATAGTATTCTTGCGAGGCGCCAATTTTGTCTTTGATGCGATTATTCTAACGATAGTTTGTCCATTGTCATTTTGTGATTTGAGGTATATGACGCCAGCATAAGCTCGTTCAGATGCATCACAGAATCCGTGTACCTCGACAGACGTATAGAGATTCCCAATCCACCGGGGTATGTAGAACTCGTCAATGTGTTTCAGATCTTCTCTGATTTTGTTCCAGTCTTGCTGTATCTCAAGTGGAACTTCGTCATCCCATTCCATAGATATCAACCAAAGTTTTTGAAACAATAGTTTGGCTCTAATGGTGAGTGGAGATAGCCATCCCAGTGGATCAAAAATTTTTGAAATATTCGATAGTAATATACGTTTGGTACAAAGGACCGATTCGTCATATTCTTCAATCGAGTGAAATGTAAACATGTCAGTAGCGGGGTTCCACCGTAATCCGAGCGCCTTTGTAGAGTTAGCATTTTTGAAGTCTATTGTTGTCGGATTTATTTGTTCGGTATTCAGGTGTGCAAGTAATTGCGGACAATTACTCGACCATTTTGTAAGGTTAATTTTAGCGCCCTGTAACATCTCGATAAGTTGTCTTTGGACTTCTCTTGCGTGGTCAATCGAATGGCTGCCGCTTAACAAATCGTCGACGTAAAAATGATGAGTCAGGGCTTCAGCAGCAAGCGGAAATTTAGTTTTATCGTCAAATGCTAGCTGTTGCATCGTACGCATAGCTAGATATGGAGCGGCTTTCATACCGTACGTCACGGTGCACAGTTGATATTCTTTGATACGATCTCGAATATTATCTCGCCACAGAATTTTTTGCAGGTGTTGTTGTTCGGGATCCAGCAGAATACAGCGGTACATCTTCTCGCAGTCTGCTGTGTATACATAGCGGTACGTTCGCCATCTGAGCAATAAACTTTGAATGTCTTGTTGAAGCTTGGGACCGCTTTCCATTAGGCCATTCAAACTGTTCCCCGTAGATGTTTTTGAGGAAGCGTTAAAGACGACACGAAGTTTGGTGGTAAGCGAGTCTAGCTTTTGTACCCCGTGATGTGGTAGGTAGCACATAGGCTCTTTGTGTTCAGTGCATTCGCGCATGTGACCTAGATCTATGTACTCATGTATGAACTGCCCGTAGCTCTGACGTAGTGTGCTATCCTTCATCAGGCGGCTCTTCAAAGCCAGTTTTCATCGGTAGTCGCACTTCATACCGACCGTCAGGCAAGCGCTTAGTTGTTTTGGTATAAAGTTCTTCGCAAAATAATTCCTGCTGTGTCACCGGTGTGGTTTCGGATGCGATTTCCTCCACCTCCCAGTAGTTGGCGATGTCTTCAACTCAATTTACAAGAACGTGGCAGTTAAAAGTAGTAACAGGCCCAGACAGAATCCACCCTAATCTCGTCTGTTGGGCAATGGGCTGTTGTTTAGTTCCCTTGATCAAACCGCTCATTATGATTTCTGCATAAATTTTTGCGTCAAGTAAAATTTCAATTTTGTTTGAAATATTGTAGTCAGGATCAGCGAGTTGAATGTGTTGCAAGTGTGGATATTTCTTGGCTGCAAAAGTAGCATGCGGCAAGCTGTTCACTAGTTTTGGCATTACTAGGGCGTCCGTGGTGAAATTGTAGTCATTATACATGCAGTGTAGGTGTATTCTTCCCTTGCTTCTTTTTGCTGAAATACCCACTCCTGTAACAGAGGCATTAAAATTTTGGCGAGGCAGTCCTAGGAGTTGCGCAGCATTTTCAGTTATAAGAGTTGTTTGCGACCCCTGGTCTAAAAGTGCTCGCAAAGTCAGGTAGGTATCGTCAATAGCACGTACACGTAATTGTACGGTCGTTAATAATATTTCGTCATCCTCGCTAGTCACATTGTTTGTCGCATGCTGCCGGCGCTGAGGTACAGAGTTCGATGCCGGTGCAGTTGACGCAATCGGTTCGTTACCCGCGTCATGCAAAAAAGTATGATGACCTCCATTGCAAACTTTACATCGCTTTGTAGAATTACATATGTTTCGTTCGTGCACATACAGGCAGTTTTTTCAAAGTCGATGTTTCGCAATTAATTTCCACTTCGCATCTGTTTTCAAGGAGTCATATTTCCGACATTGATAGAGCGCATGATTTGAATTGCATAAAATACATTGAGTATTGGCAGACGTCACGTGTGCAGCTTTATAAAATTGTGCTCTATTACCAGTTCCGAAGTGAGAATTTTCTTTAGCCTTGAATGACGTAGATGATTTCGTCGATGACCAATTTTCTTTCTCTTTCTTATTCGTGGGTTCGAGCGCAATGAATTTCGCCTCTAAAAACGTCATGAATTCGTCAAATTCGGGGAGCTCGCGAGGCATCTTTCGCGATTCCTTGTAGTCACTACGCGTTTCAGGATCAAGTTTCTGGACTAACAGGTAGACCAACAGTGGATCCCAGCTCGATGTGTCCACGCCTAAGTTGTGAATAGCGTGAATACATTCCATCGCGGTGTCGTGTACGCATTTAATTTCAGCCGATGATTGCCTTTCTATTGGGCGCTGGTTGAGAAACACTTCAATATATTTGTTAAACAATATTTGAATGTTGTGGTATCGGTGATACAAAATCTCCCAGGCAGTTTTGTAGTTCTCTTCCGATACAGTAAGGTATTGGACGAGGCGATGAGCTTCACCTTTTAATTTGCCTTTTAAATGTTGCATCTTTTGAGAGTTGCTCAGAGTCGAGTTGTCATGTATGCCAGTTTTGTAGCAGTTTTGTAGAGATCTAAAAACGTAGGCCATTGTGTGTAGTCACCGGAAAATGTTGGAACCTCAACCTTAGGGGTGGACTCGTACTGATACGCTGTAGCAGATATTCTTTTGTTTAGAGATCTTTTCATAGCCTTGAATTTCTCCTCGTACTCGGAAAATTCTTGTTTGTACGCCGCATCTTCACCATTATCCAAAATTGACAACATATACCAATATGTTGTCAATTTTGAGGTGCAAAGTGTCAATATTCTTCCATCGGAATTGCAGATTCTTTAATTCGTCCTCCATCTCCCATTTTTCCGTCAGTTTGTCAAGATTGATGTTCTTTATTTGTCGGCTTAACGCACGGAAGTTGGTACGTTGCTCACTACGCAGATCTTGTGTAGAAGAATTTTTCACGTCATCGTCATCGTCCGACGGAGGACAATAATTCTTAATGACAGCTTTAATTCGTTCATACAGAATTGTGGTGTCAGTGTAAATATCTTTCGATATGTACTCTTCAGATGGATCAGGCTTTGTTGCCAAAATGTTGTTATGGTTAATATCAAATTCCGTCCAAAGGCTGTCAAGAGTGCTTACTCGTTTGCGGATGTAGGCTTCAGTCTTCCTAGTAGCAGGATCCTTGTTAAAGTTCTTGTGGATCTTCTTGATGATTTCGATAATTTCCGATTGACGAGTAATAACTTCCATGATTAACAAGAATAAAGTTCACTTCACTAACAGTCACTGTCACGTTCAGATAGCCTGGGCTGATATTCCAGAGGCTGGGGGGTTTTAATGACCTTGTGCCCTTTACGCGTTTCGCCGTCTCAACTTAGGTTGCAAGGATCAACTAAGCCGATGACACACTAAAAAATACAAGATCATCCGGCTCGAAGGACCAAAATGAACGGGCTAGTTAGCACACGTTCACTTAATTCGTCAGATGTCAGATGTCAGGTAGATCGGAGAGCAATCGGGGTTGTCGTCAAGCAAAGAAAACAATATGTTTGTCAAGCCAACCGATACTACGGAGCGTCTTTATTACATTAAAAGTACATATAAAAGTGTAATAACATAATGATCGTAACTGGGTCATACGAATTGTGTGACGTCAAGTGTCAAAGAACTTACAGGCACGTGAACAGCGCTAGCTTGTACTTATTTGCATACTTATTTGCATGCTTTATAACAATGGATTTTTTAATATAATTGAGGGGTAAAAGTTCAATAGATATTTCTGACATATAATCGTTATATAAACCGTACATTTCGTGCTTAACAATCTTCCATTTTGTCATCTGGATATCTTATAAGATAATGTCTTTCTATATTATATACTACGTAAGACATTATTTAATTAGTCGCTTGATCATTATGTGCACTAAGGGTAATGCTTTTGATGGTGAATACCCCCCCCCCCCCCAAAGATCACACCCAGTCATCAGATATTCTATTCAACCAGCAATACTTAGTATTTTTGTGTTCCGGTTTGAAGGGTGAGTGAGTCAGTGTAACAAAAGGCACAGGGGAATGTTAGAAATATTAGAATATCTCTTACATCAACCTTGCGCCTCCAACCTTGGGAACTAAGATGTTATGTCCCTTGTGCCTGTAGTTACACTGGCTCACTCGCCGTTTAAACCAGAACACACAACAATACTGAGTGAATATTCAGCAACGGCGATGTTTTGGGGGAATGTGTGTGTGGGTGGTACCTACGGAGCAGGGCTTGTACAAAGCCTCAACATATATTTCTACTGATTACTATATCTGATACCATCTTTTCCTAGAATGATGCTCAACCGATACAGGGTACCGGCTTGTCTACACGACGGCAGCCCAATTAATGATACTACGGTGACCGTCACTGGCTGGGGGACTCTTGACCCACACCATAAACGGAATTCCGATATCTTGCGAAAGGTAAGAGTTATTATAATATTCGATCTATTTGTTAATTAATATAATATAAATGCGAAATTGACTTTATTTATTTCTTTTTTTACTCAACCGATCAACTCATGACGATGAAGAATTTTGCCCCTTTTATTTATCGCTGGAAAAACGCGTTACGCGTTTCCCTTACGGTACCCTTTTCGTCTTAACGAGGAGCGCCACGGGATCGCTTGCGCATGCTAGCGTGATGAGAAAACGACCCCCTAATGCAACCCCCCGTGTGCAACTAAAACATTATCCCGCTTTAGCCAATTTTGACAAATAAAAAACGCCTGCGATCTTTTAAAAACAACTTTGGCAACCGTTTGAAATCATCATTTCATGAGTCAATTTATAAAATAATTAGATGCAATTGTTTTGCAAACCATACTACTGATTTTATTACGTAGATGTGTGTTACGTAGATTTGTTATTACGAAATGTGTAACTAAATATAATTTTAAAACGATATTTATTGAAAAACGAATAATTTTACCCAATCAAGTAAATATATAATAATTTTCGAATATATTATTAATTTTGATCACAGCCAATTATTTTTTTAATCATACTGCCTGTCCCACACTGCCTCTCATATGGAGCAGAGATTTGTATTTTTTTAGTTTTGGAATTTAAATAAATAATAAAATTTACATACAAGAAAGTAGTCACGACTTTTTTTACACGTAATAGACAAGCGCTTGACCGTTGTCTTGCCTGATCATAAGCAAAGTCACGGTCTAGGATGTAGTGCGCCTGCTCAGAAGGAACGTTTACCCTGGATTTAAAGACACCAACATTGTACCTATCGGGAAATATGGACTCAGGCAAAGCATTCCACAGTTTCGCAGTGCGAATAATAAATGTGGATTCAAAGCGCTTCGTACGTAGGCGGGGAAGTTCCACTGTGTACCTATGGCGCTTTCGTTTGATAGTAATAAGGGGTGGAAGGTGGAAGGAATTGCGACTGTGGTCTATCCCAAGTTTTTATATATGTATCATGGAAAACGACATTGTTTTAGTAATAAGTTACTGATTTGTACTGTTGACTTTTGTAGTACTAAGAGAGTGGTAAACACCGTGACGTCAGTTGTTGTTTAACGGCGGCACGTGGACAGAGTATTCGAGAGTGGGGATTGTGTGGAGTTCAGTTATCCTTCGACCACCGACTGGGTCAGTCGTCCGAAACGAAACCGACAGTTTATCTAGTTAATATCGTTATCAGAACGGACACTAGATATTGTGCATGAGTTATGTGCGTCATGAATCCTGAATCGCTTAACCAAGATGATGGCGGCGCTGAATGAAAATGTTGTTGGAATGCTAAACTGGACGAGTCCAAGTCCAGTTTAATCGTAAGCCGTAAATAAATGTTGTTGAAGAGGAAATTAGTTAAACAATGCTATCTTCTTCTTTCGTATGTCAAATCAATAATGAAAGAAAGAGAGAAAATAATGTTTGACGAAACATAACTCCGATTCTTATCATTTAAAAGTAATCTATGAAAATTCCTTTTCTAATTTAAATGTTTCCGTAAAGTACCAGGATATAAGAAATCCGCAAGAGTTATTGCGCTACCAAGACGCGAATATGGCGAAATACGGTGTACCATTCGGTTGATATAGGATTTTGTAAGTAAAATTTGTAGCTCCTACCGGTATTTGGTTATATATAGATGAAGCATTATTTAGAGTAATCACCAAGCATGACATATATAATATATTTGAAATTCACTTCGATAATTTTTTATATATATTTGTAATTTTATTTGGATTTTTAATTCTAGTTTTCGAAGCTTGTTAAAGTCAGATAATGTAACTCAGACTTCAATCTGATTGGTCGGTGACAGGTTAAGACGTGATAGCCGACCAATGTACAATTGGCCGGCGCTTATTACGTCATCGGATTAAAGTTACGTTAGTTTGACTTTAATTAGCTTTTCGGATACAAGAGATACAAGAGGCATGTGCTAGAGGTAGAGGTACTTATGTATGTACATTTGCAGAGTAGTTTTGTAGAATATTATGAGCATTTTTTTAAAAAAAATTTTTCATTCCCTTGAAAATTTTCATCTGCAGCAAATTTTAATCAGGTTGCACTTTGAGGTGGAACAGCAAGGCTTGCTTAACCATTATAGCTACGGGAATATGTTCACACACAATGGATTTCGAAATAACTTGAAAAGATTAAATGATAGTAACGTCAGAAAAAAAAACAGAATATTTTTCAAGCTATTTGATTCTAGTAACTAATTATATAATTTATGTATATATTTTGTTTATTTATGTTATTCATCATATTGGAAGCTACAATAATATTAAAACTGGTATGCAGGTTCAAATTGAGCACACTCCAATGGAATTTGAGATTTAAAAGCGGCAGATGGTCGGACAACAATTAAATGTTGCTATTCCCAAATCTCCTTTCCGCTTAGCTTCTGTTGGGACTCTTTTTCTCTTGTCTTTTCTCCCTCCGCCCATCTCCGCTTTGGTGGGACCGAGCCTTAACTTGGCTTAAAGTCAAATGTCATGAACAACTTCATTGGGATGATGGGATACGGGTTTTTGGGATTGAAGTAAAAGCTTCCGTTTGTTGTCATTTTTAAATGGAAGTTTTTCTGGTTATCAAAAATTGGGGTTTTTTTTTATAGAATAGGAAGGCGGACGAGCATATGGGCCACCTGATGGGAAGTGGTCACCAAACGCCCTTAGACATTGGCATTGTAAGAAATGTCAACCATCGCTTATACAGCCAATGCGCCACCAACCTTGGGAACTAAGATTTTATGTCCCTTGTGCCTGTAATTACACTGGCTCACTCACCCTTCAAACCGGAACACAACAATAACAAGTACTACTGTTTTGCGGTAGAATATCTGATGAGTGGGTGGTACCTACCCAGACGAGCTTGCACAAAGCTCTACCACCAGTAAATGCTGTCAATGAAATATTGGGTCATTATAAGTTCAGACGAAATTTAATGATTTCGAGTTCCATTTTAACATCGATATTAATTACAATTATAACATAGAATATTATTTATTTGTTCTTAAAGACTTCTTGTTAAAAGTAAAATGTTTCATATTGTATGTCACTAGATGGCGTTGATCGATTTTTTGTAATTCCTAAATCGCGCTGTCTAAGTTTCTTGTAAATAGTACGTATAACTATGAAATGTAGTTCTTATTACATTCATGATTTGGTCGTGTATACTTTAAATTATATTCATTTTATATATTTTTGAAGTTATTTTTTTTTTAGGTAAAGCTCGAGAAATTCTCTGACGAAGAATGCGCTCAGTTTTATAAACCGAGTTTGGTGCGGCACATGCCACGGGGATACGACAGCAACAAGCAGATATGTTACGGCGACAGGTGGACCAGCAAAGATTCAAGTAAAGTAAGAAAATAATAAAAATAACAGCAATACTTGATATTGTTGTGTTCCGGTTTGAAGGGTGAGTGAGCCAGTGTAATTACAGGCACAAGGGACATAAAATCTTAGTTCCCAAGGTTGGTGGCGCATTGGATATGTAAGCGATGGTTGACATTTCTTACAATGCCAATGTCTAAGAGCGTTGGTGACCAGTTACCATCAGGTGGTCCATATGTTCGGCCGCCTTCCTATTCTATATATAAAAAAAAAGAAAACAATGAAATTCTTTTAAGTAACATAATTTAATCAAATCAACTCAAAATATGTATAACTGGAGTACGCTCTTGCTATTAAACCATTTTACAAAAAAAGCTCAAAGCTACCTCCGGTTCGTAATGTAGATTCTACAAATAAGAAACGATAAGAAATATTTTTTGACAATCAATTTATACAGATAATTAAATTCAGTCAGATTATTATTTATCCTGCAGGGAAATTAACGAGTACTAATTCCACATTTTATTATGATCTATATGATATATCTGTCGTACATAATAACAATGGGAAGATTTTATTGGGTAAGTTTTTGGGTAGTTTCAGACAAGTAGTAGTCATTTTCTGTATAGTTAGGTTAGGTTAGCTAGGAGCAGGAGTGCTACTTAATGGAATTTGATCACCACCAATGCACTCCAAACATTGAGAACTAAGATGTTACATCCCTTGTGCTGGTATAATGTGGTCCTCGGTCTGCTAAATAAAAGGAATTCGATAGCAGCTGGGAGATGTGCTTCGGAGAGAATTTAAAGTCATTGCTATGCTCTTCGCCCCTTTCCAGCCGTGATGGTTTGTCATGTGGGACTATTGAGAGGGTATATCTTTGTGCTAACAATCGGGCACTATTAAAAATGTCGGTTCATTTCGTTAGAATCTGCATTCCGAACCGGTACCGGGAAAAATAAATGTATGACTACAAATCTGAACATAAATTTTTTACCATATAAAATGCCAGTTATTGAGTATGATGATGCAATAAATTATAACTTATATTATATACATAAAAATAAATAATGTTCTCCAGACCGATTTCGGCCACGGCGGCCAATCTCATCAGGCTCAATCTCAGGACCAACGGCTTTACGTGCTTTCCGAGGCACGGGTGTGTACACGCTTCCAACTTTTTAATGGCCTGACCTGGGAATTGAACCCAGGACCTCCGACCCAGGACCTTTGCGGCCTTACATCAAGCCACTAGATCAACGAGGCAGTTATATATATATATATAACTTTAGGCGGAACCAAACCGATGGTTACATATAAAGAGTTGCACCAGTGTGGGAGGGCTTATAACATATAACATTCTCAACATGTTGTAGCAAAATGTCACACACTGCTATGTTACCGCGTCACACAATGTTTAGTTTAGTTGTACTCGTATAAGCTTCGATAAAGTGTTTTTGTGTTTAATGTACTCAAACGCAATCCTCAGGGCGACAGCGGCGGTCCAGCTCAGATAAGTCATCATTTGGAGTGCATGTATTTGGTGACCGCTATAGTGAGCAACGGCAAGAAGTTCGGCCATGCCGGTTTACCTGGTATCTACACGCGAGTCGCTCCATATATCGATTGGATCGAATCGATAGTCTGGCTGCGTAATTGAGTATTCAAAAAAAAATCCAACCGCTTGTACGATTCGACATATCCGCGATACCACCTCGAGCTTCGTTATGGATAATGGATTTCAGACTTTCCGATCGCTTCAATCGTGTACATTGGATCGTTTAGAATTAGGTATGCGAGTGTACGGTGCTTCCCATTTCGTGATTGGACCGGTGCGATAGAGATGACGAGATTGCTCGTCTCTCTCGGTTGCTCTCTTTATGACTTGCCATATTCCAATCATAAAGTAAAGACAAACAAACAACCTTGACCGTGAATTGACGCGATGTCATTGGTCCAGGTGATCGATGGTATTATGGAGTTGTTAGAAACTAGTAAGTGTTGTGTTACAAATAGAGATATATATCGATATGTTAACCTAAGGTTTGTTTACCTTCACTCCTTTGATTGGAAAAGGGGGGGGGGGGGCAGTAAGAAACGTTAAACTTCTGTTCCTAGCTCAAATATTATTATTGGCTGTTGAGTATTTGAACTAATCATAGTGGGAAGATTTTTATGTGTGATAATTTTTATTATTTTTTTTTTTATTTTTTATGTTATAGAATTTTTACAAGTTGCCAGTATGAGATTTGCTCTTTATTTTTAATTTCGTCTTTAATGCATTGATTACAAATAGGAAAGACAGTGACAGCGAGAATCCTGTAACTATAGAGTCCAATTTGTACCTGTGTTTTGATCTCCCAACGAAATGAGAGGCATTTATGCATCCCTCCAACTTTAGAGGGTATGTGGATCTCCCGAGTGCTCAACTACTTACTAAAAGTACTTATGAATTATACAATATTCCGTCTCAGTTACAGTATTTTCGTTACATATACACACATACAATAATTAAATAAATACGTAATATTATATTTTTATACGCGGTTAAGTTTAAGGATTTGTTGAAATGTTTATTGTGAAATTATCTGGGGGGGGGGGGCGTGGCATTTTTTGACGTTTTTGACTAAACCGGACAGAAAAAATCTAGTCAATGTCCAAAGGATTGTTGAAAGCTCGCCGTGTTATTTTACATTCCACGATGTTTTTATAAATAGGACTTATTTTATTGTTTTTGTAAAACGAATGACTGTGATAGAAATGAGTTGATTTTTTGTGTGTTTTTTATTTTTATCCTGTAGTATCCCGTTGTCTATTAAAGCATGTTTTTGTAATCACTCAAAAAACAAAGATAATCAATCAAGCACATGAAAATTCAGTGGTGCTTGCCCGGGTTTGAACCCACAATCATCGGTTAAGATTCACGCGTTCTTACCACTGGGCCATCTCGGCTTTAATATTTAGTTAAGTTTTATTATTAACATTTTTCTATGTTTATTAAAATCGAAAAAATATACGGAAGTCGAAATATATATAGATATAATAGAGAAAAACTATGACGATATTATAAATATCCACAAAATATCTGTTCTGTAGTGGACGCCTGTTCGTGTCATCTAAAAGAAGCTAAATAATCTTTGAGGCATAAATATTGTGCCGTCAGCACATCGCCTATTTAGTTGTACTCCATATTTGACACGACGACGAAATCATAACAATTTCATATTAGATTATTATAATGTATCGATCAGTCAGTACAGGGCACTCAAACAATTGTGACGTGTCTTAAATAAAAATTTATTATTTTTTCGGTCGTTGAGTATTGGCTAGCCTCATACCTGGATCCGTCTCAGAATAATAAACGTCTCAGTATCTCAAGATTATCCTACACGCTAAAGTGGTGACCCCGACGTGATAAATTGATATATTCTGTAAGGTTTTTTTATAAAATAGGTGGACGGACAGAAGGAAATGGGCCACTTGGTGGTAAAAGGTCACCGCCGTCTATAGACATGTTATGTCCCTTTTGCCCGTAGTTACACTGAGTCAACCTTCACGACAAAGTTTTATTTATATAATTATATTATCTTGCATTCTAAATTCTAATAATATAAATAATATAAAATATCCTGGAACATTATTCACACACGGCCCTCTAATTCCAAACTAAGCAGAGCTTGTACTATGGAAATCAGCTGATATACTACATATTATTTTCTTTTGTAAATAAATACTTATATAGATAATTACACTCAGGCTCAAGACAAACAAACATGTACATGCACACAGATGTCTGTCCTGGGTGGGAATCGAACCCACAACCTTTGTTGTGAAAAGCAAGTATCTACCAACCATGCCAACCGGCTCGTCAAACAGAAATCAAAAATGATAACTACATAAATTTGATTACGGACATTTTTTTTTTAAATCAAACTTAAAAAAGTCCCTCCCGACGCAAAGCTGCCCATAACACAGACCGCCTTTCCACGCTGTACGGCAATGGATAGCTTTTGTGCCAAGTATGACCCGGAGCGACTGCCAAATCTCCTCTCTCTAAGGCGACAGACAATCTCCCTGATAAAAGTATTCATACGCAATTATAATATAAAAAGCACTTTATTATTTCTCATTATAAAATAAGAACAATATATATTTAGCTTACATTATATAAGGGAGGATGTTATAATTATTTTCGTAAAAAAATCTATATAAGTTTTTAACTAAAAATTAAACTAAACTTTTATTTTTTTCCAATTTTCCTTTCTTCTTTGTGATAAATTCCATATTTATTTATAACTATTTTATTTAATTTAGCCAATTAATTGAATAATGAAAATAACATCTAATCACAATTATCAAATACAATATTTATAAATTGTCCTACTAAATTTATTTTTTACTGTTTGTGTCTTTTTTTTTAAAACTTACTCAAAGATCTCACTCGAGGACTGATTGGCACAAAACGCCTTAACGCCTAGTAATATAAGCCCAGAGGAGTGTTTATGTCACTCTTATGAAACAGCCAAGCCGCATATTTTGCCTAAGGTTTTTTTTTAATATATATATATATATATATATGCGCCGGGATGGCATATGAGTCTACTCCACCTTTTTTTTTTATAGAATAGGAAGGTGGACGAGCATATGGGCCACCTGATGGTAAGTGGTCACCAAACGCCCTTAGACATTGGCATTGTAAGAAATGTCAACCATCGCTTATAGCCAATGGGCCACCAACCTTGGGAACTAACATTTTATGTCCCTTGTGCCTGTAATTACACTGGCTCACTCACTCTTCAAACCGAAACACAACAATATCAAGTATTGTAGTCCAAACGCGACGACGGCCAGTACAGTCGGGAAGAATGTTCTGTACTAGCCGTCCCCGCCTTGCTGGCCCACAAGATGCCTCTTCACGTCTCGTTTGAAGGTGTAGACTTTGTAGGAAACTTAAGATTAGGATTCATGCAGATCGCTATTCGCTATGATGAGAGTTAGTTTATATGCAGAGCGTCAGAGCGTCACGGTAGCATGCACAATACCGTGGCGCTCCTTGTTAAGACGGAAAGGATACCGCTAGTTTTTTAGTGGGTATTTCGCCATATAACCCCCCCCCCCCCCAACTGTTCCAGTGGGGGAAACATGTAGTGCGTTTAAAAGTGTGTATTGAATATTTTTTTATGTATATTAATACTTTTACTATACTATATACTATACTATACTATACTATACTATATTATATAATATATATATATATATATATATTATGTACTCGCCTTGGCGTTACTATATATGAAAATGTTTTTGGTGGGCAATACATAAGAAACTAAGACAAAATTATAAAACATTTATTTATATAATTAACTTTACATAATAAACACGATCAGCTCATGCGGTGTACGTTCCAATACCATAGTTCTGTTTGATCATTTCTTGGTTTATCCATTCGAGTGCTGCTGGTATGTTCGCGTACACACCTGGTCGATCAGCTACACCGCAGTCGATTCCATACGCTACCAAGCCATATGCTACATATCGAGTGTAATTATTCTTGGTCTGAAATGCGAATGGATTTATTAAAATGGTGATAACGGAATTAAAAGTAGTAGTTTTATTGATATAAGTTTATTTGGAGGTAGATCTTTGTTTCGTTTGGGTAGGTAACCACACTCTTATTGATATTCTACCGCTAAACGGCAATATTTAGTATTGTTGTGTTCCGGTTTGAAGGGTGAGTGAGCCAGTGTAACGAACTAAATCGTTCCTTAATTGTGACAGTAGATAAACTTCTTAAATAGTTTTTTTTTTTTGTTAATTTATTTTGGATTACCAACATGATATACAGTAATAATTAGACAAACAATTTACAAATTAGGTCTAAGGGTAGATGTTGCCATACATATACTACGACACGTACAGACTGCCTCGGTGTTCTAGTGGCTAGATATAAGGCCTCTGACCCGGAGGTCCTGGGTTCAATTCCCGGGTCACGCCAATAAAAAGTTATTGGGTTTTTCCGTTAGAAAATCCTCAGTAGTAGCCCGGAGGTCTGGAAGTTAGAAATGTTTACACTCCCGTGCCTCGGAAAGCACGTAAAGCCATTAGTCCTGCGCCTGAACTCTTTCCGGTCGTGTCGGATTGCCGTCCCATCGGATCGTGAGAGCTAGGAAATAGAGAGTGCACCTGTGTTTGCGCACACACTTGTGAACTATAATATCTCCTGCGCAGTAGGCAAATCTCTCTAGAAATTGGTCGCAGTGGTCGAAATCGGTCTGGAGGACCTTACTACGATACGTAAAAGATACAATAAGAATATAAAAATTAAAATAAAAATATAAAATCGAATTTAAAACAATTTGGAAACATATTAAAATACAGTTATATAAATATATATAAGTCGTATTAGTGCTACAGTACTACTAGAAAAATAAACACACTTGTAAATCGCAATTTTATGCTAAATTACTATTTCTAATATACTTTAATCACAACTTGGATTATTCACAACAAGTCACGTGTAGAATAGTTTTATAGAAATCTTTGTTAAAACAAACGTATATAATATAATATCCCGGGACATTTTTCACACACGGCCATCTGATCCCAAATTAAGCTTGAACAGAGCTTGTACTACGGAAACCAGACAACTGATATACTACATATACTACTTTTCTTTTGTAAATACATACTTATATAGATAATAACACCCAGACTCAGGACAACAAACATGTTCATGCACACAAATGTCTGTCCTGTGGGACAGAATGGGACAGGTGGGAATCGAATCCACAACCTTCGGTGTCAAAGGCAGCAACCACGACAACCGGCTCGTCATATGATTTTCTATTTTACTTCTCTAATCTGAAGCGTTGATATCGAAGCTTTGGTTACCCGGTAGTATTGGTACTGTGAGACTTCAAAATAAACCACCGTGTATGTACTTCTAGTCAGATAGTGTAATTGGTCTCTCTCATTATAAATTTACAAAAACTTATTTAGTAATTTCAAAAAAACATTGTTATAGCGCGATGTAAAATACATCCAACGCCATCTTTTGACGAAAAGATAAATTAAATAATATTTGGCATAATGATTTTCGATCTTGAACAAGCTTCGATTCTGACTTTTTGAGCTACAGCCAACCCACTCCTAAATCTTAATGGAGGGGTAAACAGGAATATTAGTAATTCCTTGAAAACATTGCAAGCATTATTATAAAAAAAATATTATATTATAGTTTTCATGGTGATCAAATGGTTAAATAAACAGAGTTTCTTTCGAATTTATTATATTAGGCTCAGGCTTATATATTATCAGTAATATCACTCACCTCTATAGGGCAGACTAGAGCTGAGCCCCCGTCACCCTGACACGTATCGATTCCCTTTATACCCCCAGCACAGGTTAGGGACGAGTGGATTCTGAAATACGTCCCTAGTCTGGACTGCTGGAGTTTCTCCGTACAGTCTCCCGACCCCACCAAGGGTAACTGGATCTGTAAGAGAAATACCACTTACCAAAAATACCAAAACTTAACTCATGTGACAAAAACATTTTTTGGCACTGATTTTTAAAATATTCTCATATATGTTATTTATTAAAGACATTGGCTAGGTTTGTTATAGTATTTTTTTTTTAAGTTTAACCCATTACTTTTGGAGAAGTGTGGTGGAATAACCTCGATGCCTTCTCCTCAAACTGTGATAGAGTTATGCCCAGCAGTGGGACATTCACAGGCCGTTATATTACACGCATTAGTGACATGATAGTCGAGTTGTTTCTCGTTTGAAATGGAATTTAGAACAAAAGTAACCTTAAAACAGATTACACTGACTGTAAAAACATTATTGAATAAAGAAAGATCAAAATTCCTGAAAGTTCAGGGCTATACTGTAAGAACAAACTCTCACTCTATATAATATGCGCATTGACCGTAATAATTATAACATTTCAAGGATACACGCGTCAAAATAGTATTACGTAAGTCGTAATTCGAAATAATATTCCGTAATCTCTGAAAGAAAATTTCAACACAGTTTTATAACTGTGTTTAATAGCGAGAGGGGCTTAGTTCTATTTTGAGGATCTCTTTTTTTTTTTTATAGAATAGGAAGGTGGACGAGTATATGGGCCACCTGATGGTAAGTGGTCACCAAACGCCCTTAGACATTGGCATTGTAAGAAATGTCAACCATCGCTTATAGCCAATGCGCCACCAACCTTGGGAACTAAGATTTTATGTCCCTTGTGCCTGTAATTACACTGGCTCACTCACCCTTCAAACCGGAACACAACAATATTAAGTATTGCTGTTTTGCGGTAGAATATCTGATGAGTGGGTGGTACCTACCCAGACGAGCTTGCACAAAGCCCTACCACCATCTCGCACATAATATAGATAAAGATTGCAAAGTTCCCAAGGCTTCCCCCAACAGTGGTAAGGGTACTGCAGGGTTTTAGTGACGTTGTCCAGCGACAGCAAAAAGAAAAGTTATATAATTACCTTTTTCAAGATAGTCGCATATTTATCCTCATTATTAAAATCTGGACCCCAGCCCATACTGAAACATTCTGTCCCGGGGGATGGGAGACTCGTTCCAAGACAAGCTGGTTTTATATGAGGTGCGGCTGCAAGATCAAATGGGCTCTCCGTGATGAGCAGCGCCACGTCGAAGTACAACGATGCTGTTGATTTGGAAAATGTATAAATACATCGAAATATACTTAGCCATCAGGGTTTGCTAATTCCATACATCGCTAATGCTTCACCAACCTTGCGAACTAAGACGTTATGTCCCTTGTGCCTGTAGTTACACTGGCTCACTCACCCTTCAAACCGCAACACAGGAATTCTAAGCATTACTGTTTGGCAAAAGAATTTTTGATGGAGGAAGAAACTCCTAGTTAGAGTTCTAAGGTTTAATAAATGTGGAGGTGACTTACTCTTAAAAAAGTGGGGATGAATTAGGATTCTCTTCACATTTTTCTCTTGATATTGGTGTTTCTCTTTGACCGTTTGTGTATCCCACTCACCAGCGCGGATTTTTATCTAGATGATTAGAAAGATTTTTAATATTAAAGCGAAGTGAAAGCTTGGTCGCCAACGGTAGCACCAACATTGGTTGGAAATAGAATAAACAATATTTCTTTAATTGCAAAATGTCTATCGGTGGTGGTGACTACATACCATCAGATGGCTTATCTGCCCATTTGCTTTTTTAATAAATATAGATCCAGAAGTTCCACGGTGTTTGTTTAAATAAATGTGTAATATCGTCCAGTTATATATTGATATAAATGAAATATTTGATGAACTTAGAACATCTTCCGGACACCATATTAGCACTATAATATGTCCTGCGCAGGTGGCTGTATCTCAAGATTGGACGTCGTGGCGGAAATCGGTCCAAAGGACATAATCATCATATATCGTAATATGATTTAAAACTTACCTTTTGAGCATTGATTTTGTCAACCTTGTGTGCTACCGTCAGTACCACCGACGGATGGATCAGAGTACCACCACCCAGGTAGTCGTTTGGTGACCATGTTTTTGTTGGCTTTTTCCTGATCACATATTTTAATTATTCATAAGATATTTTTTTTCCAACAAAATTTAAATATTTAAATTCATACTGGACGGTAGCAAAGACAAAATGAGTAAACAAACTTTGCAAAAACTAGCGATAACAACAATTTATAATATCAGCCACGCTAGCAAATCTTTTAGATGGTAGAGCTTTGTGCAATCATTGTGGTTACCCGCCTGGTTGGTTCCACCCACTCAGCAATATTTAGAATTGTTGCGTTCCGGTATGAAGGGTGAGTGTGACAATGTAAATACAGACACAAGGGAGGTAACATCTTCTTTCCCAAGGTTGGTGGATTGGCGATGTAAGGAACGGTTAATACTTCTTTCATCGTCAATGTCTATGGGCGGTAGTGACCAGTTAACAGCAGGTGGCCCATTTGGCCGTTGATATATTGTATTTGAAATATTCCGATTAATGGGCATAATTAATGAGTGGAAGCAACCTCTGTCTGCACAAAGCTCCCTACCGCGAGTGCTATCTTTTGTTAATTTATGAAAATAACTTACTTTATAAGAGCGACTGCCCACGGGAATTCGCCATAGTTTGCGTAAATAGCTGAATCGTTCTTCGGGAATACAAATAGACTCGGCACATCCCAGCCACACTGACTGGAGAAGTGTTCTGCAACTATAATGTTTTATTATTATCATAGTACAGTCTCTAAACGTCCCACTGCTGGGCTAAGATATATATTGTTGAGGAGAAGCTATGGAGGTAACAAAATCGACATTTTTCTGACATATACAGTTTTCAAAAAAGCATTTCTTCACCCTGGTAACTAAATTCACCTTGAATCTCAACACATACCAACCGGTGGCGTTGCCAACATCAAGCCCAACAGAATCGAGTTATATACTTACTTACTTACTTTACTTACTTTGGCTCAAATCAAAAAGATTTAAGTAATAAAGCAGTTACAACCCGTCCGCGCTTAGGGGTATGACGGGATTATACACTACACACTCATTGGCCCTCCTAACGTCAACGGTGTACTAAACCGAGATTCGGCCTTACAGGGAGCACATTTTTGATCCCAACATCCGGCTGAGGTCATTTGGGCTAACAGCAGTCATTTGAAAAAAAAGCTTTGAATCGTTTTTTTACAACATAAATAAAATGTAATCCTACCGATTTGAAATGTACATTCTATTTAAAATAAATCGGTTAGAATATTTTACTACTTTTTATCAGTCATATCAATGTAGTGTAAGCTAATGTCCTCCTGACCGAATTGTCAATCAAACAAACTCACGTTCACATTTATATAAAGATAAATAAATATATATAATAATGTATAACATATATAGCTATTACGTATTTATTGATGTGTAAACATCTTAGGGGCTAACTGAGACTTCGAGCTTCAGGCGTAAGATTTCGAGCGTCAGCTGACGTCAGCGTAAGATTTGTTATTGTAAGTGCGTTAATGTGTGCGTGAGGTCAGTACATGAGCTCGCATTTACACGTCAATTCTCATTCGCACATTGGCACTGACACCATTTTCTTAAAGTTTAGTTTATCAACAACAAATATGTGAAAGACAAAGAGTGAACAAATGACACGGTTAGTGACATTCGTTCACGATTACATTCTTCCGATTCGGATCATTTCAATAAGTGAAACCATATATAGAGGCTAGAGTGAGTGTGTTACGATTTCACATCTAATTACTCAACCAATCGTCATGAAACTTTGCATACTTTGTCAATTGTACAGAAAACTTCTATGGAAACACCTGCTCCCCCTTCACTGTGGTAACTATTGAAGCTATAATTAACTGGTCGTTTCTTTTAGTGCCTATCTCTTATTTATATCACAATGTTAAAGATTCATGTAGGATACAAAAAGAATAACTTCGATAACCTTCAGCCAATGAACTCTGAGGTCAGGTGATAAATATTGCCTGGGTTTCCCACCATTGTGTATTACAAGAAACATTTTCCTGTTATATATCGTGTCTTTTCTTATGAAATAAATAAGTCGACGGGTTGATGGCAAGTGATAACCGCCCATAATTGACTCTAAGAAATATCAACTATTTTTTACATTGCCATGCACCGCCAACTGGACTGGTCCTCCGAGATTGCGGCATAATATCAGTGGAACAAGAAACATGCAGGTTTCCTCACGATGTATTCCTTCACCGAGCACGTGATGAATTATAAGCACAAATTAAACACATGAAATTTCCATCTCGGCTTAACATAATTTCATCACATACCACTAGAATGCAAATTCTTCTCCATTTTGTCATCACTAAAAGTAGCATTAAAAGTAGCTGGTGTTGTATGAAGCTCTTCTTGGAATTTAATGACGTCATGAGGATTCGTATTTGGTTGCTTCTGTGTTGTGGTCAGTGTCTCTTCAGGTAATATGCTCTTGTGCCCACAGCACACATCCAGGTATGATATACACTGCCTCTGTCTGAAACATACAATGAAGTGTGTCATCAATGGAGTGGTGTGGAGCGGATTGGAGTAGAATGGAATAGAACAGAATATGCTTTATGGTTTTTTTTTTCATCTTAAATTAAACACATTCAACCTGTTGGTAAATGGTCATCTCTGCAATAGACATTGGCACTGCTTGGAGAATCAATCATTCTTTATCGCCAATGCGCCAGTCTCAGAAACTGAAGTGTGAGCATTTGTGCCTATAGTAAGTTAGCCTTCAAACCAGAACACAACAATATAAGCATTGTTGCTTAGCGATAGAATATGTGATTAATGGGTGGTACCTACCCAGACGAGATTGTACAAGCCCCTATCACTAAATATGCCAATGCTATGAACAGAAGGCTGTTTTATAAATAAAAAAGCGAATTCTGGACAAGTAAAATGACGTTTTTCTATCTATTTCCCGGCTATGTTAGCCATTTATGTTTGAAGGGTGAGCGAGCCAGTGTAATTACAGGCACAAGGGACATAAAATCTTAGTTCCCAAGGTTGGTGGCGCATTGGTTATAAGCGATGGTTGACATTTCTTACAATGCCAATGTCTAAGGGCGTTTGGTGACCACTTACCATCAGGTGGCCCATATGCTCGTCCACCTTCCTATTCTATAAAAAAAAAAAATCTCATGCGAGAATAGCCAACTGACATAGTGTATGCAGCTTATTCCAACTACAAGAGCAATAAATACAAATGACCAACTTTGACCTTAAACTGACGCGATGTCGTTGGTCGAGATTTGCGGTATTAATCATTATGGATACACGAAAAAAAATGGCGTCTTGAATGACAGCGAAGTTGTTATCGAAACTTTGGAAGTAAGATTAAAGTGCATTAAGTATAATATTAAATAGTGTTGTAGTATATATAGAGATTTATTAATCAAGAAATGCATCAATAATACAATCAATAAATATAAAATAATATTTATTCTATGGAATACAATATAAAAAATTGTAGCGCGATTAAACTTACTACCAACGCCATCTATTATCACTTAACAAAAACTATCAGTATATAATAATATTTTTACTTATAGACACTAGTTCTTTGATACCCTGGCCCTCCGAGCCAAAAATTAAGTGAAACGGCAAGTATGACTTGCTGGTGAGGAATAGCCCGGGTAAAGGGGGCAACCCCGAGGCCAGTACCCAGACTGGCTTTTTGGGCCAGTCAGGAAGAACCCTCTCTCTCTTTTTACTTATAATAATGAAAGCACTTTGACACATGGAGTATATTACGTATCTAAGGTTTGTTTATCTTTGCTACTGCTATTGGTTATTATAATTGAGATGCAGGAAAATGTGGTAAGGAAATTATTAAGAGGCCAATAGGAAGCTGATAGAGGACGACAATTTTAGTAAAACCTCTTTACCTCATATCTATGAGTGTTGTGCCATCAGCGATTATGGTGTGGGTGTCTGGATCGCAAAGATAATACACCACACAGGTACCCACCTCACTGTTGTCCGTGATACAGTCTAGATCATTTATTTCTGTAAAAAAAAAGATAACTCGTTGAAGAAAGAAGGCCACAGATCCCGAGGTCCGTGACATCGGGTCGCGTCAATAAAAAGTTTTCGAGTTTTTCCGTCCATAAGTTATCGAAGTGGATGATAAAATAGCACTGGCTTTATCCCTCTAAAACTTACCGCCTCAGTCCTCACCAAAAAAAATATATATAAAGGAACACATGTGTGTAAAAGATTATTTCACAATTAGAGTTTATACAAGCACAAGGTAATTTTCCGAACCTGAGATAATACTAAAAAAATAGAATATTAAAAGTATACTTACTTTCACCGGTTGGTGTTAAATCAATGTCGTCCTCTGAAAAAATAAAAAGTTTACATAGCGTTATGAAAAGTTATATCTAAGCAATGTTATAGTAGTAGTAACAGTCTGTGAATGTCCCACTGCTGGGCTAAGGCCTCCTCTCCCGTTTTGAGGAGAAGGTTTGGAGCTTATTACGCCACGCAGATCCAACGCAGGTGGAATACACATGTGGCAGAATTTCAGTGAAATTAGACACATGCAGGTTGGTAATAAACACCAATTAAACACATGAAAATTCAGTGGTGCTTGCTCGGGCCTGAACCCACGATCATCGGTTAAAATTTACGCTTTCTTACCACTGGGCCATCTCGGCTAACGGTGCCTCGCGCCGGGAACTAAATCCCCACCGAGGCGAGCACATTCATTGAGCTTAACGTAAACAGAAACGTACACGTGAAAATCCTTACCGGTCGCATTGTTAAATGTTTGCTGCACCCATTTCGATGTGTCTTCGTCATTCGCTGTTTGGATAGTTGAAGTATACGAGATTATGAGAACAGCAACCAAACCCTGCCTGTAAAAATACATCATTATAATATTTATAAAACCCACAAGTCACATAGACAGTACCACCCGCTTCTCCCGATAGCTTGTTCTATAACGATACTGGCCGTTGATGGTAAGTGGTCAGCATCTACCACCACCACCACCATAGACAACGCTTTACGTGTAAGTGTACTCACATGTAACTTGTTACATGGACTGTTACTGAGAATTTTCGACAGAAAAACATATCTGGGGTCAAAACCCGGTACCTCGGGATCTACAGCTTTATATCTAGCCACTAGACCTATTTGGGTTGGTGGGTACACATGAGGCAGAATTTCCGTGAAATTAGACGTATGCAGGTTTCCTAACGATGTTTTCCTTCACCGATGAACATAAAGTATATATATAAACAAAATATCGGCGTCTCAGACGACCAACTAGATAAAATTATCGATATTTATATCGATATTGAAAACACCTTTCATCCCTACCGATGGGATTTCCCATCAGCCTCATCATCTCGGGTAAAACCAACCTATTTAAAAAAATGTTAGGAGTTTTTCAAAACGGAATTCTATCTTAAATTATTTCATAACTTCAATTTACTTTATAACAAAAAACAACAACAATATTGTAAATAAGTAAACGTGTAAACAAATAAAGAATAAGATGAACTACCAAATTAAATTTCATCCCCTATTTAACAGCTCACGGAATACATTTCAACCTCGATAAATACTGAAACATACTAAATATTCCTTATAAATAGAAGCCTATACACAAATTTCTTTATTAACAGATATAAAAATGTTAATATTTGATATAAATTAACAACTTCCTATTTACAATATTTTGAAATTTAAAAACAGAATTGTAAATCGAAATCACTATGATTCTCTTTAGGGCATGATTTTTTAAAAATCTTTCCGTATTGTTCACTTACACGATGACCTCTGCAAATATAATTCGCCTAAACTAACTCAGATCAGCTGTACTTATATGCAAGTATTTTATTTATATATCAGTCAGTCAGTTTTAGTTATATAGAAATGAACAGTACTTAACCCCCATTAGTAAATAGAAGTTGATGCCATTAAAGGTTATCATAAAGCGATTTGTAAGTGAGGATTTCCCTGTACTTTTAAGCTGTAAAGCAGTCGCCACTATCCCACGTATGTGTTATTGAACGGTCTCACTAACAAACACTCTTCACATCGTACCGCAGATAAAAACAATAAAAATACTAATTATTATATTAAACGAAATCACTTATACGAACCAAACACATAAAATAACACATTACATATTTGATATAATTTTCCTGTTACAAATAATCCACAACAATGTATTGCCTACCTCGAAAACATTGAAGCGCTTTAAGTGCTTAAAAATATTCAACACAGGTGCGCGTGCGCCGACGTCCGACACTAAACTGGCGAGACTTGTATTGCATAAGCATAATTATTCAGACATATAACATATCATGTAAGCTTAAAGGTTAACAAAATAGATGTACATTTTAATAAGGAAATAACTCGTATATATATATATATATATATATATATATATATATATATTTCTCTTCAAAACAATCGAACTACTGTGGGTATGTATGTCTGTCAATCTGTTCCCGTATAACTTTTAAACTGATTAGAATTTAACAAATTAGATATCGTTAGTAGTGTCGTGATCCACTGCTGGTGACGTCATATGACGTCACTCTAACGTCCCGTTTTTATATAAGTATAAAAACGGGACGTTAGTATTTTAAATATGCCGTGTTGGGCATCAAATGAACGGGTTTAAACGGCACATTTAAATTATAAACTATTTATAAGATGACGTCATACTTTTAAGAGCCATTTTTACGTTGTCGGGCTGTGGTGTTATGCTTTTACTTGTTTATATTTATTTATTTACAACAAATTTTTTTTCTCTTGCTTACATTCGTCTTTGAAGGTTAAATCTGTATATCTGTAATACGTCTAGCTTTAAATATACAATCTTGACATAGTTATTCAGATAACATACGTATTAATCATAATTATATATATATATATATATATATATATATATATATATAATATAAAATTCTCAGTAGCAGCCCGGAGTCTGGAAGTTGGAAGTGTATACTCCCGCGCCTCGGATAGCACTTAAAGCCGTTGGTATTACGCCTGAAGTTTTTCCGGTCATGTCGGATTGCCGTCCCATCGGATTATGAGGGTTAGGGAATAGAGAGTGCACCTGTGTTTGCGCACACTTGTGCACTATCATATGTCCTGCTTAGTTGACTTATCTCTCTTGCGATTGGCCGTCACCGTTCAGATGGACATAATCATCATTTTTATTTAACGACGAGGATATAGAACACGAGTAAGAGAGAGGAGAGTAGTTGAGGAGTTTCTATCGCCCTCACGACCGTATTATGAGACCACCTCCATCTTACCATACCATTACATTACCCTTGAAGTACAAATATCATGTCATCAGGTGAAAATGATATAAAACTGGTGGTAGGGCTTTGTGCAAGCTTGTCTGGGTAGGTACCACCCACTCATCAGATATTCTACCGCAAAACTATATTCCAAAGGGTATGTGAACTACGCTGGTGAAATCACAGGCAAAATGCTAGTAATATTATAATCGCGAAAGTGAGTTCGTTTATTACGCTTCTACTTCTAAACTACTCTAGCGATCATCATGAAATGTCGCGTACTCGTTGTTTGATGTACAGAAAAGGACATATGGTATCTAACACCAGCACCCCCCCCCCCCCCCCCCACACACACAAAAAGTAAACTAATATACAACTAATCTATTGGATCCTTACCAATTAAATAAACATACAAAAGTAGACTAATTTTATTATATATTTCTTATATATCTCATTATATATATTTCATTCAGTTGTTTTGTTCCCAGTATATGGATTAGAAGTTACGTCTGTACGTTCAATAATGACTTTAATGTTGTCCTGTAACTTCTCTTTATCTGCAAAGAGATTATTTTTTCTTATAAAGTACTAAGTAAGTAATTGTACTCTGTTACTCATAGTATTATGGCTATTCTACTACTATTTACTTGGTGGTAGGGCTATGTGCAAGCCCGTCTGGGTGGGTACCACCCACTCATTATATATTCAACCGCTAAACAGCAATATTTAGTATTGTTGTGTTCCGATTTGAAGGGTGAGTGAGATAACTACAGGCACAAGGGACATAACATCTTAGTTCCCAATGTTGGTGGCGCGTTGGCGTTGTAAGCGATGGTTAATATATTTCATCCGTGCAGTGACGGAGAAAGAATACATTTCACTGCCCCTCTCTTTCCCATGGGTGTCGTAAGAGGCGACTAAGGGATATCTGAGCGACCATCTGCTCATCTGGTGGTAGGATGCTAACATCCGCCTGGCTTGTTACCACCGTACGCATGGTGAAAAACTCGTGAAGTGGCTTGCAGCCGCGTTTCGAGGTCAGCCAGCGTACAGCCAGAGCCCGAGCGAGTATTGCCGCGATGGGTGTTGGTCCGGTTGGAGACGGCTGTTGAACCAATGCCGGGGGAAACTGTATTGACCTGCCGGTCAGGGAGACCCGAAGAAACGGCTGTTCCGCTGGCCGCCCGTGGCATAGTACAGGGGCCCGAGCGTGCCTAACCAGCTCGTGAGGCTGCCCCACCAGGCCACGCATAATCTCGGGGTGGACCGTCGTGCCAGTTGGTGACCGGTAGGTGGGGTCCAGGCGGCCACTTCCGGGGGGGTTCGGGGGCCCTTCCGTCCGGCGGGTCAGTGTATTTTTCCTTTTGGCAACCACTTGGGGAAACACGCCTCCACACTTTGCCCATCCCTATCGTGGCAATACATCGCTCGCTTCACGTCTCTTTTCCATTTAATTTCTCCCAAACGGCGCAACAAAAAAGAAATAACGGTCGTACAGCGGTGCTCACCCCCACCATACCCTCGCTGTTTGAGGTCGAGTTCTCTAACATCCGAGGACTCCACACTAACCTCAACGCTGTCCACCACCATCTCGAGACAGCACGGCCAGCAATGTTGTTTCTCACGGAGACACAAATACTCCGTCCTGCCGATACCAGCTACCTTAATTATCCCGGCTACACGCTTGAAGAATCCTTCAAAGCGAAAGCCGGAGTATGCTTGTTCGTCAGGACGGATGTTTGCTGTCACCGACTGCGCTGCTTGGAGGACCCCTCCTTCTCCATGTTGGTGGTACGTGTGGACCTGGTTCGTCAGAGCCGAGTCTACGTGTGCCTCTACAGATCCCACAATGGTGACTTGGAGACAAGCCGACTATTTGACCATCTTAGTCGGGTGGCAGATGCTGCGCAAGAGCAATTTCCTAACGCGGAATTGGTGTTTTTGGGGGACTTTAATGCTCACCACGAATCCTGGTTGAAATCCCTCAAAACTGACCATGCTGGAAGGACTGCTCATGCTTTTGCTCTCACACATGACTTGACCCAACTGGTTGATCAGCCCACCAGGATCCCAGACATTGATGGGCAAGCACCTTCTCTACTGGACCTTCTGCTGACTTCTCACCCGGTGGAATATCAGGTTGTGGTTCAGGCTCCTCTTGGCTCTTCGGATCACATCCTTATTTCTACCAGAGTGCCACAGGCCAAGCTGCCGCCACTAGCGGTATGCAAACGTCGCGTTTGGCACTATAAGTCGGCGGATTGGGACGGTATGCGCGATTACTATGCGTCGGTCCCTTGGAAGGAACGTTGCTTCAGTGGGAATGACCCGACAGCTAGTGCCGCTGCTGTTGCTGGCGAGATCATGCTGGGAATGGAATACTACATTCCTAGCTCAGATCTCGTCAGTGGGAGTACGCGTAA
Source organism: Nymphalis io (assembly GCF_905147045.1). Classification (NCBI taxonomy): domain Eukaryota; kingdom Metazoa; phylum Arthropoda; class Insecta; order Lepidoptera; family Nymphalidae; genus Nymphalis; species Nymphalis io. The sequence goes on along the minus strand of NC_065916.1, from coordinate 2,383,873 downwards.
CCGTTGGTTCACTCGTGAATGTGCCGATGCTGTATCAGCTAAGCAGGCGGCATATCGCAAGTGGATCAACGGCTGCATTAGCGGGGCATCTAACATTGACTCACTGAAAGCAAACTATAATAAAAATTCCAAGTCCTGTAGAAAGGCATACACGAGAGCGGATGCACAGCGCATTGTACAGATTGGTCATGACCTTGTTTCACATCCTAGGGGCTCCCGTAGCTTCTGGCGTCTGACCAAGTCTGTGAAAAACAATTTCTGCCAACCTTCGCTGCCACCGCTCAGAAATCCGGACGGATCGCTAGCTCACAGTCCGCAAGAGCAAGCTGATCTCCTGGCTAAACTCTTTGCCGACAATTCCGTCATCGATGATTGTAGTGCACTGCCACCTACAATACCTGCATGTGGCCATACGATGCCTGACATTGAAATCAGGCAACGTGATGTGCGTGCGGAGCTGCAATCACTTGATGTACGGAAAGCTAGCGGTCCCGATGGAATACCAGCCATAGTGCTGAAGAATTGCGCAGCGGAGCTGTCTCCTGTGTTAACGCGCCTGTTCCAACTTTCTCTCTCTTCGGGAAGTGTGCCGGAGGCTTGGAGAAGAGCTAATGTGCAAGCGGTTCCCAAAAAAGGGGATCGGTCTGACCCGGCAAATTATCGGCCAATAGCTATCACCTCAGTACTTTGTAAGGTGATGGAACGGATTTTAAACAACCAACTGATCCATTATCTAGAAGATCACTCTTTAATTAATGATCGTCAATACGGGTTTCGACCAAAGCGGTCCACAGGTGATCTTCTAGCGTATATAACGCACCTCTGGGGTGAAGCTATCGACAAGCATGGAGAATCGTTGGTTGTCAGCCTCGATATCTCCAAGGCTTTCGACAGGGTCTGGCACAGAAGTCTTCTCTCCAAGCTGCCGGCATATGGTCTGCCTGCTCAGCTATGCACCTGGATTGCCAGCTTCCTACACAAGCGTAGCCTTCGTGTTTTAGTTGATGGTTGCGCTTCACAATTCTATGTAGTGAATGCTGGGGTCCCCCAGGGATCTGTGCTATCACCCACACTCTTTCTTTTGCATATCAATGATATGCTCTCTCTTGGGAACATACATTGCTATGCAGACGATAGTACAGTGCATGGTGGATACCACGGACGCGCAGTGGCTGGGCGGGCGGAAACTGAGGAGAGGCGGGAGAATCTTGTCATTGAACTCGATAGGACGTTAGATCTCATCGCCAAATGGGACTCTGATAATCTTGTTGAGTTTAATGCCAAGAAAACACAGGTATGCGCTCTCACGGCGAAAAAGTCAACATTTTCCCCTCTTCCCTCCCTCTGTGGTACTCCGCTGGTGATGCAAAGCAAAATCGCCATGCTGGGGATTGACGTTCGCTGCGACCTTAGTCCAAGGGATTACATCGAGGCTGTTATAAAAACAGCTTCACGGAAACTCGGAGTTCTGAACAAGGTGCGGCGCTTTTTCACGCCACAACAACTGTGCCTGCTGTACAAAACACAGGTACGGTCTTGCGTGGAATATTGCTCGCACCTTTGGGATGGCTCCGCTAAGTACCTACTTGAGGCCTTGGACCGGTTGCAGCGACGTGCCGTACGCATTATTGGCGACGTAAAGGTCACAAACACCCTTGAACCTTTACAATTGCGTCGTGAGATAGCAGCACTGAGCGCTTTCTATCGACTGTATCACGGCGAGTGCTCTGAGGAATTATTCTCTCTAATTCCTGCTTCCCCCTTCCTTCTTAAGTCCAAGCGAGCTGGTTCTCGATGTCACCGCCTAACTGTGACATCAATTCCATCGCGAACAAAGACATTTGGCAACTCCTTTCTTTGTCGCACTTCCAAAAAATGGAATTCCTTACCAGCTCACGTATTCCCCTCCTCTTACAACCCGGGTTCCTTCAAACGAGGCGTGAAGAGGCATCTTGCGGGCCGGCAAGGCGAAGGCGGCTAGTGCAGAACGTTTTTCCCGTCTGTACTGGCCGTCGTCGCGTTTGGACTCTACTACCGCTTACCATCAGGTGGAGTGGAGTCATTTGCCCTCCCGGCGATATAAAAAAAAAAAAAAAAAAATTTTACAGCGTAAAGGTCGTAAAGAAGTTGATGCAAGAAGCCCTGATAAATACCTGGTAAGCAATTTGATGGGCAGGGGCAGATGGAGGAAATGTCGGGGCTCGTGATGCGGATGTTGGCATAGGAGTGCTTCAGAACGAACTTCTCACTATCACAGCCACATTTCCCACAGGATTTCTTTCGTTTCACCTCCTCTTTTGTACTACTGAATCCTAGCATATATATTATATTACTAGATTGAGCCTGCGGCTTCGCCAGCGGTCTAGAGGTGCTTGCTCCGTACAAAATGTCATCTAAATCGGTTCAGAGGTTTAGCCGTGAAAACGTATTAGATAGACATAATTACTTTCCCATTTATAAATAGGGTATGTTTATATGCATATATGTATGTATATAATGCCTCGTTGGTCTAGTGGCTTGATATAAGGCCGCAGACCCGAAGGTCCTGGGTTTAAATCCCAAGTCGGGCCAGTAAAAAGTTATTGGGTTTTTCTGTCAGAAAATTCTCAATAGCAGCCCGGAGTCTGGAAGGTGGATTTGTGTTCACACCCGTGCCTCGGAAAGCACGTAAAGCCGTTGGTCCCGCGCCTAAACTCTTTTCGGTCGTGTCGCATTGAGAGTGCACCTGTGTTTGCGCGCACACTTGTGCACTATAAAATCTCTTGCGTAGTTGGCTAATCTCTCTTGAGATTGGATGCTGTGGCCGAAATCGGTGTGGAGGACATTATTTTTATTATTATTATTATTATTATATACAGTTATGTATATCACATATGATAGCACCATCAGTAATACTTAGTATTGTTATGTGCCGATTTGAAGTGTGAGCGAATCATTGGAGACGAAAGGCACAAACGTCAAAACAACTTAGTTCCCAAGGTTGGTGGAGCAATGGGGATGTAATATTATTGTGCTATTTATTTGATACGCTTTTACATTCAGCCGATCATGAGTTGTTAAGAGTACAGAAAAAGATACACCCTCCCCCCCCTCAAACACGGGCGGATACTCATACCAAGTTTTGAGTTAGATATTAACATTCTTACCAGCCTTATCGAAACTTATTGGAACATTCTCGCTTTTATTTTTAACAATCTTATTTCCAATGGATTTGACGGCCTTCTTGAACGATTCTGCGAAACCTTTTTTATCTGGTGATGGGAATAGGGGCACAGGCACTGGTCCACTGGTCCCTTCCCTTCTTGTAACCGCCGTCGCGACGTCTCGTCGATTTTAATAAGCTTCCTTTCAAAGTCCGACATTTTAGCGCAAACACCGCTTAAGGATCAGGATATATGTATACAATATTATTATCATTATTTATATTATCTGTAATACAAATTGATTCTCGTCAGAATCTACATTTAGAACCGGTAAATTTTCATTTAATATTCTTTAATATGACAATTCTAAAGATTGATTTCTGTATTGAGTTTAATGATGTTTGTCTGTCTACAACATATAAGTAACTCGTGACTTGAGTTAAAATATAGACATATATTACGGAATCTTATGGAAAAATAAAATAAAAATAGGAGATAAATATATATATAAGATAAATATATATATATGGTTATAATTCATCTCGTGCTTGACGGTGAAGGAAAACATCGTGAGGAAACCTGCATGTGGCTAATTTCACTGAAACGCTATCCCATGTGTATTCCACCAATCCGTATTGGAACAGCGTGGTGGAATAAGCTCCAAACCTTCTCCTCAAAAGAAGAGAGGAGGCCTTAGCCCAGCAGTGGGACATTAACAGCCTGTTACTGTAGTACTGTATTTCAATAGCAGGAGTAAAGTACACAACTTGGTCGAGATATTCGAATAATATGTGATATTAGTTAAATTGATTTCTGAATTTGAGAAGTAAAATTAAAGTGTATATAAGTAGTTAAGTGTAACAGTGTTGTGTTACATATAGAGATATATTAATCGAGAACTGTTCTATAATACAGCATATATAATCAATCAACAGCCAATCGTTGTCCACTGCTGAACATAGGCTTCTCCCAAGGTGCGCCAAAGCTCCCTGTCCTCCGCCTTCCGCATCCAGTCGGTGCCCGCCACCTTCTTAAGGTCGTCGGTCCACCTGGCTGGAGGGCGCCCTACGCTGCGCTTGCCGATTCGCGGTCTCCACTCTAGGACACGTCTGCTCCAACGGCCATCGGTCCTACGACATACGTGACCAGCCCACTGCCACTTCAGCCTGCTAATTTTGCAAGCTATGTCGGGGACTCCGGTTCTTTTCCGGATAATCTCATTTCTGATCTTATCCTTCAAAGATACGCCGAGCATAGCTCGCTCCATAGCACGATATATAATATGCAAGTCTAATCCCTCCTGCTATTGAAATAGTCTATATGTCAAAATATATCTATAAACTACTGTAAAATGAGACATTGTTTTAAATTATTTTTACTTACAAACTTATTGCTTTTTTGTGTTGTTATTTTAGATATATAAGCCATGTTTCATATTTATTGTTTTATTTGCACATTTTATATTGTCCTATACATTGTAAATTTAAAAATTTCTGTTATTTCATTGTGTAATGTTTTTAAATATTAACGAACGGTCATTATCAGGTGTGACGGGTGATTTTTTTTTCTCTCTTTTCTGGCGTGCATGTACGCTATTTGAGCGCAAAATATTCTGCCAATGTCACGTATAAAATAGATGACACACTTGATATGAGATTATTCGGTAATTATATTATCTATAACCACTATAATGGTGAAATAATATCATTTGGCGTTTTATGTTTTTGACAATTTGGCTTTGACAGTATTTTTTTAATGATATCACACAAAGATTATACGTAAAAGTCCTAATATGGCGATAGCTTAATACAATTATAAAGATATGCCAGAAATTTTGGTTAATTTATATTTCTGTTCGGATTGTTAAGAACGAATTCGTGTATATAAAAACATTTACGAATTCGGTTTATCATAACGCTCTCTGCGTTATGCCGTTTGCCGTCCGTCACGGCACGGTAGGTCTTACCCCGAGGGGCGTCGTCATAGTAAGCCAGCTGATGTTTTTAACGAGTTTCTCGTACCAGACTTGGGCATTTCGATAACAATATGTAATCATTAATCAAGATTACAGTTTTACGAAAGGAATCTAAAAAGTAGTGAGCGATTGAATCAAGTGCACAATATCATCCCAACGCGCCCTATCAGAATCAAAATTAATCTGTAATCGCGATTGAGTGTAATGAACACTAACGGTAATCATTAATCTGATGACACAGTGCCCAAGTCTGTCGCTACTGTAGCGGTGGTAAGCTGTTGTGAAAGTGGTAAATAAATAGTAAAGTTAATAATATACCTACTATACACATATTGATTGTTTTATTTTTCTTTTTATTTTTCATTTCTTTTTTATAAATATTTTTCTTTTTTTTACTAAGCCTTTAAAAGTATCTAGGAATCTAATCTAGTGTGCAATGAATTAGGAAGATACGCTTATTTGTTTTCTATCTTAAAAAATCATATTTGAAATATAAAAAATACTGGCGAAAGAATTTTTACGATATCTGCAAAAATGCTTTTTTTACATTTTTTTAAAGTTACGAGTTCTTAAATTCTTTTCTGTACCGACCGATCGACGCGTGACTCCGCCAGTATTTTCGCATTATTTTTGATTTTATTTATATTTCGGGTAATATATAAAAAAAACTTTTATATATTTATTATGCAGTACCAAAGCATACTAATTCAATAAATAGAACTCAGAAAAAATACTTTTTTCATATATTTATATATTATCAAAAAAACAAGTAGATGTTTTCGTGATGAGCATTTTAATGTGAGTACCTTAGTAGTAAAATTTTTCGTATTTATAAGACTTTAGTTTAAGGATCAAACATTTAATTTTTACAGGCTAGTTATAGGTATTCGTTTAATATAAACATAATTCAGAATGTTCGTAATACGGCCTTGTTTCGTTGATTACCAATACTGCTGTCATAAGTTTGTATCGATAAAAATACATTTCAACATTAACCTTTAGTTTATTGTTAATCTTGAAGATTATTTGTGAACAACCCCCATCACCAATGGTGTAAGTTGAAAAAATCCTTAGTGACTGTGACCCATTGAAATTGATTTTTACCATATTATATTTTTTTGAAAGTCAAACACGTAGTCTAATATACTACATATACTATATTATACAAATAAAATCAAATAATTCTTCATTCAAATAGGCTTATAGGGGCACTTTTGAATCGCCATATTACAGTGTAGAATTAAACGTAAAGCTACCACCGGTAATCTTCTAGTTTACCTTACCGATGGGCTGAAGTAGTCGAGTCCAAGAGGCCACCTCTTGGTCTCAACTGCAACAAAATTAGCAGTTAGTCTGGACATAGAAATAGCCTTTGATTTGGTATGGCATAAAGTGCTTGTTTCGAAGCTTTCTTTCTATGGGCTTCCGAGGAAATAATGCAACTGGATCACCAGTTTTACCAGACCAGACATCAGGTCGTCGGTGCATGCTCTGACTTAAAATTCATCAATTCTAGTGTTCCGCAAGGATGCGTGTAATCAGCTATTGTGCTTCTTCTGCATTTTAATAACATGTGCAAATTAGCAACATTCAATGTTACCAGACGACAGTACACCGTAGACGCCTTATATACCGGCCGCGCTAATATTTGTCGCGAACAAGTCGATTAGTATAAGCTTGTGTCTCAAATAACAAGTGTTTTATAACTAAATCCTGAGATTGGGGCCAACCCAACTTGTTACAACTCAACCCTAACACAACGCAAGTTAGTGCAATGACTTCTAAAATGACACCTTTTGTTTTAACGAGGGGATAATTTTGTTAATCATTTAAAGGAATCATTTAAAGATTATTTTAGTACAAACATACATTTTACATACATTACATTACATATATTTTTACGATTATTTTTACGTACATTTTCTTTTAATTTACATCTGCCTGATTGTCGAGGAATCGCTGACTCTGATAGTACAATTTATATTAGTTTCCGAGTCAGAGGTCCACCACCAGTGTTGCCAATATAAAAATCCTAGATTTAGATAATACTGCAAACAAATTGTGTACATCATTCTTTTGGATGTAAATAAAAATTTATTATTATTTATTTATTATATATATTGGTTTAATTCTTCCAGGACTTATGGCCCGATTTCCACCAAAGCGCCGCCGCGCTCAATTGACACTCTGAGACAAAACCGCTCTGCTCTACGCAGCTGTTATCTAAGTTTGTGATGTGTATTTCTTATTGGTGCTCCTATAAAGTAAAATAAAGAACTCGATTCGATAGATCATTTTACTAGACGAATAAATTATAGTCATATATTTATTTGATAGAATTAACTTCATCGCTGTGTCACATTATTGTTAAAAAATAACCAAAATGTTATTTTAACATTATTTCCCTTCCACTAATAACATTTATAAATATAAATAAATAAATACGCAAATACATTCAGATATATAAGTGGAGTAATTAACTGAAATGAGTTAGAGCTTAGCAAGCGATATTGTTAACCGCAAAATTGTTTACGAAATGTTTCAAGTAGAAATCATTTATTTTACACATTGTTATTATATTATTATTTAATCCGTAATATTATGTTAATTTATTAATATAGTGTGGGTTTTTATAGACAAAACTCCGTAATCCGTGTTTTTTTTTATTTTTTCATGTTTAACCGCCACCGATGAACATCTGCAACATCGAAGGGCTTGCAGGGGTTTGCCGGTCTCTTTTCTTGAAGGTTTCTATGTTATAACGGTTCGGAGAAGTCACCAGCGAAAGCTGGTTCCACAGAGCAGGAATTGCCTTAAAAATCGCGCTGTCCTGGATCCAGACATCGAGGTGATAAGGAATTCAATTTACGACGTTAGGTGTGTTACAAGGGCATGTATGCAAATACATCTCTAAATACGACACCAGCGAACTGATCTACGTCTAGAATTTTCAAGAAGAATTTCAATTACCATAGAAGCTATCAAAGCAGGTGGGGAAGGACTATTAAGCCATTTTTTTTCATCCTTATGAAGCGATACAATAACGATTGTTTGAATAAATATTTTATGAGGACACTACGTTAGCTCGATTTAAAATACAACTAGCGCCATCTATTGACTATCGAATGGATTATCTAATCTACTATGAACTGTTGATAACTTTTTTTTTTCTTTTCTTGCGTGTTAATGTATTTGAACGCAAAATATGCTGCCAATGTCACTTATAAAACAGTTTAAAGTGACGCTAAAATTATAGTAATATATTGTGTATACGGTGTAATTTATAATATTTACGTCCTTGGTGGTAGGACTTTGTAATATAAATAAATGTATTCTATATCTGTATATCTAAAAACCAAAATGTTAATGGCAATTTGAATTTAACGAAAATACTTTTAATAAATGATTATTTATTTTTATACTTCAGCCTTGGACATTTAAGTGAAAACGATCGTTGAAAAATTTAGCATCAAAATGACATTGACAGTTGTCAATATTTTAATCTAAAATAATCAACTGTCCGTTCGACTTTCAACTTGAACATTAACCGTTCGGTGTTTGAATTACTTTATTTTGCGAAATAATTGTTTGCGATTTGTCAGTCGGTGTCGGCTTCTGGTGGTGACCGGACGTACGTTGGCAAGGATTGACTCGATTAGATCTCTGGCGCGATACGAGAAACAGACAACTTTGGCAAAGTATATCCAACAATGTAAAACACGCAGAAAATTCAGTGAATATTAGTAAAATATTTATTCTTCTCCTTCAAACGCCGTTACTCCAAATATAAGTATCAAAACGAAAAAAAAAACGTATCGTTCGTTCTTCGACCATACTTCGTAATCCAATGCTCAAATGCCATAATTTCTCAGTGATGTATCAAATAGTATATTGTGTGTAATTAAAAACTCTAATATTATAATATTGGTGATAGATAGTCTTCTTGAGTGTCTCCATGGAATAATGAAAAAAGCTCAAAAACAAACTCCAGACCTCGAGGTCAGCGCCTTTGAACAACGACGCACATTAAGGTGAGAAACCCTATCCTATGTGTCTGTGCTTTGCACGCGTATTATATTTTTAAATTAAAATAATTACTCACACAAAGGACATGCTCAACAATGCTTAGTAGTTAAAATAAATGTGCACGAATATTACGTAGATTATATTTATATAGAAGATTATGTCCTGACCAATTTCGGCCACGGCGGTCAGCCAACTGCTCAGGACATATTATAGTGCACAAGTGTGTGCGCAAACAGATGATTCTCTATACTCACTCTCATAATTCGATGGAAACAGTTCAGGCACAGGACCAACGGCTTTAAATTTATAGTGGCCCATCCCTGGGGCTTGAATCCATGACTAGATTATATAGCAGAATAGGCTAACGAGGCATTCATTTTTTATAATATAGGTAGGTGGAATGGCTGATAGGCACTTTAAGGTTATTGACTTTACCATCCTTTTTACCTATATAATAATACATTACCAATATTCCACCAACTTAAGAACTAGTATGTTACGTCCCTTATCTTTGTTTTTTGAGTGATTAAAAAAACATGCTTTAATAGACAACGGGATACTACAGGATAAAAA